>NW_016107389.1:4579199-4755583 GCF_001604975.1 Cebus imitator | reverse complement strand
TTCTTCCGCCTCAACCTCCCAGCTGGGACTATAGGCACATGCCACCACACCCGGCTAACTTTTGTATTTTTAGTAGAGACGGGGCTTCATCATGGCGAGAATGGTCTCAATCCCTTGACCTCGTGATCTGCCCACCTGGGCCTCCCAAAGTGCTGGGATTACAGGCGTGAGCCACCGCCTCCAGCCTAATTTGGGAATTTAATGGCAAAGGCAAAGTTAGGTAAGGGAGAACAGTAAAAATGAAGAAGAAAAATTTATTAAAAAATAATTAATATGCCGGGCGTGGTGGCTCATGCCTGTAATCCCAGCACTTTGGGAGGCTGAGATGGGTTGATTACCTGAGATCAGGAGTTCAAGACCAACCTGGCCAATCTGGTAAAACCCCATCTCTGCTAAAAATACAAAAATTAGCTGAGCATGGTGGCAGGCACCTGTAATCCCAGCTACTTGGGAGGCTGAGGCAGGAGAATCACTGGAACCCAGTGCAGGGGGTAGAGAGGTTGCAGTGAGCCAAGATTGTGCGACTGCACTCCAGCCTGGGTGACAGAGAGAGTCTATCTCAAAATAATAATAATAATAATAATAATGAAGTCTCACCTATTTATCTCATACATATAAATGAGTAAATACTATGTCCCAATAAACATTATTTATGAACACTGAAGTTTGAATTTCATAAAATTTTATGTGTCATCATATATTGCTCCTCCTCTGTTTTTGTTTTTGTTTTTTTTCAATCATTTAAAAATGTAAAAATCATTCTTAGCTCTGGGGCCATGCCAAACAGGCAGTAGGTTGGAATTCACCCACAGACCATATTTTCCTGATCCCTGTCCTAAAAATCTGACACTGGCCATGAGTGTACATGTATGTGCATGCACACATGCAAATGTGTTAAACCAGATCTGAAGACAGTTCCAAAGAAGCTCCTATATGTTTAGCAGGAGTGATCTCATTGAAAAAGATGATCGCTTCCCAACTGATTATACTGAAGTGAAAAAATTATTACAATACATGAGCTCCTTGGGGGCAGAGACTATGTCTTATGCATTTTAGTTTTCCTCACTTGCCTTACAAATAGTCCACATTCAATTTATTTTTTGTCAATTGAATGCGTTTTAATGAGTTTGTTAAAAGCCATCTCATTACGTGATAGTCGTCCCTTGAATACTAACTAATAATTCAATGATTTCTGAACAATTTAGATCAAAGTACTTCTAACATAATTTTTTAAAGAATATTAAACCAACAGTAACATTTGATTTATTCCTTGGCAATTTCAAACTGCAAAATTATGTTTTTAAAAACATCTTCTTACAATTACTAGAAAACTAAAACCATTCATTCCTGTCCCTACCATGCTTTCAAAAGCAGAGTTGGCAGACATTAGGAACATACGATTCCAGCTTCAAGCATCCAATCACGTTATATGGCCCTCTATGTGAGATGAAGTCAAAATATAAATTGGGTTTTGACTCAACATCCACACCCTTCCTGCAGACTTTTAGTGTGACCCTAACCTCGGGGTCAGAACTATACATGCCTCAGGAAGTATACACAGCACCTCAATGTCTCAAGTTGATAAGGTCAACACAAGTAACACACAAAAATGGGAAAGTCTTGGGTTCTTTCAGTTTCAGGACTTTCACCTTCATCCTCAATTTGGGCAGAATATATCTTGGTTCGTTTTCTGCAAGATATTTTAGAGGACAAGCTGGGCTCATCAAAACGTTGTCAAAACTTCTCACTTTCTCTCATTTTCCTTTTCTCCTCTCCCTCCCTTTCCCTACTCACTCCCCCAAACACAGAAACACACACACACACACACACACACACACACACACACACACGCAAGTACATAGACATAAATATATACTTTCTTCCCAGGATGACTAACCTATTATGAAGCTTTCCTAGAAAGTTTCTCTCAGATCCAATTTTGGCCTGGCAAATATTCCATTCAGCAAAGAGGAAGCCATACAAGCCACACTCCTCAAGAACACTGCCAGTCTTTCCTGTAGGACTCGCTTCACATAGCAACACTCAAACACGTGATGCAGTCTTACATCAGAGGGCCATCCTTGGCTAGTCAACCCAGCTTCCATTTCAGACCAAACTAAAACCCTTGCACACATGTGAGACTCACATCCACTCACCCTCACCATATCACACTTGGGAACCTCAAACAACACCCCAGCAGGGAATACCCACGTGTGGTCCTAAGCAAATGGTCAGCTGACTTTACCATACCAGGGAGGGCCAGAAGCCAGTCTACAGTGGCTGAATTCCATGTGCAGAGGATGAGTGACAGCTATGGATACTGCAGGGTCTCCTGAGAGGGCATCCTGCTTCCACTTGTGTTTCATACATTCAGGTCTCCACACAGCAGCCAAAGTATGATACTCAAAGCATACACTAGTTCATGCCACTCCCGTTGTTAAAATTTCCCAGTGGGGATTTTGGGCTTTCCATTATTGTTAGGATTAAACTTCAAACTTGTCAGCAGAATGAGCTGGATGCTTCTCCATAACCCAGTAGCCTGGCCCAGAGGTCTGCATCAGTGAGCTCCCCTGCCTTCCTGTTTCTGGTTGGCTTGGCCAGTGGGAGGTACCTTATGGGAGCTCCAGAATGTGGAGGAGATAAAGGTATGGTTTTTCCCAGCTTCCTCCTTGCTGGTTCACTGCAATTTGGCTGCCTTCCTCCATGGTCAGAAACTGACTCCTTCCCTTGCCCATTTCCCATCCCCAGCTCTGGGGTACTGTGCTAACCATTGTTGCTTTTCCTAAGCACTGCCCACATCAAAATACTCTCCAGGTAACCCAATTTGATTATGTCTTTGGTTTTCTGCCAGAACTCTGGCCAATGCATGTGACCTATAGGCCCTCTCAACGATCAGACATCTGCTTCCCACTTTAGCTTTGTCTTATTAAACCCTCTCTCACCCATTTACTTCCAGACACCCTAGCCTTTTCTCTCATCCTCAAATAACCCAAGCCTATCCCTATATCTGGGCTTTTTGTCTTTGCCCAGATTATCTCCTTCCCCCACTGCCATTTTCATGCTGGCTCCTTCTCCAGGAGAAGCTAAAACTGTCCCTTCTTGGGCCTTTCAGACACCCCCCCAATCTCTAGACCATCAAGCTGCCATTTATTTCACTGTATGCAATACTATCTGAAACCTCCTTTTTATTTCTTTATTCTTTATTTTCTGTTCAACTGTTGTTTTAAGTTCATGGGTACATGTGAAAGTTTGTTACATAGGTAAACTTGAGTCATAGGGGTTTGTTGTACAGATTACTTTGTCACCTGAGTATTAAGTCTAGTATCCATAAGTTATTTTTCCTGATCCTCTCCCTCCTCCCATCCTCCACCCTCAACTAAGCCCCAGTGTCTGCTGTTCCTCTTTATGTGTCCTTGTGCTCTCAACATGCAGAATTTGCTTTTCTGTTCCTATGTTAGTTTGCTAAAGATAATGGCTTCCAGTTCCATCCATGTTCATGCAAAGGATATGATCTTGTTCTTTTTGATGGCTGCATAATATTCCTTATTTTATATGTACCACATTTTCTTTATTCAGTCTGTCCTTATTGGGCATTCTGGTTGTTTCCATGTCTACGCTATTGTAAATAGTGCTGTAATTAACATACTCATGCATGTGTCTTTATGATTTGCTTTCTGTTTCTATGGCGTCTACATCCTGGAACAACAAGAATTATTTCTGTCATGTTTATCCCTCTAAGCTCAGAACCCAGAACTATTCTTGACATATAGAAATAATAATGTAAAATCATTTTCCATTGAATTAATAAATAGCATCTAATACGTTCCACATCTACCATGGGAGAATAGTCTATAACTAGAGTAGCCAAGCAGAAGAAAGACATTAAACTCATACTGAAAACTTTAGTCTCCCAAGAGTGGCAGATTATTGTTATCTTAATTATCATTATTTTTCAATTAAGTGCCAATTATTGGGTAAATAATAGTAAGCAAAATCGACCTGACCCCTGGCTGCCTAGGGCCCCCAGAAACTTGGGAAGAGAGATAATTGAATAAGGAATTAAGAGTATGCAGCTCCCCTCAGAAGTACCTGGTGATTTGTAGAAAGAGCACCTCATCTTATCCAGAGAGGGTCATGAGGAATAAAAATGTGGAGACTTCTGCACTGAACTGAGCTGACAACCCACAGGTACTCTCAACAGGCAGAGTAGCAGAGGAAACCAAAGATTTGCAACAAAGTCAATACTGTACGTAATGACACAGGCTATAAAGTATACTTCCACATTCCATCCAGTCTTGACCCAGGACGTCCACATCTAGGAGCCTCATATTTATTGATGATGAAGCTCCTGTGTTCATTACCTAACTCTTTCTTGTCCATATGTCATATCTCCAACTCTCTTGTAAATGCTTTTAGGACAGGAGTTATGTCTTATCTCTCTCCACATAGGCCACACAACCCAATGCAGTAAAGGAAGCGAATAGTCTCCCTTGTCCACCTTCACCCCAAATAACAAAATGGCTGAGAACAAAAGGTGCATTACACAGAGCCAATGATACACATAGGCTTCAAAGCCTATCTAAGAATTATGGACTGAGTCTAGTTATATAATTCTTTTTAAGAATTAATAGAGGCTGGGTGTGGTGGCTCATGCCTGTAATCCCAGCACTTTGAGAGGCTGAGGCAGGTAGAGAAGCTGAGGTCAGGAGTTCGAGACCAACCTGACCAACATGGAGAAACCCTGTCTCTACTAAAAATACAATATTAGCTGGGCATGGTGGTACATGCCTGTAATCCCAGCTGCCTGAGACGCTAAGGCAGAAGAATCACTTGAACCCGGGAAGCAGAGGTTGCGGTGAGCCAAGGCCATGCCATTGCACTCCAGCCTGGGCAACAAGAGTGAGACTCCATCTCAAAAAACAAAAAATTTTATTACTACATTGAAATATTCCATACATAGAAACAAGAAGTCTATGATCTATTTTTATTGCAAAACAAGGTGTTCTTCACTCTATTTCTTTTAATAAGGAATCATAGGATAGCCCTGGTCATCTCTCCACAGTGAGAGGCAAGGGAGCTAAAGTCTGGGTTTATCTTCAGATGCCAAGGCCAGACCTGGCAGTCAGACCGCTGTGGCCAACGGGGCTTGTTGGTGACATCACAAAGCCAGACTCAGAGAAAGGCTAAAATCACCCACATATGCACACCAACTGGCCACCAACAGAAAAATTTCAGAAAACAACAGAATCGTAGCTCACATTGGCCCCCAAATTTCAGCCTGCATTCCATCATTTTATAAGTGAAGATCTGTCAGGTTAGTGACTGGCCAAGTTCCCACAGCCTGTGAGCGGTAGAAACGGAGCTAGAGTCACCTCCTGAATAGCTCAGTTATTTGGTCACTGGAAAGCTCTGTTGTGCTGGGAAAACAATCTCTCATCAGTCATAACTTTCCTCTAAAATCTGCACCCGCACGCCTGACATAAATCGGCTTAACAGAGCTTCTTCAGGCATGATTGTCACCTTGTCTGAATAGCATGAGGTGAGTCTCAGAAAAGGAAAACAAATGAGGAGTTTCTGGCTCAGTGCTGAGGATAGTTGAAACCCATTTGGCCCCTCAGCTTTTCAGCATTGCTAGTGTATCTTTTTAACGGTGATTGCTTCAACAAGCCTTGTTGAACTGCATTAAGTCGGGATCAATCCATCGCACAGTTCTGAGCCTACCAATGCATGTTTCAGTGAATTTCAAAAATGACTCACTAAATCAATCTCTTTTCCTTCAAAAAGTACAGCTTGAAAACAGGGGAGTTCATCTTTTCCTGGGATGCACCCAAAATTTGAGCCAAAAATTGATTCCCCTTGTATACTGAATATCTCTTCAATTTCTCCTCATAGTTACCCTTCTTTATTTCAGTAAGAGCCCCCATAACAGTAGAAAGAGAAATTCACCTTTCACTCAGGCTGTGACCTTTAAGGTGATCTCTGACCTAGCGTCCAATTCTCACTGCAATCTTTACTGTTGTGTCCAAAGAACATTTCAGACAATGACTAGAAGAGGGGATTGAGGTTGGGGAGAGGAACACGTGGTGAAATGGAAGGCAGAACAAAAGCAATGTTTAAGGAATTGGGCCTGGAGAATGCTAATGGAATCAGAGTCAAGCCATTCCACACCACGAGCTTGCATTCCAGTAAACCAGGAGGAAAGAGGCCAGATGCCGGTGAGAGGGCTGGTGAAGGAGCCAAGTCAAAATGTCTCTGCACGGGCTCTGATCTGCTCTAACGTGAAGTTAGGCAGGAGTGCAGCTAAGGCAGCTCTAGCATGCATGGTAGTTTTACCTAAGCTAATACTAGCTAAGCATATTTTTTAATGTTATCTAGTACTCATCCTATCCAAAGCAACCCAGTTGATTTATGAGAGTAGAACTCTGATCTACCAGGAGCTGGACAGGAGCAGCTGAATCATTTAATAAAACAAGCCACACACCAGAAGGTATAAGTAGAATACAACTTGATTCTTTTGTTTACTACCCATTCAGACTTCATCTACAGACTCATTCTTCCATGCCTCTTGGATGACATCTTTGGCACATGCCTTAATTCTTACAGCTGGTTTTAGGCACAAGAACAGTTTCATTTTAGAAATAATTGCCCAGTCAAACACGAAAATAAAAAGCCCAAACTCTTGCCTAAATTAGATTTTCTTTCCTCTCCAGCATGTTACTGTTTTAAGCCTAGAAACACGATGTGAAAAGGAGGCATATTGAGTTGCTTCTTTTTTTTTCTCAGCTGTATTCTTCCACTGCTTCTCCTTTAGTTCATAGCCAAGGTCTGACCCCTCCCGGATTGAGCCTAAAGGGGGACAGCATTAGGGGAAAGGACACAATCTTAGCATGGCTGATTTGTGATCTGACATTTGGCAAATGTCAGCCCAGTTCTTTGTTTCAAGAGCCTTTGGAGGGTGACTTGGAGAACTCTCTCCTGGTGACCTCCAGTTGAGGCTCCCTGGACATGGGTGCTGCCTCCTCCATGAGCCTATTCTGACCCTTAGGATCAGAATGGTCTCCATAGTGGTCACACCAATGTGGGTTTCCCAGGCCAAGTCCAGGATGGCTCCTCTCTACCACCACCATGACAGACCCACACGCCCCCACAGGAAATCTCACACATGCTGGTCTTGCTATTGAAGGAGATTAGATGGCTGCCAGTGTCTTTTCTCTCTTTTTTCTTGTTTTTGCTGCCAGGCCCACAGTGCCAGCCACCTCCTCAGCAATATGTCTATCATCTCTCCCTATGCCCCTACAAACTCTACCAAAGAGCTGTGGATTTTGCAATGGACCTCCTAAAGCCCCTCTCTCAGCTTGAGCTGAGGGCAATACAACATGGAAAAAGGAGGAGAAAGTCACAGTGCTTCAGTCATCTTTTTTCCAAGGCATTCTCTCCTTCTTGGCTCTAATCTCTTATTTATCCTCTAAGTAAGGTTACAAAGCTGACTGTTGGCCATTTCCTTTGCCAGTTCTGTGTACACGATCTGGCACTCACTTGGAATGTAGGAGTTCTATTATTTTGTTCTCAGCCTTGGCAAAACTGAGAAAGGATCCCATTTGGACAGCTGGCTATGCAGTCAATGCACTGCTCTGCTATCAAATGGTTCCCTTACTCAAGCCAAAGAAAGAGTGACAAAGAGTCTTACTCACATAATCAATCCCTTCTACTTACACATGAAAGTCCTTTCCATTAAAGAGGCCTCTGACCTAATTATTTTAGGCCTATTACAGATATCACAGTATAGCATCAGGTGGCTAAGGGGATCTAATGGGATTTTTTTTTCTGTTTTCCCAGCTATGATTACTAAGGGCTGTAGCTATGAACAAAGGCACTCAGCAACTCACATTCTCAGTGCAGAGAACTGCTATTATTGTGGCCAGCTCCAGGCCACCTTGCCATCTCTCTCTTTCCTCTCCTCTCCCCAGTCTCCTCTCCTGTCTGGCTGGCTAGCTGTCTCTCTCTCTCTCATGCACACACACGCATCCATGCACACACACACACACACACAGCTTAGTGAAGGCCACCATATCAACAGAACTGGGAGGGAGAGCTTGGCTGGAGGAATGTATTCATTTATTTTCCGGGGCTACTATAACACATTATTACGTACTTGTTAGCTTCAAGCAGTATCCATTTACTGTTGCATTTCTGGGGGTCAGAAATCCAATACTGATTTCACTGGACCAAGATCAAGGTGTCATCAGGGCTGCATGCCCTCGGGAGGCTCTAGGGGACAACGTGATTTCTTGTCTTTTTCAGTTTCTAGAGCTGCACTGCTAGACATATCGCCGTGTCTTCTATTTTCAAAGCCAGGAACATATCACTCCGTTTCAGTTGTCCCATCGTCCCCACCTCTGCAATGAAAGCTTCCTCTTCTCCCTCTTATAAATGAACACTTGTGATTACATTTAGGGCCCACATAGATAATCCACATTATCTCCACATCTCAGGATCCTTAATTACATCTTCAATGTCCCTTTTGCCATATAAGAGTTACAAAGACTTAAGGACAGCCTCTTGGGATTAGAAACTAAATATCTTGGGGGGTTATTACTCAGCGAACTTTAGAGAATAATAGTGTTTATCGAAAGAGAATGTCCTTTTCCAGCACCTTCCCCAAAGCCAAGTAAGAGAGACCTCCGTAAAATCACTCGTTGTTGAGGATACTGTTGGCTGCCTCTTCCCAGTCCCAAACCACTGTTCTTTTGCCTGTTCTACTACACAGGCTACAACAGCTAAACCATTACTATCCCAGCTGCCCCTATAGCTATGAGAGCCATGGGGTACAACTCCAGCCAGGGAAATCTGAGCAGAAATCTTGATCGTACCAGCCTCTCCCTTCTTCCTTGTCTTGAAGGTAGAATGTGGCAGTTCCGGCTATAGCAACCATCTTGGAGGAGAAACTCAAGAGACCCGCAGCAGTGCTGCTCTGAAGTGTCTGAATCACTAAACTAATTCCGACAACCAAGTACATCACACAGGAAAAGCACTCAGTGGGTAAGAGCAAGGGGTTCTGGGGTTAGGTTGTTTGGGGTAGATTCCAGCTGCGCTTCTTCATGGCTCTGTGACCTTGGGCAAATCACTTATCCTCTCTGTGCCTCAGAACAAGAAATGGCTACCCTAGGTATTAAGGGTCATTAGAAGGAGTGTGTCATTCAGATGTTCTTTCTACTTATGGATTGCTGGAGCAAGGATTCAAGAAATTAGGGACACAATTTCAAAAACAGAATGGACACCCAAGGAGGATAAGTGAAAAATCCAATTTTGGCCATCATCATGACATCTCATTAATGTTCCCTTTTGGTAAGATTCATCTGAAACTCCCTAGAGGTATTTTTTCTCCCTGGACATCTGAACTGAGGCACACTGAGAAAGACAGCGAATATCACCGAGAGAGGAAAATATCAACCCTGGGTACTCACCAGCAGTCAGCAGAAGGGGGTCAGGGCATTACATTTGGATAACTGAGAGCACTGGAGGGGCAGAACATGACAAGTGAACCACCCAGAAGAGAACAGCCTGGCAAGAAACAAATTTGGTGTCCAGAGAAATAAGGTTGGACAGAGCCAGAGGAAAACAAGCAGTAAATTATAATTAAAATTTTTTTTCAAAGAAGGAAGGAGGCAATCTGACCTTCTGGGCATTTCACATGTCATTGGGATTGTTGGCATTTTCTTATAAGATGGTCAAAGTTGATGTGAGTCTGTGAGTGTACTAGGAAAGTAGCCATGACTCTAAAGCGATTGGCAGAATTTCCAAAAGAGCAGAGCATCATTCCTTTGAAATTAGTTCAGAGAAATGTTGATGAATCTCACAATCATCCCCTGGAATAGTATGGCCCAAACTCTTCTTATTTTGATATTGTAAAATGTTTCCCTTTTTTCTCACAGGGAGCTAACTCAGCACACACTTTGTCTGACTCGTGTTGCTTAGAAGGGCAAGAGTGCTTCAGGTAAGAAGATAAAGATGCTACTAATAGGACCTCCCATGAAGGAGTGAGATGCACTGCGGCCTCACCTGATTTATCTTCCATAATAGTTTCCAGGAGAAGAGAGACACAGTGAGAGCGAATTGCATTGTATGTAATGCTTTGTTTTAAAGGATGCTTTGGCTCATTTTCCTGCTGCTTGTACATGCTGCAAATGAGAAAGTACCTGGCTGACAGCTTGCCTTCTGATTTATAGGAAAGGTCATTTAATCCCAAGTAAGCATTTTGCTAAATAGTAAGCTCTCCCATTCTCCCTACTCCTTTCCCCAGTCCCTTTATTTTTCGTGGTATAACTTGAGCTTGTGGTCTGTACCCTACAGAAAGAGCAGATGAAATGTTCTTATGACTATATTGCTCAAGGTGATTTTTAGTTGTGAATTTGTGATATATTGAGTGGAGTAATTTGGGATATATATATATATATGTGTGACTTTCATGATTCGTTTGAATATAAATATGACACTATATACTTGTCATGCATGTAGCTAGAATATTCATGACATTAATCAGTAAATACTATTTGTATCAATAATATTTTCATACAATATTTATGGCATTGCTGAAAAAAAAGCTTAGACTCTGCAAAATACAATATCAGGAAAATAAAACCCATTTTTTCTCACTTGCAAACTTCTGAGTTTTAGACTATTTTTATATAATATTGGTTCAAGTTAAAGAAAAACTGCCTAGAATTATATTTTTGAAAGTATATCCCTTTAAATGTGAATAATGACCTATTTTTCTTCCAAGTACTTAATGATATCACTGCAATTACCAGAGACCCCAAGGATAGAAAATAACAGTCACAAAACAATTATCTTCTTTAGAGGCAGAAAAAAAAAAAAAAAAAAAAAAAAAAAAAAAAATTAAAAAAAAAAAAAAAAAAAAAAAAAAAAAAACCTCTCTACAACCAGCGTATCAGAAAATAAATTAACAGAAACAGAGACATTTACATATCTTCAATAAAGATACATCATCAAGAAGTCAGAGCATAAATAAAAGCAGAGGAAAGCCCTTGCACCTGCCCTCAAAATAATGTGTTGAAGTGTCCAGAGCCTCATACTTTCTAACTCTTTCTATATTAAAATGGTATATCACACCTGCCAAGAGACCAAGGTGAAAGCAGAAAGTCACTGGCAATCTTTGCTGGTGTGCAATTGTTTGCCAAGTAGCAAAGTTATCCAAGAGCTGGTCCTGTGATTGGGACCTGGCAGAAGAGGTCCAGCATGGTGGTCCGGGATGTGTACCTGTCGCAATCACAGGTGGAGACACCAGCCCTGACCCAGGAAAGGGCAGACAAAACCACATTTGCCACCGAATGTCAATAAAGCCCTAGACTGTCTGCAGCTCAATTCAGTGCTATTATTATTCCTCTTCAGGTTCTAAAGGCTTATTTTTAATTCAAATAACTATTCTCAAAATTAAATTGAGCCCATTTTGAAAGCCAAATTTCATGAGACACTGCTTTGCAAGACAATACTTTATCCTGTACAAATATGTTCCCTCTCCTGCTTTCTCTTGATCCAATTCCATCAAAGCAGTTCAGTTCTGCAATTCTATTAAGACCATTATTTGTCTTACATTTGACATATCCACTTGGCTTGTATATTAGCTGACCTGGGGGGGAAACCGTCCCTGAAGGTATTCCTGCCTTCTGTAATAAATCATTTCAGATTTCTCTTTGATGCCTACTCCGATATTTTGTTAATTTGGACCTCAGAAGATCTTATGATTTCTGGGGTCATTTTACCCTTCATAATAATGCGGTCGCTTTGTATCAGAACAAATCTCTAAAAATAAGTTCAATTTTAGCATTCACTGAATTATGCTGATTTTCTAGCACCTGAGAGTTTCAGTTGTTCTCTAAGGAATGGTCATCTATCATGTTTAACTTGCTTTTCAGTTTTTTCTATGTTAAAAAAAAATACATGTTTGTGTTTTCAGCCACAGCAGAATCATCATTGTACTTCAGATATCTAACTGCCATAATGAACATTCCCAGACTGAAGAGCAGACCACAGTTCAGTCTGGTGTCTGTCTTTCCCAAGTGTGAGCCTGCAACTGAGGTGATAGTTTGGTAAAACACACCCCTGACATCCCCTCTACCTACTGAATGATAGTGATCTTCAAAATAGGGCATGGTCATTTTTGAGGGTAACGGAAAAATATCTAGGAAGTGTGAAGCCTATATTTAGATCCCCAGTTTCTCAGTACACATTCCTAAAACTGATTTTCTTGAGATAGTGCCCGGGGTCATATGGGTCCTCACCCCTTTTACAATGCACGTTCTCTAAATTAATGCTGGCACATTTTCTCACATGGTTGTACAAAGAGAGAAGATAAATGGTCTTGTAAGCAAGTCATCTTAATAACCTCTCTCAATCCAATTCATTATGGAATGCATTCCTTCTACAATTTTACTTTCATGGGTGATAATTTATTATAATTTCTAAAAAATGTACATTGTTTGACCCATTGTATATGAAAAATAATTGTAATAAGTCAATTTAAAAGAAAAATGCTCACACTTTAGAACCCTATGATCATAAGAATTTTTTAAAATTTAACTTTATATATTTATTTTTGTTCCAGAAAATTATGATGAAGTGAAAGACTTTCAAACATAACAATATATCACATTAGAATGCACTACTGCAAAGAAGGAAAATAGAAATATGATTTCTAGAAGAAGAAGAAATGATGCAAGAGTTTCTGGTATTTAAAAAGTGCTTCTTCATGCATTTTTAAAACAGATGATGGTGGAAATCAAGTCACTATGGAATTCATATATTTGGAATTCAAATATTTGTTAAATATATTCAAAACAGTGATCCAAAAATTTTATTTTAAGATGTCAATGTTTACCAAATACTATTATAGAAATTGTATCCTTTGGAACATTTAAATATACAATGAAAAATTTTAAGTGACAACTTTAAAATGTGGAGGAGAATACCTAATTTGATGACAATTATTATATAATATTCAGGTATCTGTTGGCAAGAGAGAGATTGAAATTACCTATACTGGCAAAGTGATTGGCAGATCACTTCTGACACCCATCTAAAGGTTAAAAGTTTTAAGTCTAGAAGGATGAAATCATTTCACATTGGACATGTTAATGCCAAATAATCCAATATAAATATGAGTAATTTGAAATGATCATCTTTAGTCAATTTCCACTTATTACATCTAAGTCAGGAGCTCCAATGTAGCACAATTCACAGTTGGCTTAGACCCCTGCATAAAATGATATTTAAAGATGTCAAGATAGAATGTTTACTACAGCACAAGGATGAATCTGATAGTCTTACTTCCTTTATTTCTGAACATCTAAGTTCAACTCTTCCTCCTGGGAATCTAAGCATGTCACAAATGAACCAAGCCATTCACGGAGGTTTATTCTCCCTCCTCCCCCACATACTCAGATTTATCTGGGTAACACACAGTCCTTTTCCCCTCTCACCTTCCTTCTCCCTTTCTCCATGGGTGTGATCTATTGGCTGCCTAGGTGTTGACTTTTGTAGAACCCTAACATCAGGAAGAATGGGGGATGTTGTTCACTAAAGTTCTCTGCTCATACTGGCCTCCATTGAAATGTAATTTCCCTCATATGGGCCTCCACTGGCATCTAGTATTAGAGTCTACAATCTTCAAGTAGCTTCAGATGGTCAGGTCATGCTGCTTGGGTCTCAGTCTAATCACGAGATCTATGGAACCGAGCTGTCCTCTTTAGATTGTTCTGTACTTCACATAGGGGCACTTGGGCACTGTTACAAGCTGAATTCTGTCCCTTCAAAATTCACAGGTTCAAGTTCTAACACCCAGTACCTCAGAATATGACTGTATTGGAGACAGGGCCTTTAAAGAGAGAATTAAGGTAAAATGAGGCCGTATAGGTGGGTCCTAATCTGATATGACTGGGGTGTCCTTAGAAAAAGGGGAAATTCGATCACAACAGACACAGAGGAAAGACTATGTGAAGATGCAGGGACAAGACAGCCATTTATGAGCCAAGGAAAGAGGGCTCAGAAGAAATCAACCCTGATGACATCTTTCTTGGACTTCTAGTCTTCAGAACTGTGAGGGAATCAATTTCTGTTGCTTAAGCCACCTAATCTGTGCTATTGTGTTATAGCAACCCTAGAAAACTAATACAGGCACTCTCAGCTGCTCCCTTGGTGCTCCAGTAGTGGCATGGAGGACTGAGCTTGTGACCTTCAAGGTATTCAGTGTAAAATCATCTCCTTCAGTCATTGATAGTCCACTGATCAGGGCCTTGTGAAGATGTGACTGCTTCCAGAGGCTTGCATATGCCTGAATATCCCTGAACTACTCCGCTCTTGAAAAAACTCCAACAAATTTAATCTTTGGTTTCTGTTCCTTCCCTGCCCACCCTCAACCTGTTTGACAGTTTTAGCCCAGGGGGTCAGGGAGGGACATAAAAACAAAAAACAAACAAAAATGGATCCCAGGCTCTCTTCACAGAGAGTATGGCCAAGGACGTATTCCATTACTTTGTCTTTCACTAGACTTTCCTTCTCCTATTGATCAATTTTACCTTCTCTCTGAATGGCAGGAAAAGTTGGCCAGAGATAGTCTTCCAACCCTACTGTTTATGCCAGGATTCTTGATTTTCAATAAGCCTCTTTTCTTAATGCCATCTTCCCTACCCAAATTTACAAAAATGTATTTTAGAAACTCAAAAGCCAAGAATTGGACTCTTGAGACTTTTTATTATCTCAGTATTATGGCTTCTATGAGGGCAATGTGAATAGTGAGCTACCGTTACACACTGAAGAGCGAAAGTAGCTCAAATCTTCCGTTCACTCATTCATCCATTTTCTTCAACAAATGCTTATGGAGGGCTTACTTCATGTCAGGCACTGTTTCAGATACAAGTGTAAACAAAGATATGCCCTTACCTATATCGACCTAACATCCTGGTAGAGGGAGAGTGGCAATGGCAACAAATATGTATGTAAATAAATACATGAGAGTAGTAAGTGAAGAAACACAAATCAGGCAAAGTGTCCAGTGAAGGTGTTCCTGGTGATTAGAAAATGTCTCTCAAAGGAGATAGTAGTTTGTATAGAGACCTGAAGGGATTGTGGGCATAAACGATTTTAATATTTTTGGTCAGTGTCTTCCTAGCAGAGAACACTACAAGTGCAAAGCTCTGAGGCTAATGAGGTACCTGTTATGTTCAAGGAACACCAGGGAGGCCAGCATGGCTGGAACAAATGGGCCACTAGAGGACTGTGGTCAAAATGAGATCTGGGTGGCAGTGGCAGCCCTTAGAACTCAAGGAACCAAGGAACATAGGGTTAAAAAATCTGGCAACTTTATTAAATATTAACCTACTGAGTTTACATGTTATTGAAGTATGATAGCTTCTATAAGACTGTTTTGAAGGGGAAAAAAGGAGTAATGTAGCTACCAGTGACAAGAAAGGAGAGATCATTAAGTTAAAGATTCAGAAAAGTGGGGCCGGGCGCGGTGGCTCACACCTGTAATCCCAGCACTTTGGGAGGTCGAGTTGGGCACATCATGAGGTCAAGAGATCGAAACCATCCTGGCCAACATGGTAAAACCCCATCTCTACTAATAATACAAAAAAAAAAAAAATTAGCCAGACGTGGTGGCATGTACCTGTGTTCCCAGCTACTCGGGAAGCTGAGGTGGAAGAATTGTTTGAACCCAGGAGGCAGAGGTTGCAGTGAGCGGAGATTGCACCACTGCACTCCAGCCTGGTGATAGAGCAAGACTCCACCTCAAAAAAAAAAACCAAAAACAAAAGAAAGATTCAGAAAAGCAAGGCAGATTGAATAAGAATATGGCTGAAATGATTACAATACAAAAATACTCCAACCTAACAAGTATGGGGCAAGGTCAGCACTATCATGACTGTCACTCAGGCAGTGTCCTAGACGAGGATACCTGGGCAAGGAGGTGAGAGGGGCTGAAATCCAGCTGCCCACTGTTTGCCATGCTGTACCCTGGTACAGGGCTACATTCAACTGGGTGCCTTTTCTAATTCACAGCAGGGTGCTTATAGGCTTGTGTAGCCCTAGATGTACTGTACATTGTTGTGGAGTAGCAAATTCCTACAACCTTTCTAGAAAACTATTTAGCAACATGTATCAAGAGTCTAAAAATGTGGAACCCTTTTAACCCAGTCATCTCAATATCAGGAAATATTTTCTAAGTTTTCTTGTATGAGTGCCACTACCCCATTTTTACTCTGAACCCTGCATTTTACAGAGTTTATGGCTATCTAGTTTTGGGTTTTCTTTTTGCTCACCCTCTGCCAATCCTTTCCTAGCCTGACACAGGGTGCAATATATGTGGATTTGGCATTATGCTATGTAAATAGGCTAACTAGGCATCTAAATTTAGGCAAGAACCACATCTACACGCAGAAACCCAAAGCCGAAATGTTCCAACCAAGGTTGATAAATTCAAAGACTATAAACAGTCAAAGCACAAAGCAAGCTGGGATGGACAAGGAGGCAGAAAGTCCAAAAATACAAACAAGTAAGTCTGAAGGAAACGGCAGATAATCGTATGCACAAGGGCCCAGATGAACTCTTGTTGAATGGCTCATTCGGTTCTACCATCCTCTATCTGCAATGGGTCCTCATGTTGGTATCCCAAGCCTTTAGGGCAATGTGGCCCCATCTCTGACACTTCACCAAATATGAAAGAAGAAAACAGTAGAGGGTAAACCATAGAGACAGCAAGCATGTTTCATCTCACAATCTGACTCCAGTTGCTTGAAATGGCTCTTTGCAGCTCTATGTAGATGTGGATCGTGACTTTGTCCCCATGAGTCAAAGGACAGAGAGTAGGCTCATTACTCCTCAGGAGCACCCCTTTCTCTAATATGCATACCATCTGTCTGCTGCTCAGGGGAAAGGAAACCTATTTCCGGGGATGACTGAGAGTGGGGTAAGAGATGCTGGATACGTAAGCCTAAGATGGAGAGAGCCTCAAGATGTTCTACAAACAAACATTTTCTCCAGTTGGGGAGTGGAGAGTGTGAGGGCAACAAGGTAGGGTTGGGCAAACTCATGCCATGTATGGCTTACTCTCATCAGATCCCACACTTGAAGTGGGGATTATAGTAACCACACTTTATTTCTGTAAATTGATCTTTTAACATTTACACAATAGCTATTAGTTGTTACAAAACCCTGGCTTACCTGAAATATCTAGAGACTTCAGATAACCCCAAACTACATACCTTAAAGTCACAGTGAATGCAAATTTCATAGGGATGCCATGTTCAAACATAGCCAGCCAATCCCCAGTCCATCTACCCTGCCTTGCCTGCCCCTGGAAACCACAATAATGGTGCTTGCTCATCATCGTGTCCCCTCTCTCTGCCTCAAAAAAGACCCCAGTATTTCCTCCTAGTGTCCTGGTATGGCCTGCTGTGTCCTCCCCGGAGAAATGTGAGTATAACAAAACTGGGAGACTCTTTTCAGTTTCTTTTTCTTGATCTGCATCCGACTGCATCATACCTCTCCCAAGATAATATGATTATAACAGGGGGCTGGGCACAGCGGCTCATGCCTGTAATCCCAGCAATTTGAGTGGCCGAGGCGGGTAGATCACCTGAGGTCGGGAGTTTGAGACCAGCCTGACCAACATGGTGAAACCCGGTCTCTACTAAAAATTGTTTTAAAAAATTAGCTGGGCACAGTGGTGGGTGCCTGTAATCCCAGCTACTTGGGACACCAAGGCAGGAGAATTACCTGAACCCAGGAGGCAAAGATTGTGGTGAGCTGAGATTGTGCCATTGCACTCCAGCCTGGCAATAAGAGCAGAACCCCATCACAAAAAAAAAAAANGTCCTGTGATTGGGACCTGGCAGAAGAGGTCCAGCATGGTGGTCCGGGATGTGTACCTGTCGCAATCACAGGTGGAGACACCAGCCCTGACCCAGAAGAGGGCAGACAAAACCACATTTGCCACCGAATGTCAATAAAGCCCTAGACTGTCTGCAGCTCAATTCAGTGCTATTATTATTCCTCTTCAGGTTCTAAAGGCTTATTTTTAATTCAAATAACTATTCTCAAAATTAAATTGAGCCCATTTTGAAAGCCAAATTTCATGAGACACTGCTTTGCAAGACAATACTTTATCCTGTACAAATATGTTCCCTCTCCTGCTTTCTCTTGATCCAATTCCATCAAAGCAGTTCAGTTCTGCAATTCTATTAAGACCATTATTTGTCTTACATTTGACATATCCACTTGGCTTGTATATTAGCTGACCTGGGGGGGAAACCGTCCCTGAAGGTATTCCTGCCTTCTGTAATAAATCATTTCAGATTTCTCTTTGATGCCTACTCCGATATTTTGTTAATTTGGACCTCAGAAGATCTTATGATTTCTGGGGTCATTTTACCCTTCATAATAATGCGGTCGCTTTGTATCAGAACAAATCTCTAAAAATAAGTTCAATTTTAGCATTCACTGAATTATGCTGATTTTCTAGCACCTGAGAGTTTCAGTTGTTCTCTAAGGAATGGTCATCTATCATGTTTAACTTGCTTTTCAGTTTTTTCTATGTTAAAAAAAAATACATGTTTGTGTTTTCAGCCACAGCAGAATCATCATTGTACTTCAGATATCTAACTGCCATAATGAACATTCCCAGACTGAAGAGCAGACCACAGTTCAGTCTGGTGTCTGTCTTTCCCAAGTGTGAGCCTGCAACTGAGGTGATAGTTTGGTAAAACACACCCCTGACATCCCCTCTACCTACTGAATGATAGTGATCTTCAAAATAGGGCATGGTCATTTTTGAGGGTAACGGAAAAATATCTAGGAAGTGTGAAGCCTATATTTAGATCCCCAGTTTCTCAGTACACATTCCTAAAACTGATTTTCTTGAGATAGTGCCCGGGGTCATATGGGTCCTCACCCCTTTTACAATGCACGTTCTCTAAATTAATGCTGGCACATTTTCTCACATGGTTGTACAAAGAGAGAAGATAAATGGTCTTGTAAGCAAGTCATCTTAATAACCTCTCTCAATCCAATTCATTATGGAATGCATTCCTTCTACAATTTTACTTTCATGGGTGATAATTTATTATAATTTCTAAAAAATGTACATTGTTTGACCCATTGTATATGAAAAATAATTGTAATAAGTCAATTTAAAAGAAAAATGCTCACACTTTAGAACCCTATGATCATAAGAATTTTTTAAAATTTAACTTTATATATTTATTTTTGTTCCAGAAAATTATGATGAAGTGAAAGACTTTCAAACATAACAATATATCACATTAGAATGCACTACTGCAAAGAAGGAAAATAGAAATATGATTTCTAGAAGAAGAAGAAATGATGCAAGAGTTTCTGGTATTTAAAAAGTGCTTCTTCATGCATTTTTAAAACAGATGATGGTGGAAATCAAGTCACTATGGAATTCATATATTTGGAATTCAAATATTTGTTAAATATATTCAAAACAGTGATCCAAAAATTTTATTTTAAGATGTCAATGTTTACCAAATACTATTATAGAAATTGTATCCTTTGGAACATTTAAATATACAATGAAAAATTTTAAGTGACAACTTTAAAATGTGGAGGAGAATACCTAATTTGATGACAATTATTATATAATATTCAGGTATCTGTTGGCAAGAGAGAGATTGAAATTACCTATACTGGCAAAGTGATTGGCAGATCACTTCTGACACCCATCTAAAGGTTAAAAGTTTTAAGTCTAGAAGGATGAAATCATTTCACATTGGACATGTTAATGCCAAATAATCCAATATAAATATGAGTAATTTGAAATGATCATCTTTAGTCAATTTCCACTTATTACATCTAAGTCAGGAGCTCCAATGTAGCACAATTCACAGTTGGCTTAGACCCCTGCATAAAATGATATTTAAAGATGTCAAGATAGAATGTTTACTACAGCACAAGGATGAATCTGATAGTCTTACTTCCTTTATTTCTGAACATCTAAGTTCAACTCTTCCTCCTGGGAATCTAAGCATGTCACAAATGAACCAAGCCATTCACGGAGGTTTATTCTCCCTCCTCCCCCACATACTCAGATTTATCTGGGTAACACACAGTCCTTTTCCCCTCTCACCTTCCTTCTCCCTTTCTCCATGGGTGTGATCTATTGGCTGCCTAGGTGTTGACTTTTGTAGAACCCTAACATCAGGAAGAATGGGGGATGTTGTTCACTAAAGTTCTCTGCTCATACTGGCCTCCATTGAAATGTAATTTCCCTCATATGGGCCTCCACTGGCATCTAGTATTAGAGTCTACAATCTTCAAGTAGCTTCAGATGGTCAGGTCATGCTGCTTGGGTCTCAGTCTAATCACGAGATCTATGGAACCGAGCTGTCCTCTTTAGATTGTTCTGTACTTCACATAGGGGCACTTGGGCACTGTTACAAGCTGAATTCTGTCCCTTCAAAATTCACAGGTTCAAGTTCTAACACCCAGTACCTCAGAATATGACTGTATTGGAGACAGGGCCTTTAAAGAGAGAATTAAGGTAAAATGAGGCCGTATAGGTGGGTCCTAATCTGATATGACTGGGGTGTCCTTAGAAAAAGGGGAAATTCGATCACAACAGACACAGAGGAAAGACTATGTGAAGATGCAGGGACAAGACAGCCATTTATGAGCCAAGGAAAGAGGGCTCAGAAGAAATCAACCCTGATGACATCTTTCTTGGACTTCTAGTCTTCAGAACTGTGAGGGAATCAATTTCTGTTGCTTAAGCCACCTAATCTGTGCTATTGTGTTATAGCAACCCTAGAAAACTAATACAGGCACTCTCAGCTGCTCCCTTGGTGCTCCAGTAGTGGCATGGAGGACTGAGCTTGTGACCTTCAAGGTATTCAGTGTAAAATCATCTCCTTCAGTCATTGATAGTCCACTGATCAGGGCCTTGTGAAGATGTGACTGCTTCCAGAGGCTTGCATATGCCTGAATATCCCTGAACTACTCCGCTCTTGAAAAAACTCCAACAAATTTAATCTTTGGTTTCTGTTCCTTCCCTGCCCACCCTCAACCTGTTTGACAGTTTTAGCCCAGGGGGTCAGGGAGGGACATAAAAACAAAAAACAAACAAAAATGGATCCCAGGCTCTCTTCACAGAGAGTATGGCCAAGGACGTATTCCATTACTTTGTCTTTCACTAGACTTTCCTTCTCCTATTGATCAATTTTACCTTCTCTCTGAATGGCAGGAAAAGTTGGCCAGAGATAGTCTTCCAACCCTACTGTTTATGCCAGGATTCTTGATTTTCAATAAGCCTCTTTTCTTAATGCCATCTTCCCTACCCAAATTTACAAAAATGTATTTTAGAAACTCAAAAGCCAAGAATTGGACTCTTGGGACTTTTTATTATCTCAGTATTATGGCTTCTATGAGGGCAATGTGAATAGTGAGCTACCGTTACACACTGAAGAGCGAAAGTAGCTCAAATCTTCCGTTCACTCATTCATCCATTTTCTTCAACAAATGCTTATGGAGGGCTTACTTCATGTCAGGCACTGTTTCAGATACAAGTGTAAACAAAGATATGCCCTTACCTATATCGACCTAACATCCTGGTAGAGGGAGAGTGGCAATGGCAACAAATATGTATGTAAATAAATACATGAGAGTAGTAAGTGAAGAAACACAAATCAGGCAAAGTGTCCAGTGAAGGTGTTCCTGGTGATTAGAAAATGTCTCTCAAAGGAGATAGTAGTTTGTATAGAGACCTGAAGGGATTGTGGGCATAAACGATTTTAATATTTTTGGTCAGTGTCTTCCTAGCAGAGAACACTACAAGTGCAAAGCTCTGAGGCTAATGAGGTACCTGTTATGTTCAAGGAACACCAGGGAGGCCAGCATGGCTGGAACAAATGGGCCACTAGAGGACTGTGGTCAAAATGAGATCTGGGTGGCAGTGGCAGCCCTTAGAACTCAAGGAACCAAGGAACATAGGGTTAAAAAATCTGGCAACTTTATTAAATATTAACCTACTGAGTTTACATGTTATTGAAGTATGATAGCTTCTATAAGACTGTTTTGAAGGGGAAAAAAGGAGTAATGTAGCTACCAGTGACAAGAAAGGAGAGATCATTAAGTTAAAGATTCAGAAAAGTGGGGCCGGGCGCGGTGGCTCACACCTGTAATCCCAGCACTTTGGGAGGTCGAGTTGGGCACATCATGAGGTCAAGAGATCGAAACCATCCTGGCCAACATGGTAAAACCCCATCTCTACTAATAATACAAAAAAAAAAAAAATTAGCCAGACGTGGTGGCATGTACCTGTGTTCCCAGCTACTCGGGAAGCTGAGGTGGAAGAATTGTTTGAACCCAGGAGGCAGAGGTTGCAGTGAGCGGAGATTGCACCACTGCACTCCAGCCTGGTGATAGAGCAAGACTCCACCTCAAAAAAAAAAACCAAAAACAAAAGAAAGATTCAGAAAAGCAAGGCAGATTGAATAAGAATATGGCTGAAATGATTACAATACAAAAATACTCCAACCTAACAAGTATGGGGCAAGGTCAGCACTATCATGACTGTCACTCAGGCAGTGTCCTAGACGAGGATACCTGGGCAAGGAGGTGAGAGGGGCTGAAATCCAGCTGCCCACTGTTTGCCATGCTGTACCCTGGTACAGGGCTACATTCAACTGGGTGCCTTTTCTAATTCACAGCAGGGTGCTTATAGGCTTGTGTAGCCCTAGATGTACTGTACATTGTTGTGGAGTAGCAAATTCCTACAACCTTTCTAGAAAACTATTTAGCAACATGTATCAAGAGTCTAAAAATGTGGAACCCTTTTAACCCAGTCATCTCAATATCAGGAAATATTTTCTAAGTTTTCTTGTATGAGTGCCACTACCCCATTTTTACTCTGAACCCTGCATTTTACAGAGTTTATGGCTATCTAGTTTTGGGTTTTCTTTTTGCTCACCCTCTGCCAATCCTTTCCTAGCCTGACACAGGGTGCAATATATGTGGATTTGGCATTATGCTATGTAAATAGGCTAACTAGGCATCTAAATTTAGGCAAGAACCACATCTACACGCAGAAACCCAAAGCCGAAATGTTCCAACCAAGGTTGATAAATTCAAAGACTATAAACAGTCAAAGCACAAAGCAAGCTGGGATGGACAAGGAGGCAGAAAGTCCAAAAATACAAACAAGTAAGTCTGAAGGAAACGGCAGATAATCGTATGCACAAGGGCCCAGATGAACTCTTGTTGAATGGCTCATTCGGTTCTACCATCCTCTATCTGCAATGGGTCCTCATGTTGGTATCCCAAGCCTTTAGGGCAATGTGGCCCCATCTCTGACACTTCACCAAATATGAAAGAAGAAAACAGTAGAGGGTAAACCATAGAGACAGCAAGCATGTTTCATCTCACAATCTGACTCCAGTTGCTTGAAATGGCTCTTTGCAGCTCTATGTAGATGTGGATCGTGACTTTGTCCCCATGAGTCAAAGGACAGAGAGTAGGCTCATTACTCCTCAGGAGCACCCCTTTCTCTAATATGCATACCATCTGTCTGCTGCTCAGGGGAAAGGAAACCTATTTCCGGGGATGACTGAGAGTGGGGTAAGAGATGCTGGATACGTAAGCCTAAGATGGAGAGAGCCTCAAGATGTTCTACAAACAAACATTTTCTCCAGTTGGGGAGTGGAGAGTGTGAGGGCAACAAGGTAGGGTTGGGCAAACTCATGCCATGTATGGCTTACTCTCATCAGATCCCACACTTGAAGTGGGGATTATAGTAACCACACTTTATTTCTGTAAATTGATCTTTTAACATTTACACAATAGCTATTAGTTGTTACAAAACCCTGGCTTACCTGAAATATCTAGAGACTTCAGATAACCCCAAACTACATACCTTAAAGTCACAGTGAATGCAAATTTCATAGGGATGCCATGTTCAAACATAGCCAGCCAATCCCCAGTCCATCTACCCTGCCTTGCCTGCCCCTGGAAACCACAATAATGGTGCTTGCTCATCATCGTGTCCCCTCTCTCTGCCTCAAAAAAGACCCCAGTATTTCCTCCTAGTGTCCTGGTATGGCCTGCTGTGTCCTCCCCGGAGAAATGTGAGTATAACAAAACTGGGAGACTCTTTTCAGTTTCTTTTTCTTGATCTGCATCCGACTGCATCATACCTCTCCCAAGATAATATGATTATAACAGGGGGCTGGGCACAGCGGCTCATGCCTGTAATCCCAGCAATTTGAGTGGCCGAGGCGGGTAGATCACCTGAGGTCGGGAGTTTGAGACCAGCCTGACCAACATGGTGAAACCCGGTCTCTACTAAAAATTGTTTTAAAAAATTAGCTGGGCACAGTGGTGGGTGCCTGTAATCCCAGCTACTTGGGACACCAAGGCAGGAGAATTACCTGAACCCAGGAGGCAAAGATTGTGGTGAGCTGAGATTGTGCCATTGCACTCCAGCCTGGCAATAAGAGCAGAACCCCATCACAAAAAAAAAAAATTAAAAAGGATGGGGTCCTTTTTCCTCGGAGTTTCATGGCTGTGAGAAAGTCACAGATACATAAAGAAACTGGAGGTTCTATTAGGCAAGACATGGTGGGGAAGAAGGGGAGATTGTGGGTGCAGAACTGGCAAATACAATGTTTAGTTCGAGTAGCAGGGAACTGAGGCAAAGAACAATTAACATTTTAAAAATACTGTTAGGAAGCTAAAATAATAGCCAAGTGGATTAAAATTAGTGAAAAGAAACAGGTAAATTAAGCAAATTGGCCATTCAGTGAATTGTCTTTCAGCAAATTAACCCATAATGGACATAGTTGGTAATAAAGAAGGAATGGAATTTAACGAAGATTTAGTAATTGTCCCTGAGGAATGACCTAACAATTACAAATGTTGGATGTCATTGTAAACAAGCCTTTTAAATTTTAAAGATTACTTTTAAAGCAACATAGTGAGTGGTTAGATTGTAGAGATCATAAATATATACGCGCAGGACAAATGAAAATAAATACTGTCCTAATGTTACACAAATAGATTCTAGTGGCTTGGGATAAATTTCCAGTGACAGGATCATGCATGATTCAAAAAGTACTATATCTCAAACAACTTCAGTGGAAGTGAAGGTGACATGCCTCACAAAACTGTATTAGAGCATTCAAAAAGTGGCTATAGTGCTGATGAAGACATGGGTGTCAACGATGAATGTGAAGAGCATGAAAAAATGAAAGTTAAAAAAACAGGTCTCTGAATGCACATTATTTTATCTAATGTAATTTTAAACACATAGCACACTGAAATTAAGTATAAAAACTATGCTCTTGGCTGTTTTATTTATATGTCTTAACATTTATTTATTCAAGTTTGAAAAACAAGTTGTTCCATCTTCACATCAGGAAACCAGAAAATTAAGGTCACTTTATGGACACGGCTTACAGTAAACAGGTAGTAGGAAAGGATCAGAGTCATGATCCCAAATGACAAAGGACATGACTTGACCTTAGAATCTAGGAAAGCTCTCTGAAGAAATGCGACTTAAGTAGTGACGAGACCAAAGAGGAAAAGGAAGGCTTTTCCAGACCAAGTAACTAACAGGTGTAGAGTCCTGTGGCAGAAAGGGGCCAGGCTGGGAACTGAAAGCAGGTTGTGGAGCAAAGGGAAAGAAGGGAAGTATGGAGCAAGATGAAGCTGGAGGCACTGCAGAGCCATGAAAGATGCTAATCATTTTGTCTTCATCTAAGAGTGAAAAGAAGCTAATAAAGAGGTGGTGATTGCAAGTGGACTGAACAAGAGAGGTTGGCATCTTGTTAGTAGATGATGGTCAGATCCCAGGTCATATGAGGCCCTGCAGGCCACAGACAGAATTTAATGTGGTTTGGTATTGGTTTTGGTTTTGGTTTTTGTGTTTTGTTTTGCTAAACTGTGATGGGAGCCACCACCTCAAGGTCTCAGTGAAATGATCTGACTTACATTTTAAAAGCAACAATCTAGTTGTTGGATTGAATGGCAAAAGGGAAAGATAAAAAAAGGGAAGATGATTGAGAGGTTATCACCCTGGTCCTGGATTATAGGCAGAGGCTGGCTGGAAGGGGGCAGCAATGGAAATGAAGACAAGTAAATGCAGTGAAGAGAGGGAGGGAGGTTTTATGGATGCCTTCTGGATTTCTGCATTACCAGGATGCCTGTGCATTTCACTGAGATAGGGAACACTGGAAGGCAACCAGCTTCAAGGTACAGAAAATCATAAGAGAGGTCAGAGCATAACTGAGGTGGAGTGAGACTTCCTTCCTCCATGCCCTTCTTTCAATGGTAGATGGACAATAGCACGTTAGTGTCCTATATAATACGGGTATTGAGACTTTCCTTTTCCACGTGCCTCATGAACAAAGGAAAGTTCCAGGACACATGGCACAATCACCCAATTTGCTCCATGGGAGGTGGGGTTTAGTGTAATTTTCACCTTATGTTTTGAAAGGAAAGGGATATTGACCTTTTCTTGTAAGTATACTGAAGGAAGCCTTGTGGTCATGACCATGCAATAGTGCTTTATTGGACACTTATGGATCAAGAATCTGACCCTCAAATCAGAATCCAGGAAAGATGCTGATGACCCTAAAAACTATCTTTATTTTCAGAGTAGAAGGCTAGTTTTGATATAGAAATCAAGAGCATGGGTAGGAAATTTCCCTTTGTTACCTACTCTGCTGGCTTCTCATATGGCTCAATATTTCTCCTCCATTATGAATATTGTAGTATGAAGCCTTGGGAGCAGATGGAAAATGTCTTTGTCTACATCATTGAAGCCACAGAGCAGTGAGCCAGCACTAACACCGGGGACCAGCATGCACATCTATGTCACTCCCACAGATGCTGAGAAGACAACTCCCAACATGGGAGAAATGCATGGACTTAGGAAATGTCCTTTCTTCTGGAAGAAGAGAAGGAGAAAGTACACTTCTGACTCATTCAGCAAACAGAGAGTTAAAGCATTCTGGGCCACCTTCCCTAACGTGTGTGTAGTGAGACAGTCAACGAGGTCACCATGGATACATCTGGCTGCATCTGCCTGAGTTATTTGTATTGAACAGATTGCTACAGGGTGGTTTTTTCTGGTCTCATTATGTGCGTGTAATGCCAATTAAATAACAGGAATGAAAATTAAAAAAGAAAATATCTGCCCCTGCTGGGTTTAATCTCATTAGTGCAAAGTCAAATGATTAGTCCAGGAAAAAAAAAAAAAAGGCTCCAACAGCAGCAAAGACAGCAGTAAAGTTGCAAGTATCTTTTGCATCACACTGAGATGATGAATCAGAATTGCTCACTCAATTGAAGACACCAGAGTCTTTCCTATATTAAGACCATGTTACGGCTTGAGTACCACTGAGTTGGGTCTCTACCTAAATGAACAGGGAGAATGCCATGGCACATCCCAAACTTCAAATTGATAATAAAAAATTGCTATGTCAGTCATTTTAAGGACAAGTGTCCTGTTTCTTGTGTCCAATGTAAAACCTAGCAGATGTTTACTTTATAGTGCTCCATGGCTTATATAATCTTTAATCATCAGTTTCTTTTCAAATTAATCAAACCATCCAGCTCTACAGTTGCCACCAGCACTGAGCAGCTCTTGGAGAAAATGGCAAATAGAAGGATCTGCCCAATTTCAGCCTCAAAGTTCATTTAAAACTGCTTGATCAGTTTAGAAGTACACCAGCAGGAGACTCATCCTCAGCTAAGCCTCAGGTGGAAAATACCAAGTTTTTCCTCCCTTCAGAAAGTTTGAGACGTATCAGCTACAGCTATAGGCTATTCCAAGGTGAAGACTTGAAGTGGTCAGCTGTGCAAAAATGACCAAGCACAGGTTTTGGGACTCACTGACATGGATTCTTTTACTTTTAAAGTACTTTAACCCCTTATCTCATTTTACCTTCACCCTGAGAAGCAGAGAAAACAGGAACCATGTCAATATTTCAGGTGACGAAAGCAAGGTACAGATGAGGAACCCAGCTCTCCTGACCATCTTTTAGTTAATTGCTCCACCAAGCCCTCCAGGAGCCAGTCAAAACGAACCAGGCACGGACATAATCATCTATCTAGAAAAACTTCAGCTGGGATGAGGCATGCACCATGTTCTCTCATGGTGTTATAAAGTGACATACTTTGCCTGCCCAGGATGGAGACAACTGGACATTTTCCCAGCCCCTAACCAGTGAAATCAATTTTCCAGATCAAGTCGCCTTTAACAGGGGTCCTGAGTCAGAACTCAGGAGGCCTCTGAATCCTCTTATATAATATGCAGACGTGTGTGTGCGCGTGTGTGTACATGAATTCTTCAGAGAGAATGTAAAACTTTCATCAGACGTTGTACCTCTGTGACCTTTAAAAGGTTCAGAGTCCTGATCTCTGCAGATGAAGAGACCCACATTTATTTTTGAAAAGGCTGAAAAGAAGGCCAGAGCTGTCTACGTGAGTGCGGGTAGTCGCCTCTTCAAAGCAATGGAAACGCTATGAGACAGGACATTCTCAAGGAGAGCCAATGCTCTGGAATGGGAAGATCATAGAATTTTGGATTCAGAGAGATATAGGTTTGCAATATTAGCCATGTGCTCTTTGTCAAGTTATTGAGCATGTCTTATCTTCAGTTTCCTCTCCCATAAAATTTTTAAAAATGAAAATAATGTAAATACTCAGTCCCAACTTTCAGGGTTGTTGCAAGGATTCAGTGAGGAATCAGTAATAGATCAAGTTCCTGACAAACAGAAGATGTGTAATAAATGTTGGATTACTTCTCCTATTTGGTATCCTTGAGAAAGCATAAGACCAAAACCAAAATGTAGCTTTGACCCCACATGGCCTGGAAAAAGTATAAGGAATAAAGAGAAGAGGATCAACATGTGGCCTGAGCAGAGAACAGAGAAGAGATAGGCAAGAACTTCACAAAATGAGTTAAGCACAGGGCATGGCCTCAGATATTCTTGGGCCAGCCCCAGCAGATGGGATCCTGGACAGCAGGACTCAAACCCAAACTTTGGGACTTCAGTCCAACCCTCTCCGTTATTCCTCCATAAATCCTGCTTCCATGTGCCTCTGTTATTTCAGGCTTGCATTCGTCTCTCTTCATTTAATGACAAGGCTAAAAACAGTTTGCAATTAAACAACCAAATCTGTTAACTTTAAACAAAAAAAGGTAATGTACTCTTATAAAATAATATCCATGTCACAAGCCAACGATCAAGGGAAAATGAATGAGCCAGCAAAGAGGTCACTTGCACCTGTAAATAATTCTGCACGGAATCATCAATGCATCATGATTGAAGCACTCTCAGGGGAGGACTCTATGCTGAAAACATATAGGACAGGTACCCTTCCTTCCCACTCCAACTTTTGTGGTTGTTGGGCATCTAAACAGTACATTCCAACATGTTCTGCTCTCTGTGCCCGGGATTTTGTAGGATAGCTCCGATCTTACATGGTGCGACAGTCCCCTTGAATTCGTTGTCAGAGCAGTGGAAGCTAGAAGACCCTTGCCATTGGTCCTTAAAGCAATTGAAGGTCACAAGCCTGTCCCTGGGTGGCTCTGACAATGAGAAGGTCTCACCTTGGTAAAGGGAGGAGAGATGGTGCAGGGAATGACCAGGAGTCCCAGCTTTATGGCTTTTGAAGAATGTAAACTAGGGTATGCATTAAAATACAGACCAATGTGGATCTTCATACACATTACTACAAATTATAAAGTTTTTTTAATAAAGCAAATAGTGATACAATTCTCCCTTTTCTTCCTTTTTCAATATTCTGATGGTGATGTTTTTTAACTTATGCATGTTTATGTACTTTACTTCATCTGCATATTTCTTTAAACGTTTCTTGCTGAAAAGCAAATTAGCCTCTCAGTAGAACAAAAAAACTGTCTTTAATCATTATACATGTAAAAATATATATTTAGTATGGTGATAGAATAAATTTATATTTATATTACACATAAATATTTAGACATATAAATACAAAAATAAATGTATTTTTAAAAATTCAATCAACATCGGATGTCCTGGCTTATTCAACAAAAAAATTAATAGCTAAGGTGCCTGGATTTATTAGAAGCAGCATGAGAGTTACTCACATTGTTTCCTAACTATGTATTGATCCTTACCTCTTCCAGCTCATACAAATGCATGCACACATGTCGACCTGGAATTAACGTGACCCCAAGATAGCCAGAGTGAGCACCATTGCTCATTTCTCTGGTGATTGTCAGCAAATGAAACTGCAGAGAGCCAGAGCCTAAGGAGATTTGAATTGACAGGAAAAGACAAGTCTAAAAGCACCGGGTTCCCCAAGAGCAGGGGTGAGGACAGGAGGCAAAATGGAAGGCAGGGGCTTAGACCCCAGCTTCCTCCCGGCAGGGGGAAAGCTGACAGAAGCCACAAGACAGGGAGAAAAGAATGAAGGGTAGCCATATTCCCTGCCTTTGCACAGCCTCTCAACAGCAGTTTGGACTGGACACCACGTTTCCTTCTCCTTTCTCAGGCTGCCTTATTCTTAGTACACTGATGTATTTGGATACTTTCTAGCTGGTAAGACTGAGAGAAATTTACCATCTTCTAAATTTTGTTTCGTTTTGTCTTTCAACACAGTACTCAGAAAGTTCCCACTGGATCTATTCTGGTGACTGAAACTTGGAAAATGTGACCTGCCATGCTTTTTGATTTGGAAATAGATATTGTGAAAGTAAATGACAATAAGCTAATATTTTCTACCCTGCATAGAGCAGTGCTAAGGAAATATTTACAGTCCTGGTGGGATGGGAATTAGTCCTTGTATCATCAGAACATTGTGACATCGGTTCAATTACAATCTATGTGAAGCCAAGGAGGATCCTTTAGAGGCTGTATTAAACTTTTCAATTGAAATTCCACACTCAGCAAACCCATCGCAGATTTGCCTTCAACAAGAAAATGATTGTGTCACATTTGTTCAGTCATGTGGTAGCAGAGAACAATAAGGTCTCTGTATACAACTTTGAAATGACCCCCCAGAAAACACCAGTGCAGCTGGAGGACTCCGACTTCAAATCAACACTGAATCCCTTTAGGAAATAGGGAGCAAATCATATACAAAGTAAATAAAGAGAAATTCATCCAACACGTAGCATTTGGAAAAGAAGTGGGTCTTGGGAATTAGCTTAGGCTAAGGAATCATAATCATTCTCTGATCACTAAAAATGTTTCTGGGGTTACCAAATCAAGCAGTCACTGACAGACGTGAGTCTTGGTGGTCCTTGGTATGACATAACAGCAAATGGCTAAGGTTGGAGATAATGACAATACAACCACAGGCAGCTTTTGAGCACATGCTCTACACCAGGAATACACAGGACGATTTTCAATACATGTTAAACATGTATTGGATATACAACTCGAGTTATTATTAACTTATTTAGTCCAACTTTAAGAGCTAGGTACCTTTTAAGGCACAGAGAGGTTAAGTAACTTGGCCAAGGTCATACAGCTAATAAATGTCAGAGCCAGGACTCAAACCAATCTGGACATCTGATCCCCTTTTATTTATGCTTTTATTTATTTTATGCTATCTTGGGGACATGTGTTAATAGCAAACTTGCATTTAGACACAATTTAGCATATATGATCCTGTTGATTCTTATAAAGCAATCCTTTCAGAGGATAAACTGTGAGTAACTTTAAAGAAACTGCTTTTTAAAAAAATCTTATTTCCTAGTCCTGTTTATTCTTCCCAAGAGCACCATCTTCCAGAGGAGGAACATTGGAAATAACCATACATCAGACACCTGAAGCAATGGCCTCAGAATATAACACTATTAAGCAATCTCAAGGTGGGTTAGTACTCAAACATTTAATGTTTCATCACCAGCAACTTTAGCCTCTATATAACCCTCCTTGGAAGAAATATGAACATTTATTCTCCTGAAAGTATAAAGTATTACATTTAACATGTATTGAATATAGCCCCATTTTATTCTACATTCCTTTCATCTGCAACAATCATCTGGAAGTATAAAATGCATGTGCTCACTAGGGAACTGCCGAAAATTAATTCCCAGCAAATTTTGTCAATGACTGTCACTCACTTTCTTACTTATAGGATTGTTCCGTTGCTGCACAGACATATCATTAAGTGTTGCTGTGAAAGAAGATAGATAACACATTTCTATTTTGCAGGAGTCAAGTCTAAAGGGAAATCAGATCTTGCTTAGTATTGTCATCGTTGCGTAATTGCCCTTAAAATCCAGCTGTGAGTTGTGTTCCTACACATAGTTACGTGTGACCCAAGTCTTTTCTGAGCTGAGTACATGAATACCCTCTCCTCTGGCTCAGTTATGTGACAGCTGCTCACAGGCTCTGTCATTGTACCCACTTCAGTTCATTTGCTTCACAGATAGCACAATATCTTTGATCAGATTAAATCACTTCTACATATATTCTCTTTGAGGGCAGGAAATCTACAGTTTATGTATCTCAGAATGTTATGTAAATACTATACACTCAGTAAGTAATGATTGAATGAATAAATTGTTTAACTCTACTACCAGTGGGCTGATAATCTGTCATTTCTTTCTAAAAGTCCATGGCCCTGCTGCAAATCTGGGTTATGCCTCAGTGCATCCCCATATTTTTCTTGCCCAGCGATGCTTTGCTAAGCATAAGACAAGGGGCACCATGTGCTTCATTTCAGCCTGTCATATGACAGGTGCTTAAAAATATTATCCCGGAGTAGATGAGAGAAGACAGTCATCTAATTACATGATTTGTTTTATAATGACCACTCTAAGTACTCTGTTCCAGGTAGCCCTGAGTATGTGGATTTAACTTTCATTCAAGTCTAACTCTCCCAGATTGACCAGGCAAGAATAAAAATATCACAAGGGAACTAAATCCTCAGCTTTGACTGACAGTCTTGGCTATCAAATTCAGGAAATAAATTTTGACTGCAAAGGTTTCAAGGTACCCAAGAGAGAGTCTGCTGAGGCAGACAGGACACCATGGGAAGGAAGAGCCATCAGAAAGGACAGGCGCTTGGCACATAAGGAACAGATGGGCCTGGACATTCTCTACCTTCAATTTTTGTTCAACTGAACACACAGAATTTTGTAGGGTCATCCTAATCACAGTAAATCCAGAACCTACGAACATTACAAAGGATACATTAAACTGTTTAGGTGTTTCATTAAAAATAATGGCTTGCACTCAATAAAACGCCCCAGAAAATGGCAATGATTTTGATTTAATCTAAAAGGTTGTTGTCATGGGGCTAACTCAATTATTAATTAATTATCTACAAACACAGTCCAGATTTACTATCATTATCCCAACACCTATTATGTTGCAACTACAAACCCAAATACAAATTTGATCACTAAAATCTGCATAAATACAGAAAATGCTCTTCAGGAATTCAGACTCAGAAATTTTATTCTAAAAGTCTGAACATCACATATGTTTCTGGGAGATTAAATTTCATATATCCAATAAATTACTGAGGCACAATCTCTACCTTTCCCAGAATTCAGGATAAAATGAAAGCAGAAGAAAACTTTGACTATACAATTTCAGTTCTGCTCTACCCAACAGAAGTACCACATTCACTCAGGAAATGCAAACGGAAATGATTTGACATTAGCCCATCAAGCAAGCTTCAAGTAATCCAACTGGACATCAACACATTGCTTGCCTACAACAGGGACACCATTTTGACGTTTTGCTATAAATGTATTCGCCATAATGAATAGGGAAAAATGTCATACCGTCTGAAGAGTCTTCTTTTTCTCTTCCCATGTCTATAAGAACATAGGGGAAACCACCTGAGATAGGAACTCTGAGTCTGAACTCTAGGCAAAATTGTACCAGCACAAGATTCCGGTATGACTGAAATAACAGTTGAATTATTTTTTAACTTAAATCAGCCCAGCTAATTTTTGTATTTTAGTAGAGACGGGGTTTCACCATGTTGACCAGGATGGTCTCGATCTCTTGACCTGCTGATTCGCCCGCGTTGGCCTCCCAAAGTGCTGGGATTATAGGCTTGATCCACCGCACCTGGCCTGAGTCTGAACTCTTAAGGGTGGATCCATAGAGGAACATTTATCCCAGTATTTGACTGAGAGTCGCAGCAACTCACCTAACAATGCCGTCAGCAAGAGGAAAGCTGAACAGTTCATTACCATGCTGGCTTCTGAACCTAAGGGGAATCTTAATAGACAGAACTAATTAAAATCAATACTCATATGGTAGTTGTGAAAAGGAAAAAAGTTTCGAGATAAATTTTTAAATGAAGAAAAATTACCAATTTCAGTTCTCATGCCAACCTTGCTGTCTGGCTCTCCAACAAATATTTGCCCACAGGTCATCTTTCTGGGAAGGCCTAAGCACTTGAAGGAAAAGAGAGCATACAGAAAAGAAACACAGGGAAAAGTTAAGCCTTCCAACTTCTGTCACCTAAAATCCTCTTCCAGGGGCAGCCAGAGACATTAGTTTCAAGCCCACCTAAAGCACTTCCTGAGCCCTAGGTAGCGTGGTCAGAGACACTGCATTTGTGAAGCTGGAGTCATGCTCACATTAAACACTCTGATGCCAGAAAGTGAGAAAATTGGATTTTAATTCCGACTATGTGGCCTTGAGACATTTATTTAATCTCTCTAGGCCCCAGGTTTTCATCTGTAACATTAAACATACACACACACAAACACACACACACACACACACACACACACACACACACACACACACAGGGGGAGAGAGAGAGAGAGAGAGATGATCTCTAAGATTCCTTCAGTTGTGAGATGCAGATGGGAGCCTAGAATATATAAGTCCAAATATATAAGTGCAAATAATAGGCATCCCATTAAAAGTATAATGTTTATACTTCTGATTTTCCTTTAAAACAAAGGTTTTGTCATATTGTGTTCTTCATTCATAGCTTCCCATACCAATGTGTAACCTCCAAGAGAAATGTGGGGTTTGGTTTTGTTTCAAAATATCTTTTGGGAAAGTGATATAGGAGAATGCAAACTCATGCCCCAAACTTGATTATCACACTGTATTCTGGTTTTTCTTCAGATGTTGTAGTATTGTTCATTATAGGGCAGATTCTGGTAAAAGGCAAATCTCAACTTAAGCAAAATTGTGCCAGCACAAGATTGTGGTATGACTGAAATAACATTTGAATTATTTTTTAACTCAATAATATGAACTGGTGCCAGCCAAGGACAGTTGTCCATGACCATATAACAAGATGATAAGAAATGAATTTGATACAAGCATAATAGCTATGAGTGACAGAGGGGGATGGAAGGTTGGTTTGTTGTTGTTTGGTTTTTGTTTTTACTGTATGAGTTTTAAACTGATAAATTTTTTATTTAAAAAATACTCATGGTAAAATATTCAAATAGTAATAAAAGAAACACAGTGAAAACTTAAGTCTTCTTCCAACTTCTGTCCCCTAAAATCCTCTCCCAAGGGCAGCCAGTGACATTAGTTTCTCATGTGGCCTTTCTGAGGCACACTAGGCATATCCAAATGATACATATAGAGAGGACTTCCTCTCTTTTAAAACACAAATGTGGCATACTTTACACATTGTTCTGAATATTCTTTTTCAACTTTCACATATATCACAGATAGTGTGACTTATCATTACATGCCTCATTATTTTAAAGGCACATGTTTAATTTACATAATCAGTTCCATACTGATAGGCATTTAAGTTGTTTCCAATTGTTTGCTATTACAAGCACTCATTAAATAAATATCCTGGGACATACTTCTCTGTGCACTTGTGAATGTATCTGTGGTATACATCAGAAAGATAGAATTACTGGGCTATGGGTATGTGCATTTGTAATATTAAGAGATATAGCAAAATGTCCTGTGGAAAACTTATATCAACTTACATTCTCAAAACTAAAGGATGAGTTTGCTGCTTCCCCCATTTCTGCCAATAGGATATAGCCTCTTTCTTAGGATCTTTTACCTATACGAGGGATAAAAAGAGTAATCTCGTCATTGTTTGATTATGAAATATGTTTATTATGAGAATAGTTGTCTGTTTCTTCATGTGTTTTATATCATTGTTAAAGTTAACAGTGATGGCTATAAGATTGTGTCTTGCAGACCTCCAACTACCAGAAGCATAAGTGACCAAGGGTCCTAGTTGCTGTCCTCTGCTCCCTGCACTTGACTGAGCACGGCAGAGGTATTAGGTAGGCCCATTCTTGAGAGACACAAGACTCTTTAGAGGGTTACATTGGCTCAAGGGCTCCTCAACAACCTTGCAGAAGTTTCCTTAGACAGTGCCCTTTGTCTGAAATGCTTTTACTCAACATTCCTTCCCTCTCTCCTTCACTTAGGGTCACATTCGCATCGTGGTCTAAGAACCTTCCCAGCCTTTACCAGATCCCTCCCCATTTCCTCTCAATTCCGCTTGCACATTTCATCCCCTGTTGGCACTGTTTCTCACTAGACTCAGATTAACGCATTAGCTGTACTTTGCTTTATTGTTCCCGTGCATGTTTCTTTGTTGATTTATAGGCATTCCTAATATAATCATGATTGGGGCCTTTTCTGTCACATATATTGCAATTATCCTTACTTAGTCGGTTTAAACCTCTGGCTTACTTTGTGATGTCTTTCCCACTTAGAAGCATGTCTAGAATTTATAGGTGATGCTTGGGAGTCTCTATATAAGATGTGGGTGTAACTCTTCTTGATCTGGAGATCTAGACAGTAAGTTGTAGGCCCAACTCACATCAATATGCAAAAGCAAAATATGAGGCAGCATAGGAGACCCACAGCAGTCGCTGGTCTGGGTGGACAAAACAAAGATCCGCACCCCAGGTGTGGTGAATGCTCTTTAAATAGGCTGCAGTTTTGCTATACGGGAGAAGCTTTCCAAATATCACTGTCCATACCCCTTGACTCCCAATTTCTAGAAATTTTTTCTTTTCTATTATCTTTCTTGGAGTTCTCTAATATAGATGAAGAACATGCCCTCAATGAAGACTGAGAAACTTACCTGATCTACTTCTGACCAAAAGTCATTTTGGGTCTTCAATAGTCAATTTCTCTTAGTTCAGGCTGCTGGGTCTTATGACAATACAACTCTCCTAAAAACTTAACTTTGTGGCTATTTGTGGCCTGTAGGCTCCTTGCGCCAGCACCTATGCCCATGGTTCTCTCCTAGACAAACTTAGATTTGCTGTATTTCTTTGCTTTCTCATCCCCACACTCTCACTTCATTTTCTCTGCCTCTCTTACTGCCCCCCCATATATACACACACATACACACACACACATATATACATACACATATGTGTACTCACACACACATGCACACACATATGCATGTACACATATATGCATGTGTATATATATGTGTGTGTGGAGGTGTGTGTGTGTGTATGTATGTATGTGTGTGTGTGTGTGTATATATATATATATATATATATATATATATGTATATATATAAAATTTGAACTGCAGGTACCTTAGGTCTATCTGGCTACAGAGTGAGAGCCATAACTTTAGCTTTCATTCCTCCATGCCATTTTACCTTATTGAAAGGATTTTTGGGATACTGCCTCATCAGTTGGACCCTTATTCCAAGACATCTTAATCCACTCAAAGGTTTTAACAATGTATGGCAACCACACTCTTGATTTGCTATTTGCCATGAGGATGAGTTTATTCAGCCTTTGTTGTCCAATTTTCTCTTTTACCAGTTGAGTTTGAGAAGCAGTGGTCTCTTCCAAACCCCCAAGCCTCTCCAAATTTCTGGACTCCCTCTCCTTCCTTGTACTCCTGCTTGCACTGACCAGTCTTTTTCTGAGCTTGCCATGAATCATCAATAGCAACCAACACACGCTACTAAGATTCTCTTTTCAACCTTTTCTATAAGGTTACAAATGCGTTAGGTAAATGATTTGCCTTCAAAGCTATTCCAACAAACACTCTTAACAAATGTTTTGCCACTGTGTAATATGAATCACCACCATTCCAGACTCTGACAAGTTCATTTGCCACCCTCTATCGAGCATCTAGGCCAATGCTACCTATTTCATAGTTTTTTTATGCAGAATCCCTCTTCTTAGGTCCTAATTTCTGTATTTGATGGGAGAAATTAGGTTATGCTGTGGGAACAAGCTCTGAATGTTAATAAAAGTTGTATTTTTATTAAAAAGTTGTATTGTGTATAAAAAGTTGTTTATTTTATAAACAATACTTTTTTATTAAAAGTTGTATTGTTAATAAAAATATAGGACATGACATATCAATGCAGGTTGGCAGAGGGACTCTGCTCATCAGTTTCCCTCAGGGATCAACCTGACAGGACTACTTCTCAGCAGGCACTCTACGATTACAGTAGAAAGAGGGAAATGTGGAGAACCACTAACTAGTACTGACTCTTTACATTTCTGCCCGGAAGCGGCACATACCAGGTCCACTCATGCAGTATTAGCCAAGTAGGTACAAGGCCATGACTAACTTCAGGAATAGAGGGACTATTACTATCTATTTTCACATCATTGTCTATTTTCACAGGCAAAGAGGACTAGAAGTACTCCATGAACAATCACTAATTACTACCACAGTTACTGTGCCTTTCCATTCATCCTCCTCCCCTTTATTCCTCCTCCTATTCTCCCTTTTCCTTCCTCTTCCTTATCCTCCTCTTTTTCTTTTAGCTCTCTCTCTCTCAAGGTTTCATCACTAAAGGTCTTCAGTTGACTTTAATATAACTTTTAACATCTTTTTCTATCCCAGCCCCAAGTTCCCTCATATACTAATCACCAGTATAAACAGGGTCGCAGTTCACAGGTAGTAAAGCCCAAATTCTTGGAGTTGCATAAAAAGTATCAGAAATAAATATAAATAGGCTTGAATTTTACTTAAAGAAAACCTGCAACTGGGCAATCTGTTCAGATTTCTGGAGAGAAATAATTCATTATTATCCACTGGGCCTGCTGTATGAGCCAAGAGTGAGGATGCTTCTTGTTTACACAAAATTCATATCCTGACACTACATGAAAGTCAGGTTGTTGAGGCTATCCTGCCAAATCCAAAGCTATGAATTAAGACACATTTACTGACAGAGCCAGGGATCCACACAAATGAATACTCCTATGAGCTAATCACAAGTTCACAGGGGGCTTTTAGTTATCACTTCCGGCAAAAGACAGTTACAGATCATTGTAAACTAATGGGCCTAGCAGAAATGCTATCTTGTTCAAAAAGATATCACTATTCCAGAGGACCTGTTTGACTCTCTGACAAGACAAAAAAAAAAAAAAAAAAAAAAAAAAAAAACAAAAAAAAAAAAAAAAAAAAAAAAAAAAAAAAAAAAAAAATCTACTTAACTTGGGGAAAAGTGGTTTAAGTGGTTTCTCAAAATCTCTTTTTAACAATTTACCCAAAGAAATTTTATTAAAATATTCCCTTTAAATTTATAGGGACTGGGGAACTTTGCAATCAAATTCATTCATACCTAGCAAGACGTCAGCTTCTTGTTGTAGATCCTATGTCTTATCTTGTAATGCAATGCCATGGAATAATTGTTTTAGACCTTTTAGAACAAAAGCATCATCAAATATGAAGACAAATAATTCAGGTGCTAGTCTTGGTTGTTCCATTTTTGGGAAGTGAGCTTTTCTAAGATAGGATTTCTACAACCACAGAGTATATCAGCTGAACTGGGCTGTGGGTAGAGTGCATCCTAAGTTAATTTTCTGTGACCGTTTTCTTCCTGGGCAATCAGAACCCGCAGATTTAACATTTCTACTGATCTTACCCCAAATTGTTCCAATATTATATCAAGGTTAAAGCGTTTGAAAATTCCTTTCAATTAGTCAAAATAAACTCCCTAAAACCTTATTAAATATCCTCCCTCCTACCCTGATACAACAAATCTTGCCGTGAGTGACTTTATCATTTTCCATTGCACTCCTACCCCTTGCTGGCATACAGAGTTATCTATTATATTGTTTATCTTCTATTTTCTGTCTCAAATCACTAGGACATCAGCTCCAAAGGGCAAGAATCTCGTTTTGTTCACTGATGTTACCTGAATTCCTAGAACAATGCCTGGCATATAAAAGTTGCCAATATTTTGGCACATAAAAAAACAATATTTATTGAATGAAAGAATGAATCTGTGCGTTGGAAAAAAAGCTTTTTAAACACTTTTTAATAAGAAAATCACCATGATGACAGCTCTCCTTCATGCCCTCCCCATCACTTCTACCCTACTCTACCACTGAACCAACTTAGTATTGGACTTGCAAACTAATCTGGCCTTACTTAAGCAGTTTTAAATTTTAATAATTTTTAAACTTTTAAAAAATTATTATTTTGGAGAAAGGGTCTCATTCACTCTGTTGCCCGGTCTAGACTGCAGTGGCACAATCACAGCTCACTGCAGCCTCAACCTCCTGGGCTCAAGCAATCCTCTCATCTCAGCCTCCTAAATAGCTGCGACCACAGGCACGTGCCAGCACACCTGGATAATGTTTTTGTATTTTTGTAGAGAGGAGGTTCTCTCTGTGTTACCCATGCTGGTCTCAAACTCCTGGCCTCAAGTGATCCTTTCATCTCAGTTTCCCAAAGTGCTGGGATTACAAATGTGAGCCACCACACCCAGCCAAGTTATGAATTGTACAATTCCCCTTGATCCCCTACTTCCTCGATCCCCCACTTCTGGGCTGCCATGCAGATTGTGAGCAAGAAATATGAAAGGTTATTTCCTAAGGTGAATGCTGAAAGTTTTTTCAAAGTGATTGTGAGTGGGTTAGACTGCTTTGGCTTCAAAACCCACTTTTTCCTGTTTTCACACTTGATTGTGTGTGTCACTGACCAGTAAGTATGAGATGTGAGATTCCTTCGGCTGTGCTGAGTGCAGCCTCTTATTCCTCCTAGCTCCCCTCCAGTCCTCTATGGGTCAAGATTTGCTTCAGGAGAAGTCATTCACTTATCAAAATTAACTGCTGCTGTGTTCAAATCTAGATAGGAAACAATTCACTTTTCTTTTTTCCTACAGCAAACTTGGACTCTGAAATATCACTACTTCAGAAACAGGCTCTCTCAAGTTCTAAACTGGTAGCCCTTACCTCTTTTAACTTAAACGAGACTTTTTAAAATAAAATATTTTACTTATAGAAATCCTTTTATAAATTTTTCTCATTTTAAAAAATGAAATCTATCAATTTTATCTAGATTTTTCTGGAAATATAATCATGGTTACACAGCTATTTCAACTTCTATAAACTTTTACTCCCACTATATATGCATTTATATTTCACTGTATATATTTGAGACAGAAAACACAGCACTTAAGACCACAGCTATTTTCAGCAAAAATATGAACCAATCCAAATGCCCATCAATGATAGATGGACAAAGAAAATGTGACATATATACACCATGGAACACTATGCAGCCATAAAAAAAGATGAGTTCATGTCCTTTGTAGTGGCATGGATGAATCTGGAAACCATCATTCTCAGCAAACTGATACAAGAACAGAAAATCAAGTACTGCATGTTCTCACTCATAGGTGGGTGTTGAACAATGAGAACACATGCACACAGGGAGAGGAGTACTACACAATGGGGTCGGTGTTGGGGTGGCTAAGGGAGGGACAGCAGTGGGGAGGGGAGGCTGGGAGGGATAACATAGGGAGGAATGCCAGTTGCAGATGATGGGGGGATGGAGGAAGCAAACCCCCTGGCCAAGTATGTACCTATCCACCCATTCTGCATGATCAGCACATATACCCCTGAACCTGAAGTACAATTAAAAAAAAAGAACATAGCTATTTTCTCTTAGATAGTTCACCTATTATTTGGATATATAACTATCAGAAAGAGGAGGACTGCATGGTTATGGCATCAACATTTGTATATTCAGTCCTCCTATAAATGTGGTGAATTGAACAGAAGAAAAAAAGGGAGGAGAAAAGAAGGGGATACCTTTACTCCTTACTCTTTTCACTTAAAAAAATAAAGCCTCAATATTAAGATCACTAAAATTTATTTTGAAAACTATTCTTAGTCTCTTTTTACTGTGTTTTAAAGACATTCAGTTAAAAAGATTTAAATAAATACACATATCTGCACTACTATTAGTTGTATTTTCTATTAAGTGTCAACAGCTCAAATACTGCTTTTAACCCTGGGATCCCACCCTAGGCTTGGACAGACTCCTCTTTTAACTTGCTCTGAATTGTTAACTCGCAGACCAAACTTCTTCGCCTGGGTGTCTTCACAGTTCTAGTTCCTCTAGAGTTGCTTTACATGAAAAGCCCTTACAAACTGCTTTCATAATGTCAAATCATCCTTCTCCCAGTTTTTCTTTTTTTCTTTTCATTTAAAAAAGAGACCTAGCTAATTTAAAATTAGTCCTAAATAAAGTGTTTAATTTCTTCATGTGGAAGGAAAGCCTAGGCATCCTTGTCTGCTACTAGCACTGACCTGAACAAGCATTCATGAGTTTGCCCAGTGGGCGGTGCCTGAGATTCAAAAGAGCACTCCAGCATGCCTGACTCCAAGGCCTGAGCCCGTGCTCAGTGCGTGGTATCATGTTCTGGCGAGCTTGCCCATCAACACCAGACCCGACATCCCTTCTGTGGGAAACAGACGCACAGAACCAAATACATGCTTCTGTAGTAAGTCATTAACATGAAATCTCATGCTCGCCCTTTTATAAATACAAGGCAGTCGTTTTGACTTCTTTTTATCTTATTTGTAGCTTGAGCTTGTTCCTTTTCTGATTTAGATTAAGTAGGTCCTATAAACAGAAGATTAGATACACAACATATGTCTGAAAGAGTTTGGAATTATAAAAGCAAGCTTTCCAAATTTACTGCTTAAAAATACATTGCATCATGAATTAGAAATCTCTAAACAATGATAACGATGATCTCATCACCAAACAGGGTTTTCCTGAGCCTTCCCAGCTAACTCAAATGTTACTGAGAAATACTTCTTTTTTTTTTCTCCCATTTATTTATTTTACTGCTTTTTAGGTTTTGGGGTACATGTGAAGAACATGCAAAATTGTTGCATAGGTACACACGTGGCAGTGTGATTTGCTGCCTTCCTCCCCATCACCTACATCCGAAATACTTCTTCTTTTCTCCTTATATTTCCATCCTGTAAAGCATGCTGATCAGTGTAATCCCAGATCTCTTGTGCCAGTTTCACACTACTGCTAGAGACCAGGAAATGTGGGGAGCATTAGAAGGATGCAAGGCTCAGCCCCTTCCTTCTTTGGAAGAGCTGGCTTTATCTGAGGAAAGCATATGTTTGGCATAGTTGTGTAGGGGGAAGCCTGCCTCACTGTAATGCTAACTGGAGCTGAACGGTATGTCTGCCTAATTCTGGAGTTCAATATTAACCTGACCATTTCAATAACAGACTTTATATTTTTTATATCTTGTGATATTTTAGTATCTATATTTTCTTTTTTTTTTTTTTTTTGCCAACTTATCCAAAATCTAGAAAGGGAAGAGGATTTGTTATGTTTTTAATGGGGGGACCAAACTTAAGTGATACAACATATACTTAGGAATTAAAGGGTTCACCATTTAAATAACACATGTTTAAAAAACAGGTATGAGGCTCAAAGACTTCACAGATGCCTGGAAATAAATGTGCACTGTTATATTCTGATGACTAGAAGCACTCACCTGCAAGGAAATTGTCAATAAATTATTAATTATGTTATAGACATAATTCAGCATTAGAACATTGGAAACTCAATAACACTATACAGATGATTCACACTTAATGCATCATAGTGCGTTAAAGAAAGCTAGTATGCAAAATAACTGATTTAAAATACATTGTACTTTCTCATAAAAATGTTAGAGTTCAACTTGTAATCCTAACCTAGAAGACAATATCAGAAAAATCAGAGCCCTGAAAAGCAAATAGCTATTCAAATATTAATTTAAAAGAAATAGGTTAAAAAAGATCCTTTGGAACTACTTACCCCAAGTATATTCTCTGAAACATGAATCGACGTTTCATTCAATATAAAAAGTTTCCTTGCTCAGTGAAGCTTGGGGAATACCTTATGCTATTATATCTCTCCTCCTGAAGCTTCACAATGCAGACTAATATATTAAAGGCTCTGTGAAGCCCAGCTTAATTTGTTTTAACCCAATATTCATCAAACACGTCTAACTGCAGAATGTTATTTTCAAGTAGCATCAATTGATTCCCACGGAACACACTCCGGAAAATGTTATAACAGCAGCATTATTAAGATGTAACACCCAAATTCCATAAGGAACACTGATAGATAGCATATTGCCCCAGTTCTTGCATTCTTGGTGTTATATGAAATTCAGGGGTGGGACTCACACTCCACAGAGTTTCATCAATGAGTTTAAGCAGCAGAAAAACTGATATAATGCATATATCAAACATTACATTGTGAAACTGTATAAAGACTGAGACTTGAGATTATCTGGGCACTTTACATGTATAAAATCCATTCACCTCACCAGCAATCACTGGAGTGGGACACTGGAATGAACTTGACTCTGTCTTCCAAGGACCTTCACTGTATTCCTTGAGTTAGAATCTCAGCTTTTTCCCAAGTGGGCCATCATCTTTCCTCCCTGCTACTACCACACCTGTCTTTCTAGTCACTCGGATTGTAATGTCTTAACTTCCTACCATCTGGATAATGACAGGCCATATAGAAGTTGTTAGTTGTGTACCCAACTCTCTACTGCAGTGGGAATTTCTTTAAATTTCAGCTGTGGTTATCTATTCTGAGAGTCAAGATTCCCAAACTGTTTGCCAAGGAGCTCTGGCATGCTACAGTAATCTCACAGGTAACTTATGTGTATTATTTTTCTATATAGCTGTTAAGTTGTTATGTCTAAATACTTAAGTTGTTTGGACCTATCTGCCTAATAAACACACTGTCAGGTTTTTCTTTTGGCCTAGGCATGACTGTGAAAAAGATACTGAAACACTAAGGGCACTAAGTTTCTGAAAGTGAGAGAGTTTGAAACCCTCTGCCTCAGAGGCTTAGAGAAAAGAAAATATTTCAGAGATTTCAGCCTAGGTAAGGAAACATTCCTGCACAGATTTATCTTCCCCTTTTGTTAAAAAAAAAAAAAAAAAAAAAAAAAAAAAAAAAAAAAAAAAAAAAAAAAAAAAAAAAAAAAAAAAAAAAAAAAAAAAAAAACTAAAAGTACCATAACGATTTTAAGAATCTAAAAAGTTAGAGGTATGAAGAGGTAACTCTCTACTGATATATCAAAACCAAAAAACAAAGGAAGAGCTTTCTAAGTTTATAAAAATTTTATCTCTGTGTCAGAGAAAGTAATTCAATGCATTCTCCATTTGAGTCTAAGGAATAAATAAGCCAATGAGTGATAAATACTCACTTTTAATGTTTTCAAGAAGAGAAACCAGTGAAAAGATAGTTCAGCTCTGATGCACAGAAGCTGGAAGGATCACAATTGCTACAGCTGACATGATATCTATCTCCTGAAACCTGTTCCTTCTCCTTGGTTCTCTTCAAGGTCACAGTAACCTGCCACTCAGGCAGCTGTAAGAATGGTCCCCAATCTTTTTAACTCTAAGCCATATTCCTCCCTAAAGAAAGTATGCCTGAATTTGTGAGAGTCTCCATCCTGGAGCCAAGCACAGGAGACCAAGAAGCTAAGAAAATGTTCCTGCCACTATTTCTATCTTTAATGCATAGCTTTCCATTCCTCAAGTTCTCAGGGTTAAGGAGCTCAAATAATGTAAGGAGAGCAAAATATGCACCATAAATTATTGAGTTTAGCCCACAAAAAATCAGTCTGCAAATCCACCCGAGGCATGAGCGTTCTAGAACCTGCCTAATGTCACCAGAGGATAAGAATCTTAATCACTTCAGCAGTCACCGTCTTGTTTCTCTTCTCTAGACTATTGTTTTTCTCCCCTTGATCATCTAGTCACACCCGTCATCAAAGGCTGCACCAATAACCTCTCTCTCTCCTTTTATCAGCACTCATTCCTGTCAACCTGCAAATCCTAGCACAACATTACCATTTCGCTTCAAAGATTTAACCATGATCTCCTATAGGCATTCACAATTATCAAAGTGAGTTCCAAATCTTAGAGAAACTGTTAGAAATTTTATCTATCATCTTATAGTCCAATCCCTTAATTCTTCAGATGATGAAATGGGTAACATTAAATGACTTGCCTGGGTTCACATAGGCTCACACAGATTTGGGAATATCTCAGTATAGAATGTATAGAATCTACCTCTTCTGTCTTGCTATAGGACACTGTATACTTTTTTTGTAGAGATGAGATCTCCTTATGTTGACCAGGCTGGTCTCAAACTTCTGGGCTCAAGCAATCTTCCTGCCTCCTAATCCCAGAGTGCTGGGATTACAGGCATGAGCCACCATAACCAGCCACTATAGTTTTATTAATTCTCTAAAGTAAGCACAAATTAACACTGAATATTAATGCAGTGTAGGGATCATTGATTGCCCCAAAGCTCAGGGGATTTTAAGAAGGTTCTAAGCAGCTCCACAATAACACTATCCCACTCCTTGTGTGATTAGGGCCCCGCTATCATCTTCTGGTCTTGCAGATATTCTGGAGTGTTGTGAGAAGAGGATGATGTTCACATGGAGTACATCAGTCACTGTACTGGACAGGCATCTCTCCTGATGGAAGGAAACTACTCTAGCTGCTAGCTGCCATTTATAAAATCTCTCCTGTACGCCCATAGGAAGGAGAGTTAATCTAGTCTTTGTGGGCAGATGCAGACAGGACACCCTCTAGTGACAGCTGACCAATATCGCAGGTCAATACAAGAACCACAAAGATCCTGGATACTGAAACAATGACGCTACTCTTCAGTCTATACTTGATGGATCTCTGTTTCCATGATATAAATCTTTCCATCAGGAATTTTTCTTTGCAAAAGTGCCCATGATCCCACTGTTCCAGAAGCACCAACCCCCAACTTCTCTCAGGGCTGTGCTGCTAGGAAGCATGACACAAACCCATTATTTTCCTAGGACTTAAGGTCTCTCTTGCCAACTTAGAGGATCTTTCGGATACAGGGGAAATTCTTCTCTATGGTTATCAAAAACAGTTTTTCTACACCTATACATTCCCTTTTCTTTAGTATACACAAGGTGCCTTGAAAAGTATCTGACATGCAGTAAGCACTCAATAAGCAAGTGGTTATTATTCTTTCTCTTTAGTCTTTTATAATAGGCCTTGATAGTGCCAGGCCTTGATTACTACCAGATCTAAAGACAATCAAAAAACTACTAATATCTGATGTTAGTTGAATATTTAGTGTATGCATACATTGCTTTAGTTGCTTTATATGTATTAACTCATTTAATAGTCACATCTATCAGAAGTAGGTATAACTTTTATTCACCTTTAATAGATTATAAAATTGTAGCACAGAAAAAAATAATTTTCCCAAAGCCACACAGTTGATCAGTGCTAGAGGTGAGATTTGAACCTGTGTGGTCCATCTCCAGAGTGCATGCCCTTAATTATCACACTAAACAAACTTCCTAAATCCCCCTTTCCTCAAAAGCAGAAAGAACTTGTACTTTAGAACCTCAGTAAAGCAAAGCATGGAGAGAATAATAAAATAGGTAAGCCCCAAATTAAAATTATGTTCCTATTAGTCCTCACATTAATTATAAGGAGCCCCAAAGTGTTGCAGCATATAAAATATGCAACTCTACAATAATTTTCACAATTCTAAATACAAATTTCTAGTTGTAATAAACATTAATCCAATAGTTGATTAACAATAATTTTTTTGCCTTCTTAGAATTCATACAGTGTTATAGAAACCATATTTTCACAATGTTTCAAATGCACATTTATTATTTAAAAAATATTTTTACATAAAATAAATTGTTCTATGTGGTTTTATCTAAACCCTTTAAATTTTCCACTTTCCCTAAAAGAAAACTCAGATGTAAAATCATTTCCCAGGGTATATTTATCAGAAAGTTTTATGCCTAAATGATATAATCCAACATCTACAGTCATTACTTTGAGAAAAAATATTGATTTTAACTGTAAATGCTTAGCATTAGAAAATTAATAAGGGTTTAAAATGTATTCATTTGACTATCATGATCTGATTAACCACAGCTTTAATGAAAACACTTAGTTGTATGTTTGGGGATTTTTTTTTTTTTTTTTTTGAGACAGCCTCACTCTGTCACCCAGGCTGTAGTGCAGTGGCACAATCTCAGCTCACTGCAACCTCTGCCTCCCAGGTTCAAACAATTTTCCTGCCTCAGCCTCCTGAGTAGCTGGGATTAAAGGCACCTGCCACCACACTCAGCTAATTCTTTGTATTTTTAGTAGAGACACGGTTTTACTAGATTGACCAGGCTGGTCTTGAACTCCTGACCTCACGTGATCCACCAGCATTGGCCCCCGAATGTGTTGGAATTACAGGTGTGAGCCACCAAGTCCAAACTTAATTGTATATATTTTAACTCATGACACCTAACTCTATTTTATTTAAAGACATATCTATAATGCAAAAATACCACCTTAGATACATGTGGACTAGTCCCTACTGATATTTTCTACTGGCGAGTTGTCAAAATAAGGCCCTTCCAAGGATTCAGAGTCCCATCAAGCATATGTGCATCAAGCAGCAATGCCCCAGCAGGCATTAGGATCATGCATCTCAGTTCTCCTGGTATTTTAGATGCTCAACAGGCCACACCGATGCAACATATCCTAAACCTCATGTGCTCTCCCTCCTCCCAAATCTCCTCAGGCTCCTTCTGCTCTGCCATCACTAGGTCTTATGGCCATGGTGGAAAACTGTCAGATACACTTCACCTTCCCATCACTGGGTGTCTAGCTCAGCTAGGTAGAACTCTTAAGTCACCAATTCCTAAGGGTTATTTTTCCCTAATAGCCCCCAAACTCAGCTTCCCCTGTCCTGATCTACCTGAGCTGAGACATTTACAGTTTCTCCATGAATTTCTACAGCAAAGACCTTCCTAGGTTCAGTCTTTCACTAATTGGTATATACACAGAATACTATTTCTTTTTGTGGAAAATATTATGAAACTAACAGTTGCATGGTATTGAAAACACTTGTGTAACACAGAAGATAAGTGAGGAAAAGTGAGTCTCCAGCTCACCAGACCTCAGCCCACTTACTAGAGGTCATTTCTTCTATATCCATCTGGAAAGTTCCCACATGTTATCTTTCTCTTTTAACACAGATGCAAACAAAATATTTATCTTGGCCTTTCTGGTCTTCACCTCTCTTAGGACTGCTCAGGTAAGTACAGGTCCAATGATCAGAACAGCTATTCCTTCGAAACGCACTTACAGTGCCTCTTGCCACTGGTCAACAGTCTTACAAAAGTCATATTCCTCCTGGACATGAAACAGCTTTAACTGAAGTGGTGAGAATGACCTCCTTCCTTAGGTTTAAGAATATAGCACATTGAGGTAGAAGGTGTTTACCCAGAGAGGTAATTTAGCTTAGGAATTAGGTACACAGACTCTGATCTAGACAACTCAGGTTTGGGTCCTGGTTGTATTAATGCACTTTGTGATCTTCATCACAGACCAAGGCAGGCAGAGGTTGTAATCTCTTGTGTGCCTTGGTTTCTTGTCAGCATAATAGGAATGATAACAATAGTATCTACTTCTTAGAGTGGATATAATGATTTAAACATTTAATACTTGTTATATCCTAATAACAATGCCTGGTATATGCTAAGTATTATTAAGATGTCTGTTATGTACAATTTAAAGTAGTCTGTGACATGCCTTATATAAACACATACCCTGACTCAATGTGTTCCCACTCAGCTTTCTTACAACTCCTCCTCCACATCCTATCTTTATAAGTAGTGGAATCACATGCAGAGATCACAACTTACCAAATTAATCATTTCATGTTGTGGGTACAGTTTTAGTTTAAATCCTCAGTATTTGGATTTCAAATTAAGTGTATAATTAAGCATTAATGGTGTGTGAAGATAGTTAACCTCAAAGTGGGAAATATTTTTACAAAGAAATCTTTATTCCTTGTGAGCCAGTGAAAAATTATTTATTATGTATTAAATTTTTGCTGCTGCACAGCAACAGCAGATTGATGAGCTGTTGGGAGCTGAGTTATTCTCCAGGTGAAAGGATGACTTTTGGTTGTATTAATCACCTAGTCCAAAACTAAAGTAGACACAAGAGAGCCTTGCTTCTGATAATCCCCTGCACAGCCCTGCTCAGCCCAGCCCACGCCAGCTGATTCTTTGTTCTTTGTGGAAGCCAGTTCTTTTCCTGAAATGTTGGGTAAACCAAGGTCCCACTCCAGGTTGTCATCCTCCATCTTGTACTGTCCATCGAGGTTCCTCATTTACATTGACTTTAAGTTAGAATCAAAAATTAGATTGAAGTTTAAAATGTTATTTTAATCCAAAGAAAAACCTACTTATCACCCTGAAAATTGCTCGTGTAAAGGACGTTCCTCTCAGGAGCACAGCTCCACGCCACTGACCTCCTATTCTTTCTCTTCCTCCTCATTTCCTCCTCCACTTGACTGTCTTATGTGGTCACTTATCCATCTAAATTTCTATCATTCTGATATTTTAAATAAATTTCTATTCCAGTAAAAGTGCTAAATGCTGCCTAGAAAAACTGAAGCCTGTACTTTCTCATTAGTAATGAACTGTTTTCAAAGGGAAACGATATTACTCATTTTCATTTATCCAGCACTATGCTAGGCTCTGAGGACACAAAAGCAAATAAGAGACATGGTTTGTGCCTTGACAGAGCCTACATTCTTCTTAGAGGGACAGATAAAACAAGTTACCAGTCAACAAATATAGTGCTCACAAATTACAATTAAATTAAATGTCAAAATCAAATGATGTTTAAAGAAGAAATAATACTTCAGAGCAAGAGTTCTCAACCTTGGTTACCACATTAGAATCACATGAGAAGCTTTCAAAAATCCCAAGTCACATCCCAGCAACACTTACAACATATTTGTGGAGTAGAAGCAGGTAGTACTTTTTAAAGAATCACTTGGCTTCCAAGTGATTCTAGAATATAGCCAAGATTGAGAATCATTGTTTTACTCTTACAGAAAAATATTACAGAATTGCATATACCTAAGAGCAATTTGGTTCCTTTCTTGATTAAACTTAATTTATTATTAATACTAGAAGGGTGACCTTAAGTGAGTTATTTAGACTGTAATTCTTATGTTCCTATACAAATGTCAACAACACACACTGAAGTTTTCTGGGGTGCAGTTTCTCATGGATGATTTTGTGTGATAAACCAGTTATTTGATGTCATTTGATGTTTCTCAGACATATGTTCAGAGTCCTAACTAGCACTATTCAGAATGAATTACAGCCCACGGCCACCTATGTAATAGGTTACTAATATTCATTTTCTTCAAGTCATTTCTCTTGGTTTCACATATAAGGACTGCAGTGTACTGTGGTTAGCAGGGTAGAGGAAGCAGATAACTGATGTGCCACACTGATGTACTAGAGGTAGTAAGTACACAACCCCTACCGCAACTGTGGGAGCCCAAACTTGGATGCCTATCAGACAATTATTACATCTAGTTTACTAAGACAGGACAGGGCAAAGCATGCCATTACTTTCACACTTTGTTATAAAGATGACAAGAAGAAAAAATATATAATTATTCTGGTGGATTGTGACATACATCCACAATATAGGACTGAGCACCTGAAAACAGTTAGTGTAGTTATATCCACTGGATTCAGAAAATCCAGAAACAAAAATTTCTTCTTTGTCGTCCTCCTGCTACTCCTTGTCTCAGTGTAACCTTCAAATTTCTCTCTTCCTGAGAACAAAAATGAGTTCAATTCTCTCTGATTCAGCAATCAGGCTGCAATGGTATTATATCTCATTCATTGCCTGAAATAGACCGGACTGGAAACATCAACAGTACACTATCCCTGTAATTCAAGACCTTTAATTCAGATGGTAGGTACAACAGGATGGGCAAAAGCAAACAAATACAATGAAAGCATAATGACGTTTCCCAAATCTCAAAATATTCTCAACTGCAATTTAGGTTTAAAATTTAGCTCTAGAATTAGTCATTTAAGTATTTGTCCCAAATCAAAAATTCAGATAGCATTCTATACTTCAACAATTTTCATTTCTCTTCTTTATATGATTACAAAATAAAGGGTCTATTCGGAAAACTAATATAATAAATATAACAGATGCAGAAGGATAGCCACCAAGTGGTTGATGCACATACTAGTGAGGGAAAATGCAGCGTATTTGAGACATACATTTCAGCACATTCTTTAACTTCATCAATTTCCGTTTGGAGGATGCATTCTGGCAAAGAACAGTTGCCTCTGGGCACATATTACACAGTGAAATAGAAAGAGACACTACCTGCCAAAAGAATTTATAATCTTCAGGAAGAAGATCAACATCCCACACTCACATGCTTCTTAGCATGCATAAGCACACAATCTAATTGTATGAAAAGTATTTAATATTCTGGGTGCTGATGCTCCATCCAGTTAAGCATCAGTGAGCACGAATAAGGGAGCTCAGTTATTCAAGAAACTTTTTTGGTAACTTTCTACTAAAATCTAATGTTTATAAATTATCAGGAGGAAATGCACTGTATACCAAGGAATATTCAGTAAATATTCTAGTTCATCTTGACACCAGGCATCAGAGTACACCCAAAGACAAGCAATAATCCTTGGAAAATGTGCAGATAGATGATCATGTTGCTTAAAAATGGAATATCCTTCCTCACAATGAAATGCCTCAAGGAAATTTTGTGCATATCTCAAGTCCAAACACTTTATGCTTCAGAATCCCTTAAGCATGTGCTTCTCTCTTCTTGATTTTAGTGAGAATGTATGGTGCAGAATTCTGTTATAGTCTTCGTGAATCCAGTATATGATAATGTTAAAATATCTCAGATAAGTCAGTAAATTAGGAGGAAAGGGTATTCTAATAATTTGCTAAAGGCATAGAGTTGTCATAACCCATGAAAATGCCAGGGCATATATCTCAGTGCACAGCTCCAAGGTCACTATTTACTAGGAATTGGGAGTTCCCTTCCCTCAGGACACATGGGAATGTAGCATGGGATACTGAAGAGTAGAAGCCCCAGGCCCCTACTCAGCCTCCACTTCTGCCTGTTTTATATTGGACTCTTAGGTAAGACTTAAGGAAACCCTGAAAACGCTGATCTACGTTACTTTGTGAGAAATCAAATTGCGTTAGAGAGTCGTTTTTCCTCTACTTGTGTTTTTCCTACTTATTCAGGAAAAGTAAAGAAGAAAAAAAGGAAAAACAAACATTGGGCACATATATATGCCACATACTGTAGCAAAGACCAAGTGCTTTAACATGCATAATTGCAACTAATAGCAAAACAATCCTATGCTTTGGTTATTATCCAAATTTGCAGAATCCCGGTGAAAACTGAGATCAAGAGAGGCAAGGGAGCTACCTTGAGCACGAGCAAGTTAGTAAGCAGGGTGGGTGGATAAAGCAAGGACTGGAAGATTTATGATCTTGCATCTATAACATCTTCCTTTCCAAGACGTTAAGACTCATGGTGGCAGGGAGCATTCTACATGCACTGCACAACAGCAATTGGGAAATTAAAATGCTATCACTTAGGGTTAATTTATATACCATATTATTCCAGATTCTAGTATAGGCAAACAGCAGCTGAAGCCAAAGATTTAAGACAACTTCAGTTTCTATCCATTAAGTAATTTTTCCACAGCAATTAGGAAAACCACAATGGTCTTAGTTTAGCATGAAAACCTGTTTATTAGGGAGAATAAGTGGAAACAGCATCCCAGGGAACCTGCAGCCACTCCAATACAGTCCCATCCCGACAGCAGCACTGAGCTAAGTCTTCCTTTCTTCCTTCCACCAGCCCTGCTGGGCCTTCCCTCCTCTTAGCAATACTTCAATTCTGTATTCTTGCTTCAGTGTTAAAGGGGCAAGTAAAAGCTCAGGGAGCTCAAGGGTCTGTGTTTTTCTTCCATTTTAAATGAGAGCTCCATAGCAGAATACTAGAGTTTCATGCCCAATGGAGGATGCGATATTGTTGTGAAATCATTTTCTTATGCTGTGTCTGACACTGTTCTGTTATCTGGCCTATTTGACTTTTCTACACCCCCTTTATCCTGAAATCATTATATTCCCAAGTGGCACCAAAAGTAGGGCAGCAAAACTACTACTCAATCTACATTTAGGGTGTATCTTTTGAATATAAAAATTCTACAGCTTCATCAAATTTTAAGGCTTTTATATGCTTGTTGCCATTTATCTTCCTCCCTTCTCAATGCCATTTATTGGGCCACACCCTCTACTACATAGAAATAACATGTGAAAGCACATAGGGACCAAAGAAGAGAAGAGGACAGAAGGGCAGTGTTTAGGGTTGTAAGAGTGACACAGAACCTAAAGTGGAGTGTGTTGGGGAACAGGGGACTGTGAGGGAGAGGATGTCTGGCAGCATCTGAGTATTTGGGATGCAGGTACCATCAATGTGAATAAATGCATCCAGCACATATAAATAGGGCAGGAACCACTGAGGGTGAAATGAATTCGAATTTTTGAAACACCTACCTACACCAAGTCCCAGATATACTTATCAAATCAGTGTAAACAACTCAGTAAACATTTATAAAACTAAGAAACATTTTCCCTTACACCCAAGAATCTCAGTATCTAGTATGCCCACTGTCTGACTCATTTGCTTTTTCTCCTTCCTACTAGCATGCAGAGAGCAGGTTGAACAGCTTGTTTAAATGAGGTTGGAAATTGCAAGTGAACTTTGATTATCATAGTCAGTCCTTTCTCCCATTTTCATAAATAATCGAGTTGACTGCACAGAGCCATTTTAAAAATAAATTGGCATTCTTAACTACACAGCTGGCATAGATTGTTACTCACCCTTGGTTACTCTGACTCATGAAACTGATCTATGTGTAGATGTAAAAGTCTCCACATGTTACTGTGACATTCTTAAATGGTCACAAACTTGGTCTATGAGAGCACATCTAGCAATAAAGGGTCATCTTCAGCTAAAATGTTAATTCTTTTATCAGCTGAAAAGTCTGCCCTCTTGGGCATATCTCAGAGCTGAGACCTTATTACATAAGGCACAATCTCATTGAGCATGCAGAGTAAATAACGTTAAGAATGTAGTGTGAAGAACTGCAATTCAAATGGGGTCAAAGGGGGTGAACAAGGTAAGGGAAAGAGGCAGTCAAGTGTAAGGCTGCTATGGGGTGTAATTTATGGTCTTAATAATTTTGGCATGTCTGTTTGCTTGGCACCAGACAGGGGCTAATGAAATCACCCAGTGAGGAAACCTGCCCCAGTGAGCTAAGGGAATGATGGCACAGGGCTCTACAGGGTCAGCCGGCCTGCTGACCAAAGCTGTCAGAGAAACCAGGCTTGAGGCAACTAAGAAAGAGCTTAATTATCTTAACTTTTTCATTACAATTGGGACTAAACAGCAGGAGAAGTGTGCTGGACCACCAATTACGTTAGCTAGAAGGTTATTCAGTTTAAGATCAGAAGTAGAGGTGAGGCAGAGCCTGGAGGAGGCAAAACATCAAAAGTCCTTTTGGTCATCAGGGGGTTCCCCTTCCTACTGTGGACCAGGCCATTCCCATGACCCAACACTTCAGCAGGTCTTCATTTCTGGCACCATTGAAATTCTGGCCTTCTCTCTCAGAGAACAATGTCATAACCCATGATGCCCACTGAACTTTAGTCAGTGCAATTTTAAGATATTTTACTGCACATTGAGTTTTACTGCCAAATGCTATTATTATTACAATTCTCTTTTTAAGAAAACCACACTATAACAAAAGCACGTTTTTCTAACGGCTGCCCTCATCAGAGCTCACAGAATGAACTTCAGTGGCAGGATCACTCAAGAAGACATCTGAAGCAGAAAATATTCATTCTGGTTCCCACTTCATTTATGTTCCCAGAGAAACCCTTCTCCACATTCTGAATGTACTTTGAATATCTGATGATGAAAGCCTGAACCATTAAGCATGCTAGCACTATTCTATGCCCTAAGTCACTAAATCACTATGGAAAATTTGGTATATGACAGAATTTAAAAGAATTTTAGCCACTCGACTACTAAAATATTTTTTAACCGTAGTATTAGCTACAGACACTAGTTGGCTAAATACTTTAAACCTGAAATACATAAGCTATATTTAAAATGCACAGATACTACCTGAAGTACACAAACTCCATACCTGAAATACATAAAGAATTGTAGCCAAGAACAATCCTAGAACCTTACATTCTCATTTTTGTGTCTTTGTTTGGAAGACCTATTCATATTTACCTATCAAACTCTCCAAGATTTTTTGATTGCCTGCTTCTGGCCATGAAAAGTTGGCAGAAGAAATTTATCTATTTGACATTAAATATCTGTTTAATAGTTTTCAGAATCTATACTGTAATCTTTTTAATTTTAATTGACAAATGTTTATTTTTCCAACAGTACTTAATAATTATAAAATACATATTCTAATACATATATTGTCATTCAAATAAATGTCTTTTCTATTTTTATACTTCTGAGTTAGTATTTCATAATTCAGACCCAAGGTCATAAGTCTTGCTGTTGTGGTAATGTAATAGATTCTGTGTTAAAATGTTCTCTATTTAAAATAGGTATGTGTGTATGTATGTATATTAATATGCATATATACATATATCCCTTTCTTTGTTATGAGATGCTTTTTCTTTCAGCTTAAATACATTTTTATTTCAGTGTTGGTATGAGGGGAGAAAGCTAAATCTATACTGTTTCAGTACAACTTACTAGTAGAATAGAATATGGATAAGAATGAACTTCAATAATTTTCTCCTTTCATTACAATTTATTGTCTTGGTATTTGTTGGGTTTGGGAATGGGGAGGGGTGGTGGCTCTGTCCTCTGCATCATGGCAGCTTTCTTTCCAAATGGAAAATGAGCAGGCATGAAATGCAGCCTGACCCAGGATAATAGCTCAGGATAATACATGCTACTTGGTGGATTAATAATTTATAAGATTTTTTCCATCTTTGCTTGGAATACAAATGAACATATTCTTGTCTCATTTAAAGTGATTTCTCACTTGGGGCTAAAGAGATGTTTAACACCTTAAATTCTATGGTCTTTGCTTTTCTGATTATATTACCCAGATAGTAAGCTAAACAATTGGAGTGCTTGGCAAGAGAGTCACATTCCACACACTAACAACACATAATCTCCATTTACATAAAAGTCCCAATAAGTTAGAAGGTACAGCTTCACCATTACACACACACACATGCACACACACACACACACACACACACACACGTCAATATGACAATTTTCAGTAAAGATTTCTATTTCATATTAAATGTATTTTTGTGTGTGCACATGTACTTTGCATAACAGCAATATCATGTTTCCAAATGCTACATTCATGTTTTTTGCCAGCCAGCAGGACAGTCCCCTGATGGAATTCCGGTGTGGCAGGAGGGGAGGTGGTGCCTGCCCACAGCAGCACAACAAAAGTCTGGAGCCCATAGTTTGTCCTGTAAGTTGATCTAGAGAGAAAACATTTTGTTGTGGACAGTCAGATACCTTTGTTTGAACACACCATTAGAGATCATTATTTTCCCCCTGTAGGCAAGTGTTTGACGTTAATCCACAAATATGTGGTGCCTCTTGATTTCTATTAATTTGGTTTGCTCTTTAATGATGTTGATTAACAGCACTCATTTTAATGAGGGAATATCCCTCCTGCAGGCCCCTCCCTTTCTTACTTTGCCTGGTATTGCTGCAGTCACCATTAGAGAATGTAGTGACATCATAACTTCTGTGATTAGGAATAATTCCATATATAAGTAGAGTCAACAATAACTAAAATCATTGTAATACTTAAGAGATTTTTGTGTTCAAATATTTTTGTTAAAAATAAACTTACCACTTTTTAATGAAATAAAATAAAAATATTGTTTGTGCTACGGGAAAAGAAAGAAAGTTTTTAAAGGCATTAATAAAAAGATATGGGCAGAGGGCAGAAAGAAAAGATGTTTAAAACCAAATAAAAATTGAATTCCTATAATCATGTAGCAAGAATGAAACTTAAGCCCCAGGCTCTCAGAGATCCAACAAAAAGGCTGAGGGTTTCAAGGTGAAATCCCAGTTGAGAAGGTATTCAGCTAACCTTGTAAGTACCTAGGGTAATGAATGCAACCTCAAATGCCCATCAAAAGGCAACTATCGGGAGTCAACAATTTTTTCTTACAACTGGTCTTACATACACAGACACGCTCTCACACTCACACAGTGTCCCAAATGCATTTGTAGCCATGCTCTTTGAATCATTCACCATTTTCCCTAGTCCTTGCATCTAAAGGACACACAAGAAAAACATTCTAACTCTGTGATTTCCAATATTACAGACAAATTCTGAGAAAATCTCATCTAAAATAAAGAGCAGCATGTTATACCTAGCTATTCTTTTTCTGAAAATTAGAATTTTAGAGCTGTAATGTTGGAGAGTCCTACAGAAGCTTATTTGGAGCTTACCGTGGTCTAGCATTGTAATTTGAAAAGGAGAATAACACAAGAGAATCAGTTGAAAACCTGTTAAAGTTAACTTTTTAAAAATCTCAGTAAAAATCTCTAGTTACAAGATACATTTTAGAAAATCATCCTTCCTAAACTATCAAAAACTAGTCAGAAAATATATTGGAATAATAATTCACATTTACAATAGCAATAAAAAACATGATGTCTAGCAATAATTGAAAGATCAAATATGTATAATTTACATGATGAAAAACAGAGTTTTCTAAAAACTATAAAAAGGAAAGACAAAGGATAAAAATAAACTCTATTTTCTTGGGAAAAAAAGATATAGTCTTATAAAAATGTCAATTGTTTCAAAATCAATTTACAGATTTTCAGTGATTTAAATCGAAGTTTATATGAGGGATTTAATTCTATTGGAACTTGGCAAAAATGTTTAAATTACCTTGAAGAATAAATAAGCAAATATAAATAAGGAGAAAATTGAGAAAGAAACTACTTCAGTCAAACCTGGAAGCATATTATAAGGCTCAATAATTAAAATCTTCAAATAATATTGCGAATCAATAGCATAGAAGCAAACCCTCGTGTATAGAGTTGTCTAACAGAAATGCAGTATGAGCCATACATAATTTAAATTTTTATAACATCAGCATTTTTTAAAGTAAAACAAAGTGGAATAACATGTTTGTTATTTACATATCAATATACTATATATCATATCACATATATAATATACATCATCTCATATATATATCATATATTCATATCAATGTCATATATATTATATATATCATATATCATAAATATATATCACATATGTCATATATCATATGATTATATATTGACAAATTATGTCAACGTTATAAACATCAAAAATTATTGAGATGAGTTACATTTTGTTGCTGTTGCTCTAAGTATTTGAAATCTACTACATATATATATATATATATGCACACACACACACATATAATTTTTATTTTTTTTTTAGACAGAATCTTGCTCCATCGCCAGGCGCCAGGCTGGAATGCAGCGGTGTGATCTCAGCTCACTGCAACCTCCACCTCCTGGGTTCAAGCAATTCTCCTGCCTCAGCCTCCAGAGTAGCTGGGACTACAGGCACTTGCTACCATGCCCAGCTATTTTTTGTATTTTTAGTAGAGACAGGGTTTCACCATGTTGGCCAGGATGGTCTGGATCTCTTGACCTCATGATCTGCCCGCCTCGGCCTCCCAAAGTGCTGGGACTACAGGCGTGAGCCACCGTGCTCAGCCATCTACCATATATATTTTAAGCTCTCGGCACACCTCAGTTTGGTCTAGCCATATTTCACATGCTCAATAACCAGGTACTGCTAGTGACTACTGTACAGTGCAAGTATAAAGAAAATTAACACATGATAAAAGTAGTACTATAAGTTCAGTAAATTATATTAAAGCAATTTTCTCCTTTGATTAAAAAGAGGAAAAATAAAAGTTTAGCTATTACATATATCTCAAACAATACCGTATAAGCTCCAAGAGAGTAATAGTTAAATGCTTTAAAAAGTCAAAACTTTAAGACTCAAGAACAATATAAATGGTTTTTTGCCAAATCTCTATAGAGGGAAAAAAACACCTTCCAACATTAAAAGCAACGTAATTCTCAAAACACTTGATGATGTAACGTTTCAAAACATTTTCATATCTGAAATCAAAAGACAACTGATAAAATCAAATATTTGCTAAAAATATGACAAATAGGATTTTAATGCTTTTGAGTAGCTCATGTAAATCAAGGTGCAAATCAGCAAGAACCCGCAGGGATAAACAGACAAAAAACAGAAATAGACAATTTAGAAAAGAAAATAATCAACCAATAAATACACAAATGGGAGGAGGGACATCCTCACTAGTAATCCCAAAAATGTATATTTAAACAAGGCTATTTAATGTTCCTTCCTTCCTCCGCCATCACTAATGCCAGTGTGTCTTCTTGATTTCTTTTAATTTTTCTCCCCTTTGATACAACCCTGTGTGTGTCACTATGATTAGCAGGTGCTCTGACATATCTTCTGCCATGTGAAAGAATTCTGTGTATAAACAGACTCAAAAATAACTGCAATTATTGTAATGTCTAGAATACTTAGTGCTCAAAGAATTTCAAGAGACACAAAGAAAGAGGCAGAAAGAATTGTGGCATACCACAACTGAAAGGACCTGGGACATATAAAACACAATGAAGGAATGAAAATAAACCTGCTGCACAAAGGCAAGGTACTTCTGTTTTCCAGGTCCTCACAACTACAGATATCAAAGGTGACCTCAAATGTTCAGCCACTGCAATGGTATATAACAACAACAACAACAAAAATACAAAGAATAAATATCAAACAAATTTTTAACACCAATGGTTTCAACAGTGAAAGAAAAGTATGAGTAAGACATACGACCCCAGCCCACTCAAATCACAATGAATGTTGCAAATGTTCATACAGTATGTACTATGTGCCTGGTGCTGCTCTAATCTAATCCCCACAATTACTCTATGATGTAAGTATTGCTAATACTCTCATTTTACAAACATGGCATCTGAGGTGCAAAGTGTTAAGTAACATTTTTAGGAACACACTGTTAATAAGACTGTGGATTAATTACGATCCTGCTCATAGGAAACTTAACCACATTCTAAAAAGCAGACTAAATTTTAGCAAATTAAATATTTAATGAAAGCTAGTCAAAGCAGAGGGGAGCTAGGTCCACATTCCTGTTTGTGACTAAGACAGCAGACTGCTTTGTAAAGCACCTGAGCACATACTGCAACCTGCTGCTTCAGGTGTAGAGTGACAGATCTGTGTGAGTGAGGAGCTCCAGCCACCATGGGCTCCTGTGCGGCATCCAAGAGTCTGGATGGTCTCACAAATCGCAGGGTTGGAGAGTGGAGGTCAAAGATGGTCTATCTCTAGAGCATACCTGAGGGTTTGTCATGATGGAGTGATATGACCCTGTGACTCTGGGCTAGAGAGCAGGTTACTCAGCCTGGAGACAGAAAGGAGCCACAATCAGACCTCAGGTGGTGGGCAAAAGCCAGCAACGATCAAGCTGGGGCTGGGTGAGGCTGACAGAATCCATCAGGAATTCACCAGCCATAGATGTGAGGACCAAATGGTACACCTAAAAAACAGGGACAACCTCAGACAGGAGATGCCCAGAGGAAGGGACAAAGCCCTATAAGCATAGGTCTCAGGCCACCCTTTTCTCTGTCACTTCAAAAGCTTCCAAATCCTACCCCAAATGCCCTACATCCAGACTCCGTCTTGGAGACAAATCTGGAAGGGGAAGAGAACCTGAGAGTTGTTAGCACTTATCTGAAAGAGACTGAGTTACCACTGTCTTAAATTTTCGAAGAGGACTATAATTTTTATGTTGGATTAAATTTTCCTTGCCTTCACGGATTCAGCAGGGAAGGGCTCAGGAGAAAGAGGAAATGTACAGGAAAAAAAACAAGCTACATTTGGTATGTGTGTGATCTGAATATACTTGTTACCGCAATTCAATATTTTCTGTGGCAAAATGGGATCTGCTCTAAAACGGGACGCTCTTTATAAACGTGTTTTCTCAGATTGTCATGTTATGGCAGAGAAAAGAAGAGAAAGAGAGTGAAAAACAAAGACAGAGAAACAGACATACAGAAAGAGAGAGATAGAGTAAGAGAATTAGAGAGATAATGAGAGAGAGACTCTACTCTGGAATTTAAGTTTCTTTGTAGAGAAATCTGCCATGACTAAAAGTATTACCTATTTCTTAATATATACCAAGCACTGTTTTAAAGACTTTGAAGAATGAACTCATTAAATTCTCATAATTACCCCAGAAGGGAGAATTTTTTACCCTCCACTTTGCAGATTCAAAAAATGGTGTCTGGAAAGGTTAAGCTACTCTCTATGACTGTACAGCTGGTATGTGGTAAAGCTCCATGGTTTACACTCTTAGCATCGACTCTATGTGCCTTCCTTGGGAAGTAAGTCATTTCCAGGCCAAATCTGTCCACTTTCGCACTTTACCTCTGTTAGCTAGGGGTTGCTCATCAAAGATGAGCCTTCACCTTTCAGTGGGCCCACTCCTCAGGAAGACCTCCCCTTTGAGCTCCAGGACCTCCCTGAGGGATGTTTGCACTTGAATGTGCCATCATCACATCAAACTTGGCCGACTGCAAGATGAACACAGCCTCTTTCTTCCAGAATCACTCTTATTTTTGTATTCTCCATTTCTAATTGGCACCAGCATCTTTTCAAGCCATATCCAGAATTAATACTAGAACCATCCTTGGTTTCTCATCCTCTGCATCTCATCTGTCATCAGGTCCTATAGAATCCACCTCTCTCTAAGGTCTCACATTCTGACTCACCTCTCCTTTCAGGTCATCTTAATGATTAAGAGTATGGGCTCTAGAACTGGAACTAGTTAAAATCCTGACTCGGCTACTTCCTAGATATATGACATCGAGTGGGTCATTTAACCTTTCATTGCCTTAGCTTTTCCATCTGTAAAATAAGAATGAATAACAGTACAGTAGTTCCCCCTAATCCACAGTGGATACATTCCAAGCCCCTCAGTGGATGCCTGAAACTGCAGATTGTACTGAATCCCACTGCCATCCATATGAACACGTTTCTGTTCATGTCTTCCATCCACAAATTTAATGCTTTTTCTATATTTACTCAGCACTTATCCCACATTGTGGCTATAACTTTTGCAGTTTGAACTCTGGTAAGAAAACCGGCATGATTTGTCTTTCCTTTTTCACCATTTCACAGACAAAGATTTGTTCTTATCATGATATTAGCAACCTCAGCATACAGTATTTTTTCTTTCCTTGAGAACTTTCACCTTTTCACTTAAAGGAGGTACTATATGAATTCTCTTTGACGCATCTGAATTTCCAGCATCACTATTCTTGTATGTTAGGATTATTAAGTAAATCAAGGTGACTTGAACACAAGCACCGCGATACCACAGCAGTTGATCATATAACCAGGACAGCTAATGGGCAGGGAACACAGACGGTGGGCACTTGCTGATAAAGGGATGATTCATTTCTCAGGTGGGGTAGAGAGGAAAGGCCCAAGATTTCATTACCCTACTCAGAATGGCATGCCATTGAAGACTTAACGAATGTTTAACTCATGAATTTTCCATTTAATATTTTTGGGCCATGGTTGACACAGCAAAGTAAAACTGCAGATAAGGAGACTACTGTATCTATTGCTCAAGGTTGATATAAGAATTAAATTTATGCCTGAAAGCACTTGAACAGTGCCTCTTACATAATCAATGTAAGTTTTTATCACTCTTGTTCATGTTCTTTTATATCACCACCAAGGTGCTATGGCAGGTTCAGTTCCTCTTCACCTTTTACCTGAACAAATCATAGCACAGTCATAGCTACTTCCAAAGACCTCCTGCCAACCCCATTTCTTCAATCCAATCTGCATATTGCTTCACCAAAGCAGATATTTGATGGTGTCAACTCTATAATTCCTTGGCATTAGCAACATAAAGGACAAACCCTTTAGTACAGTATTCAAGATTCTCCATAACTTGACCTATGTTACCATTTGTATCTCCCATCCCTTTCACATAATGCTGTAGCTCTACTGAATTACAGCTTGCTGAAAAGAGCATATATTACTTGGTTCGGTGATTTTGTTCACACTCCTGCCTCTGCCTGTGATATGGTTTGACTGTGTTCCCACCCCAATCTCATTGTGAATTGTAGCTCCCATTATTCCCCCATGTTGTGGGAGGTACCCAGTGGGAGATAACTGAATCATGGGGGCAGTTTCCCCCAAACTGTTCTTGTGGTAGTAAATAAGTCTCACAAGATCTGATAGTTTTGGAAGTGGAAACCCCTTTCACTTAGCTCTCATCCTCTGTCTTGCCTACCACTATGTAAGGCATGCCTTTCACCTTCCGCCATGATTGTGAGGGCTCCACAGCCACATGGAACTGTGAGTCCATTAAAACTCTTCTTCTTTATAAAGTACCCTGTCTATGGTATATCTTTATCAGCAGTGTGAAAAGGGACTATTACGGCCTGAAATAGCTTCTTCCAACTTAGTCCTTACCTCAGCACACCTAGAAATCTCCCTAGTTATATTTCAAAACTCAGCTCATAAGTTATTTCCTCTGCTAAGAATTTCCTGTTACTTCCCCCCCACACACACTTCCTCTTCCTACTTCAGAAAGAGAAACAACTGCTTTTTGTGTCATGTACCATGCTCCATACACAGTAATTACCTTAGATTTACCCAACCAAGGCTCTTGAGCCAGGCCCAGTACTACTCCATCTTTCATTTGACTGTGATCTTCCCCACGGAGCAAGGAATCCAGGAAAAGAAACAAGGACTTGAGCAACACAGGACTAGAAACCTGTGCCTCCTCTACCTTATAGACCTTATAACTTGGGTCTCAGAATTCTCTGCTCAGTGGCCCTGATCCCTCTTCCAGAGCCTGAAAAGGCCTGTTCTCGTTTGACTCCCAAGACTCCCATATCATCAACATACTCATCCCTCAGTCACAGGGATCACCAAGGGCTAGTTATTTGGACTAAGAGGGTAGAAGAGGAATAAAATTAAGCACAAAATTTGAAGTGTCTACATACAAATGCAAGTATCTACATGGCGTAGGATGGAGCTAGGGATGAGAGGAGAATGGGGAGTGGAGGCACCATCTGTTCTCTTTTTTTGAAAATGTCAGGGCAGTATAATTATATACCTGGCTGTATAATTTCTGACAGAGAATCTATAAAGATTTCTTGTTAACCAAACTTATAAACATTTTCACAACCTAAAAGTATTAATATAGTCCTATGTTATTTTATATTCAAATTTAAAAATAAAACATAACACAGTTAATTCTCATTATTCATGCTAGCTATGTTCTATTAAGTGTCATGAACACTAAATTAGGGAACACTGAACTATTGCTCCTAGAAGAAATACAGGATTAGGTTCCTGTGAGCCTCTGGCTACCTTTTCATCAACTGATCAATAGCCATGTTTTAAGCAGAAATACATTGCCTATAATTTTATTTTATCTCCTTTCTTTGCATATCAGTTACACTTCTTTTTAAACATTTTTTTAGTGGTTGCCCTAGAGTTTGCAATATACATTTACAGCTAATCCAAGTCCACTTTCAAATAACTTTGTAGTGCTTCATAGGTAGTATGAGCACTTTATAATAACAAATTAATTCTAATTCATTTCTTTTGCTGTTATTCATTTTACTTATATGTAGTCATACATAAGTATATGTATGCGTGTGTGTGCATATATATATATATATATACACACACACATATGTGCATAATTGAATATACTGTGGCTACTCCTGTTTTGAACAAACTTACCTGTTAGATCAAATGACAATAAGAAAAAAAAAGGTTTTTAGTTACCTACACCTATTCATTCTTTAATGTTCATATTTTCTTTATATTTCTGACCTAGAACATTTTCTTTCTTTTTTTTAATTATACGTTAAGTTCTGGAGTACATGTGCAGAATGTGCAGGTTTGTTACATAGGCATACACGTGCCATGATGGTTTGCTGCATCCATCACTCCATCATCTACATTAGGTATTTCTCCTAATGCTATCCCTCCCCTATTTCCCTACCCACTGCTATCCCTCTTCTAGCCCCCCAACCACCGACAGCCCCTGGTGTGTGATGCTCCCCTTTTTGTGTCCAAGTATTCTCATTGTTCAATACCCGCCTATGAGTGAGAACATGAGGTGTTTGATTTTCTGTTCTTGTGTCAGTTTGCTGAGAGTCATGGTTTCCAGGTTTATCCATGTCCCTGCAAAGAACAAAAACTCATTGTTTTTTATGGTTGCATAGTATTCCATGGTGTATATGTGCCACATTTTCCCTGTCCAGTCTATCATAGATGGGCATTTGGGTTGGTTCCAGGTCTTCGCTATTGTAAACAGTGCCGCGACAAACATGTGTGTGCATGTGTCTTTATAATAAAACGATTTATAATCCTTTGGGTATATACCCAGTAATGGGATTGCCGGGTCAAATGGAATTTCTATTTCTAGGTCCTTGAGGAAGTACCACACTATCTTCCACAATGGTTGAACTAATTTACACTCCCACCAACAGTGTAAAAGTGTTCCTATTTCTCTACATCCTCTCCAGCATCTGTTATCTCTAGATGTTTTACTGATTGCCATTCTAACTGGCTTGAGATGGAGTCTCAATGTGGTTTTGATTTGCATTTCTCTAATGAATGGTGATGGTGAGCATTTTTTCATATGTTTGATGGCTTCATATATGTCTTCTTTTGAAAAGTGTCTGTTCATATCCTTCACCCACTGTTGGATGGGTTTCTTTGTTTTTTTCTTGTAAAGCTGTTTCAGTTCTTTGTAGATTCTGGATATTAGCCCTTTGTCAGATGGATAGATTGCAAAAATTTTTGCCCATTCCATTGGTTGCTGGTTCATTCTAATGATTCTTTCCTTCTCTGCACAAAAGCTCTGAAGTTTAATTAGATCCCATTTGTCAATTTTGGCTTTTGTTGCCAATGCTTTTGGTGTTTTAGGCATAGGCAAGGTCATGAAGTCCTTGACTATGCCTATGGCCTGAATGGATTTGCCTAGGTTTTCTTCTAGAGTTTTTATGATGTTAGGTCTTATGTTTAAGTCCTTAATCCATTTGGAGTTAATTTTACTGTAAGGTGTCAGGAAGGGGTCCAGTTTCTGCTTTCTGTACATTGCTAGCCAACTTTCCCAACACCATTTATTCAACAGGGGATCCTTTTCCCATTGCTTGTTTTTGTCAGGTTTGTCAAAGATCAGATGGTTGTAGATGTGTGGTGTTCTCCAGAGGCCTCTGTTCTGTTCAATTGGTCTATGTCTCTGTTTTGATACCAGTACCATGCTGTTTTGATTACTGTTGCCTTGTAGTATAGCTTGAAGTCTGGCAGCATGATGCCACCAGCTTTGTTCTTTTTGCTTAGGATTTTCTTGGCTATGGAGGCTCTTTTTTGGTTCCATATGAAGTTTAAAGTGGTTTTTTCCAGTTCTGTGAAGAAGGTCACTGGTAGTTTGATGGGGATAGCGTTAAATCTATAAATTACTTTCGGCAGTATGGCCATTTTCACAATATTGATTCTTCCTAACCATAAGCATGGAGTGTTTTTCCATCTGTTTGTGTCCTCTCTTATTTCCTTGAGCAGTGGTTTGTAGTTCTCCTTGAAGAGGTCCTTCACATCCCTTTTAAGTTGTATTCCTAGGTATTTTGTTCTCTTTGTAGCAATTGTGAATGGGAGTTCACTCATGATTTGGTTCTCTATTATTGATGTATAGGAATGCTTGTGATTTCTGCACATTGATTTTGTATCCTGAGACTTCGCTGAAGTTGCTTATCAACTTAAGGAGATGTGGGGCTGAGATGATGGGGTCTTCTAAATATCCAATCATGTCATCTGCAAACAGAGACAATTTGATTTCCTCTTTTCCTAATTGAATACCCTTTATTTCTTTTTCTTGCCTGATTGCTCTGACGAAAACTTCCAATACTATATTGAATAAGAGTGGAAAGAGAAGGCATCCTTGTCTAGTGCCAGATTTCAAAGGGAATGCTTCCAGTCTTTGCCCATTCAGTATGATATTGGAGGTGGGTTTGTCATAAATAGCTTTTATTATTTTGTGGGAGGTTCCATAGATATCTAGTTTATTGAGAGTTTCTAGCATAAAGTGCTGTTGAATTTTGTCAAAGTCCTTCTCTGAAGTAGATTCTGGATTTTAGTCCTTTGTCAGATGGGTAGATTGCAAAAATTTTTTCAGTTTTTTTTTGTGTGAGTTGGTTGCCAATTCACTCTAATGATAGTTCCTTTTGCTGTACAGAAGCTCTTTCATTTAATTAGATCCTGTTTGTCAATTTTGGATTTTCTTTCAAATTTCTGGCAAGGTAGATCTACTGGCAACAAATTTGCTCTATTTTTGTTTGAGAAAGTCTTTATTTCTCCTTTTTTGAAGAATTATTTTGCAGGGAACAGAATTCTAGGTGGAATTTTTTTTCTCAGCATTTTAAATATTTCACATCACTCTCTTCTTATTTGCATGGTCTGAGAAGCTGGATTAAATTCTTATATTTGCTCCTCAATAGATAAGGTGTTTTGATTTCCTCTGGATTCCCTCAAGATTTTTAATTTATCTTTAACTTTTCGTTGTTTGAAAATGACTTGTCTAGGCATAGTTTTCTTTGCATATATCTTACTTATTGTTGTCTGAGCTTCCTGCATCTGTGGTGTCTGACATTAATTTGGGGAAAATTCCCAGTTGTCATTATTCAACTATTTCTTCTATTTTTTTCTCTTTCTCTTCGAGTATCCTCATTATATGTATGTATACCTTTTGTAGTCATCCACAGTTCCTGAATACTCTGTTCCAATTGTATTTAGTCATTGTTTTCTTTGCTTTTCAGTTTTTAAGGTTTGTACTGATTTATACTCAAGTTCAGAGATTTTTTTCAGCCTTGTCTAGTCTACCAATAAGCCTATCAAAAGCATCCTTCAAGAAGTTATTGATACAGGAATCAGACGAGAGAATGAAATAAAGGGTATCCAAACTGGAAAGAAAGAAGTCAAATTATCTTCACTTACAGAAGATATAATCTTATATTTGAAAAAACCTGAAGACTCCTTCCAAAAACTATTAGAACTAATAAATTTGATAAAGTTGCAGGATACAAAAGTAGCATTTCTATATGCCAACAATGAGTAATCTAAAAAATAAATCAAGAAAGTAATTCCAATTACAATAGCTACAAATAAAATTAAATACCTAGGAATTAACCAAAGAAGTGAACAATCTCTACAGTGAAAACTATAAAACATTGACACAAGAAATTGAAAAGGATAAACACAAAGAAAGAAAATATATTCCATGTCCACGGATTGGAAGAATCAACTTTGTTAAAATGTTCATGCTACCCAAAGAAATCTACAGGCTCCATACAATCCCTATCAAAATACTAATGCCATTCTTCACAGAAGAATGAAAAAGCAATCTTAAAATGCATATGAAATCACAAAAGACTCAGAGTAGCCAAAGCTCTCTTGAGCAAAAATAAGAAAACTGGAGGAATCACTTTATCTGACTTCAAATTATACTACAGAATTATAGTAACCAAAACAGCATGCTACTTGCATAAAAGCAGACATAGAGATCAATAGAACAAAACGGAGAACCCAGAGGCCAATCCATACATTGACAGTGAATTCATTTTTGACAAACTGCCAAGAACATACACTGGAAAAAGGAGAGTCTTCAAAAAATGATTCTGGGAAAACTGGATATCTATATGCCAAAGAATGAAACTAGACTCCTATCTCTCACCATATACAAAAATCAAATAAAAATGGAATGGAGATTTAAATCTAAGACCTCAAACTATGAAACTTCTAAAACAATACTTTCAGGAAAACCTCCAGGACATTGGTCTGGGCAAAGATTTCTGGAGCAAAACCCCACAAGCACAGGTAACCAAAACAAAAATGGAGAATTGGGATCACATCAAGTTAGAAAGCTTCTGCATAGCAAAGAATACAATCAACAAAGTGAAGAGACAACCCACAGAATGAGAGAAAATATTTGCAAACCACCTATCTCACAAGGAATCTATAATCAGAATATATAAGGAACTGAAACAACTCTATGGGGAAAAAAATCTAATAATCTGATTTAAAAATGAACAAAAGATTTGAGCAGACATTTCTCAAAAAAAAAAATACAAATGCCTAACAGGGACAAAAAAAAAAACACACACATACAAATGACAAATAGGTATATGAAAAAAGTGCTCAACATCATTGATCATCACAGAAACGCAAGTCGAAACTACAATCAGATGTCATCTCACCCCAGCCAAAGTGGCTTGGCTTTTATCTAAAAGACAGGCAATAGTATTAAAAGCAACTGAAAAAAGCCACAATAACATTTGCACCAGCCTAATAAATGCCAGAGAGGATGTGAAGAAAAGGGAACCCTTTACGCTGTTGGTGGGAATGTAAATTAGTACAGCCACTATATAGAAAAGTTTGGAGGTTCCTCAAAAAACAAAAAATAGAGCTAATATGTGATCTAGCAATCCCACTGCTAGGTATATACCAAAAAGAAGGGAAAGTAGTATATCAAAGAGTTATCTACACTCTCATGTTTATTGCAACAGCATTCACAATTACCAAGAGTTTGAAGTAACATAAGTGTCCATCAACAGATAAATTTATAAAGAAAACGTGGTATGTATACACGTCGGAGTACTATTCAGCCATAAAAGAGGTGAGATCATGTCATTTGCAACCACATGGATAGAACTAGTCATTATGTTAAGTGAAATAATCCAAGCACAAAAGGAGAAATTTCATGTACTCTCAGTTGTTTGTAGGAGCTACAAACTAAAACAATTGAACTCATGGAGATAGAGAGCAGAAGTGTGGTTAGCAGAGGCTGGGAAGTGGTGTCAGGGATGAAGGAAAAGTGATGATGGTTAGTGGGTACAAAAAAATAGAAAAAAATGAATAACATCTAGTATTTGATAGCACAACAGTGTGGCTATAGTCGATAATGATAAAATTGTACATTTAAAAATAACTGAAAGAGTACAATTGAATTGTTTGTTACACAAAGGATAAATGCTTGAGATGACAGGTACTCTATTTTCCATTATGTGATTACTACAAAATTCATGCCTGTATCAAAATATTTCCTATAACCCATAAATATATAAATATACCATATATCCATTAAAATTAAAAATAATAAGCAATAAATAATTCAAAAATTTTATAAAAAGCATCCTTCATTTCTTTCACAGTGTTCTTTAGCACTTATCTTCGGTTGTTTCTCAGAATTTCCATCTTTCTGCTCATGTTGCTCATCTGTTCTTCCTTGCTGTCTACTTTATTCATCAGGGTCCTAAGCATGTTAATCATGTGTGTTTTAAATTCCTGGTCTGATCATTCTACCATCCCTGTCATATCTGAATGTGGTTGTGATGTTTGTTCTGTCTTTTCAAACTATTTTTTTCTTTTCTTTTTAGTACATCTTCTAATTTTTTTCTTGATAGACAGAAGACATGATACACTGGGTAAAAGGAACTGTTGCAAATAGTCCTTTAGTAACGTGGTGGTAAGGAGGTGGGGGGAGTATTCTACAGGCATGTGATTACATCTCAGTCTTTTAGTAAGTTTGTGTCTCTGGACAGTGAACTTCATACTTGCTTTTTACTTACCCTCTTAGGTGAAACAGGAAGGCTAGAATGAGCTGAAGTTGTTATTTCTCTTCTCCCAAGTGAAGACTAAAGGGGTATAGTTGAATATTTCCATTCCTCAGCTCAACTAGGTTTTGATATTGCCCCAGCAGATTAAGCTGCAGCTAACACTACAGGGGCACACCACCACATTCAGCTCATTTTCTTATCCATATTTTTGTAGAGATGGTGTCTGCCTATGTTGCCCAGGATGGTCTCAAACTTCTGGCCTCAAGTGATCCTTCCACCTCAGCCTCCCAAATTTCTGGGATTGCAGGAATGAGCCACTGTGTTTAGCCTGGACATCCACTTAAAAAAAGAGAGGTGAACCTTGACACAGATCTCATACCCTTCACAAAAATTAACTCAAAATGGGTTACAGATCTAAATGTAAAACATAAAACTATAAATATGCTAAAAGATATCGTAAGAGAAAAAATTTAGATGGCCTTGGATTAGCAATAATCTTTTAGATATGACAACAAAGGCACAATTCATGAAAGAAATAATTAATAACCCGGACTTTCTTAAAATGAAAACTTCTGTTCTGAAAAAGACAATGTCCAGAGAAAGAGAAGACAAGCTGCAGGCTGGGAGAAAATATCTGCAAAAGACACATCTAATAAAGGACTGCTATCTAAAATATACAAAAAACTCTGTGCCTTCCTTCAATTTTGCTGTTTACCTAAAAGTGTTTTTGAAAAATTTTCTTTAAAACTTTTTACAAAAAGTGATAATAGGAAAAAAAATGGCAGATAGAAGGCTGGACTACCTTGAAACTCCCTCTCAGACTGAGAAGCATGTGAAAACTCACATTGTGACCTTTTGCTCCAAGAACTACCACAAAAAACATATCAGGAAAGCCAAGAGAATCAACAGATCCTTTGAAGGAAGACGCTTGGGGCTGTAGGCTCCATGAGACAGCTGAAAAGCTGTGAGTGCCCAAAGTGTGTAAGGGGGAAAGTTCACCCCCTTAAAGGGGTAGAAAAAGATATTCCAAGCAAATAGACACCAAAAGTGGGCAGGACTGGTTATTCCTATTTGAGACAAAACAAACTTTAAAGCAACAACAGTTTGAAAAGAAAAAGATGAACATTATCTAATGATAAAAGGACTAGTCCAATAGGAAAATATCACAATCCTAAATATATATCCACCTAATACTGGAGATCCCAAATTTATAAAACAATTACTAATAGAACTAAGAAATGAGATCAATAGCAACACCATAATAATGAGGGACTTCAATACTCCACTGACAGTCATCAAGGCAGAATGTCAACAAAGAAACTAGACAGGTCATCAAAACAGAAAGTTAAAGAAGAAACAATGGATTTAAACTGTAATCTAGAACAAATGGACTTAACAGATATTTACAGAACATTCTACCCAACAACAGCAGAATATACATTCTAGTCATCAGCACATGGAACTTTCCCCAAGACAGACCATATGATAGGCCACAAAACAAACCTTGATAAGTTTAGGAAAATTGAAATTATATCAAAGCCACAATGGGATAAAACTAGAAATCAGCTTCAAAAGTAACCTTCAAAACCATGCAAATACATGGAAATTAAATAACCTGCTCCTGAATGATCATGAGGTCAACAATGAAATCAAGATGGAAGTTAAACCATTCTTTGAACTGAAAAATAATAGTGACACAACCTATCAAAACCTCTGGGATAAGCAAAAAAAGTGCTAAAAGGAAAGTTCACAGCATTAAATGCCTGCATCAAAAAGTCTGAAAGAGTATAAATAGATACTCTAAGGTCACACCACAAGAAATTAGAGAAACAAGAACTAACCAAATCCGAGCCCAGCAGAAGAAAAGAAATAACATCAGAGCAGAACTACATAAAATTGAAACAGAAAAAGATAAATGAAACGAAAAGATGATTCTTTGAAAAGATAAAATTGACAGAGCATTAACAAGATTAACCAAGAAAATAAAAGAGAAGATCTAAATAAGCTCAATTCAAAAAGAAGTGGGAGATATTATGACAAATGCCACAAAAATACAAAAAACTATTTAAGGCTACTATGAACACCTTTATGCACACAAACTAGAAAACCTAGAAGAGATGGATATATTCCTGGAAACATGCAACCCTCCTAGATTAAACCAGGAAGAAATAGAACTCTAAACAGACCAATAGCAAGCAGTGAGACTGAAACAGTAATTGAAAAATTGCCAACAAAATAATCTGAGGATTCACAGCTGAATTTTATCAGACATTCAAAGAAGAATTGGTACCAATACTATTGACATTATTCAAAAAAAAAAAAAAAACAGAGGAAGAAGGAATCTGCCCTCAATCATATTCTGAAGCCAATTTCACTCTAATATCAAAACCGGGAAAGGACATAACAAAACAGGAAAACTACAGGCCAATATCCCTGATGAACATAGATGCAAAAATCCTCAACAAAATACTAGCTAACTTAATCCAACCACATTATCAAAAAGCTAATCCACTATGTTCAAGTGGGTTTTATGCCAGGGAGGCAGGGATAATTTAATATATGCAGGTCAATAAATATGATACCCAAGGTAAGCAGAATTAAAAATAAAAATTACATGATTATCTCAAAAGACACAAAGAAAGCATTTGACAAAATCCAGCATCCCTTTATTATTAAAACCCCCAGCAACATGAGCATAGAAGGGACATACCTTAAGGTAAGAAATGCCATCTCTAACAGACTCACAGCCAACATTATACTGAATGGGGAAAAGTTGAAGGCATTCCCCCTGAGAAATGGATCAAGACAAGAATGCCCACTCTCACCACTTCTATTCAACATACTGGAAATCCTAGCCAAAACAAACAGGCAAGAGAAAGGAATAAAGGGCATCCAAATTGGTCAAGAGGAAGTCAGACTGCTGCTATTCACCGATAATATGACCGTATACTTAGAAAACCCTAATGGCTAATCCAAAAATCTCCTAGAACTGACACATAAATTCAGTAAAGTTTCAGGATACAAAATCAACATAAACAAATCAGCAGCACTGCTATACACCAACAATGACCAAGCTGAGAACCAAATCAAGAACTGAACACCTTTACAATTATTGCAAAAAGAAATAAAATACTTAGGAATATATCTAACCAAGGAGGTGAAAGACCTCTACAAGGAAAACTAGAAAACACTGCTGAAAGAAAATCATAGACAACACAAACAAATGTAAACACAACCCATGCTCATGGATGGGTAGAATTGCTATTGTGAAAATGACCATACTCCTAGAAGCTATCTACAAATTCAATACAATTCCCATCAAAATACCATGATGGTATTTTTTGCTAGTTCTACACAGAATTAGAAAAAAATAATCCTAAAATTCATACGGAACCAAAAAAGAGCCCACAGAGCCAAAGCAAGACTAACAAGCAAAAATAACAAATCTGGAGGCATCACGTTACTCAACTTCAAACTATACTATAAGACTGTAGTAACCAACACAGCATGGTACTAGTATAAAAAATAGTCATGTAGACCAATGGAACAAAATAGAGAACCTAGAAATAAAGCCAAATACTCATAGTCAACTGATCTTCAACAAAACAAACAAAAACAAAAAATGGGGAAAGGATACCCTTTTCAACAAATGGTGCCAGGATAATTGGCAAGCCACATGTGGGAGAATGAAACTGGATCCTCATCTCTCACCTTACACAAAAGTCAACTCAAAATGAATCAAAGACTTAAATCTAAGACCTAAAACCATAAAAATTGTAGAAGATGTCATCAGATAAACCCTTCTAGATATTGGCTTAAGCATAGACTTCATGACCAAGAACCCAAAAGCAAATGCAAAAAAAAAAAACAAATAGATGGGAATTAATTAAACTAAAAATCTTCTGTACAACAACAGAAATAATCAGCAGAGTAAACTGACCACCCACAGAGTGAGAAAAAATCTTCACAAACTATGCATCTGACAAAGGACTAATACCCAGAAACTAAAAGGTACTCAATCTAATCAGCAAGAAAAAAATAAACAAACAATTCTATCAACAAGTGGACTAAGGACATGAATAGGCAGTTCTAAAAAGAAGATGTGTAAATGGCCAATAAACTCATGAAAAAATTCTCAACATCACTAATGATCAGGGAAATGCAAGTCAAAACCACAATGCAATACCCCCCTCAGTCCAGTTAGAATGGCCATAATCAAAAAATAATAGATGTTGGTGTGGATGTTGTGAAAGGGAACACCTTTACATTGCTGATGGGAATGTAAACTAGTAAAACCACTATGGAAATCAGTGTAGAGTTTCTCTAAAGGACTAAAAGTAGATCCACTATTTGATTCAGCAACCCCACTACTGGGTATCTACCAACAGGAAAAGAAGTCACTATAAAGAAAAGATACTTGCACATGCATAATTATAGTGGTACAATTCACAATTGCAAAAATATAGAACCAGCTCAAATGCTCATCAACCAACCAGTGGATAAACAAAATGTGATATATATATTACAAACTACATGAGATATATACTATACTACATATACACTGTGTGTGTGTGTATATATGTGTGTATACTGTGTGTGTGTGTCTGTGTGTGTATATATTTTATGGCTGAATAGTATATATACATATATACATACATTATATATATACACATATATATACATACATTATACACACACAGACACACACACACACACACACCATGGAATACTATTCAGCCATAAGAAGGAATAAAATAGTAGTATTCACAACAACCTGGATGGAATTGGAGACCATTATCCTAAGTGACATAACTCAGAAATGGAAAAGCAAACATTGTATGTTCTTACTTTTAAGTGGGAGCTAAGCTATAAGAACAGAGAACACAAAAGCATAAAATGATACAAGGGACTATGGGGATTTGGGGAAAAGGATGGGAGGGAGGTGAGAGATAAAAGACCACACATCACAACAGTAATCACTGCTCAGTGACAGGTGCACCGAAATCTCAGAAATCACCACTAAAAAATTTATCCATGTAACCAGACACCTCCTGTTCCCCAAAAACCTATTAAAAATTTTTAAGTGACAATAATAACAAGGCATTGGGTGATTATACATATGGATAAGTGAAATGAATGACAGCAATGTCACAGAAATAGAAATTAAGAATTGGAAATGTCCTTTACTAAGGTACCTGTACTACATATAAAGCAATATAGTATTATTTGAAGGTGGACTTCAATTAATAAAAAATACATGTTTCAAATTTTATGGAAACCACTGAAAACTATAAAAAAGAAGTATAATTGATACTCCATGAGAGGAAATAAAATAGAATCATATAAACGCTCAACTAAAAAGAGACAGAAAAAGAGAAGAAAGAACAAATGCAATGAATAGAAAATAGTTACAAACATAGAAATTATTAATCTAATTATGTCAATTAACCCTTTAAATGTGAATGGTCTATAATGACACATGCATGGATGTGTTCATCACAGTGCCTTTCACAACAGCAAAGATATGGAAATCAACTTACATGCCCATCAACGGTAGACCTGATAAAGAGAACGTAGTACATATGCATCGTGAAATACTGCTTAGCCATAGTAAACAATGAGATTATGTCATTTGCAGCAAGATAGATGGAGCTGGAAGCCATTATCCTAAGCAAACTAACACAGGAACAGAAAACCAAATACCGAATGTACTTACAAGTGGGAACTAAACACTGAATACATATGGATACGAAGAAAGGAACAACAGACACTGGAGCCTAGTTGAGAGTAGTTGGTGGAAGGAAGGTGAGAATGGAAAAACTACCTATCGGGTACTATGCTGATTACCTGGGTGATGAAATAATCTGTAAACCAAACCCTTGTGACATGAAATTTACCTATATAACAAACTTGTACATGTGCCTCTGAGCATAAAATAAAATTAATAATAAATAAAAATAAAAATAAAAGTGAATGGTCTGAATATACCAACTAAAAAAAAAAAAAAGATTGTCAAAGTGGATAAAAAACAAAACAAGGCTGAGCACGATGCTTCACGCCCCTAATCACAGCACTTTGGGAGGCCGAGGCGGGCAGATCACGGGGTCAGGGGCTTGAGACCAGCCTGGCCAACATGGTGAAACTCATCTCTACCAAAAGTACAAAAATTAGCTGGGTGTGGTGGCATGCACCTGTAATCCCAGCTACTCAGGAGGCTGAGGCAGGAGAATCGCTTGAACCCTGGAGGCAGAGGTTCCAGTGAGCTGAGACTGCACCATTGCACTTCAGCCTGAGTGACAGAGTGAGACTCTGTTTTAAAAACAAACAAAAAAGACACAACTGCATGTTTTCTACAAGAAATCCATTTCAAATGTAAAGACTTAGACATGTTAAAACCTTTCAACGACTTTTCATTTAGAATAATACTCCACATTACTTATTAAGAGCTACAAGTCTTGTTGTCTGGCCTGTGCTATCTTTATGACTTCATTTCTTGTAACTCGTGCCTTTTATTATTCTGCTCCAAAATGGAATTTTCTAGGTGTACTTCCATTTTCTGACCTTTCCATGTGCTGTTCCCTTCACTTGAAATGCTCTTTCCTCAGATGTCGCCAGGGCTTGTTGCATCTCTGCCTTCAGGTCATTAATCAAATGCTACTTTTTCAGAATACCTTTCATAATCCTTTGTTTAAAATCTTAACTGCCTCTGCCACATATATCCTTACCCTGCTTCATTTCTCCATAGCTATAACCTATCTGATGTTCTTACATTGTATTTTTTTGTTTATAAATGTCTTTATTCACTAAAATCAAAGTCAGTGAAAAAGGTACATATGTCTCTTCAGAAATATATAATTTTTCTAATGCTATATATATTTACTAAGGTACCTGTACTACATGTAAAGCTAATTAGTCTAATACCCAGAATCTACAAGGTACTCAATCAAATCAGCAAGAAAAAACAAACAAACAATTTCATCAACAAGTGGACTAAGCACATAAACAGGCAATTCTCAAAAGAAAATATACGAAGGGCGAACAAACTTATGAAAAAATGCTCCGGGTGGTGGGGAGGTGGGGAGAGATAGCATGGGGAAAAATGCCAGATATAGGTGAAGGGGAGGAAGGCAGCAAATCTCGCTGCCACGTGTGTACCTACGCAACAATCTTGCATGTTCTTCACATGTACCCCAAAACCGAAAATGCAATAAAAATAAATAATGTAAAACTACAAAAGATTTTAGTTTCTCCCTTGTAAAGTATGCAAAACATTTTCTGCCTCTCATACAAAGTGTCCTAAAGTGTCCTCTTTCTACCCACAGTCAATGAATCCAGTATTCTGAGTCACAATTTTATACTGCAATCAAAAAAAAAAAAAAAAGAAAGAAAAAATGCTCAACATCACTAATGATCAGGTAAATGCAAATCAAAACCACACACAAAAAATAAATAATGCTGTATATATATATATATATATTTTATTATATAAATAATACATATAATTTTTTCTAATGTTATATCCCTAGGGCTTAGAATAGTGCTTGTCAGGAGAGTTGGTCTCAATAAATGTGCACTGCATGTTTGAAGGAAAAATTGATACATCGTTAAATGCTGTTTCCTTAGTACCTAGAATAATACCTAGAAGAATGGGAGCTAAAAGAAAAAAAAAAAACTTGTTGAATGAGTGGAAATAACACTTTATTTATTTTTTGGGATGGAGTTTCACTCTTGTTGCCCACTGCAACTGGAGGGCAATGGCAAATCTTGGCTCACTGAAACCTCTGCCTCCTGGGTTTAAGCTATTCTCCTGCCTCAGCCTCCCAAGTAGCTGGGATTACAGGCATGTGCCACCACTGCTGGCTAATTTTGTAATTTTTTAGTAGAGACAGAGTTTCCCCATGTTGGTCAGGCTGGTCTCCAACTCCTGGCCTCAGGTGATCCGCCTGCCTGAGCCTCCCAAAGTGCTGGGATTGGGAGCCACCACGCCCGACCAACACCTTATTATTTATTAGCTGAGCTTTGGACTCGAACTCCAGTAAACTTAAGTGAGCTAGACTGCTGCTCCACGTGGAAGATTCCTTTTCTTAAGCAGGATTGACTTCAGAGAGGCTCAAACCAAATAGGCTATGAGATCTGCATTGTTTTTTCCCCAGTGCCCCCACCAGTGGTGTACCGGAGCCAGTCCGTACCATGATGGGACAACTTACATCACAGAAAGTGGGGCAGACTCTATAGTGAGTGCTTCCGCCCCCGCTAGCTCCCTTCCCCCTCCCCCCCCACCACACTCCCATGCTCCTCTCACTCCCCTGGCTTGGAGAGCTGCTGTTTTACGAACTTAGCAGTGAGGGCAGGAAGAAGGCAGGAGGAATTTTCTCTTTCTTACATGATAAAGGAAGAAGAATTTTCACTTATTGGGGAACTTGAAATACACACACACACATGCAAATATCCAATACCTGGGTTCCATTCAGACCTACCGGGTTAAAGCAGTGATATGTCAGTTTTCCAGTGCTGCTGTAACAAATTACCACGAACTTAATGGCTTAAAACAAGAAAAACTTTTTCTTACACAGTTGTGAAGGTCAGAGTCTCAAGGTGTCAACAAGGCTGTGTTCCTCCTCCTGGAGGCTTCAAGGAAGAATCTGGGTTTTCTTTTCTTTTTTCTTTGTTTTTTTTTCCCCAGCATTTAAAGGCCACCTGTAGTCCTTGCCTCACAACCCATTCCTCACGTTACTCTACCGTCTTCCTTTTCTCACCACATCTCCTACTATGGACGCTGAGCCTCCTGTCTCTCTCTTTTAAGAACCCTTGTGATTGCATTGGGCTCACCTGAATAGCCTCCTCATCTCCAGGTCTTTAATGTGATTGTATCTGCAAAATCCCTGTACCAGGCAAGGTAAAATATTCACAGGTGTTGGAGATTAGGACATGGAGCCTTTCAGAACCTTTATTCAACCTACCACAGATGGTTTGTAAATGTGACTGAACACTACAGTCACCTGGCGAGCTTAAAAATTCTGATGCCCAGGCTGCATCCCAGAACAATTAAATCAGAATTTCTGGACTGGGACCTAGGCAGTCTTATATTGAAAACTCTTCAGGTGATTCCAATGTGCAGTCAAGGTTAAAAAACACTATGTTAGCAGTTTCAGGATGGGATCCAAGTGTGTTTATAAAAACTTTTCCAGATAAAGAGCACACCTAGCTTTGGCCTCCTGTCTTTTAAACTGCATGGACTTTTAAATTTATATTCTGTTCATGCGTGTTCTTCTCAACCTAAAAAGACTGAGCTCCTCAAGTTCAGGGCCATATTTTTCTTTTCTTTGTTACCACAGGACAATGTGTAATAAACATTTGTTTAATGCATGAATAAACACTTTTTAAAAAACATTCTTGGTCGGATGTAGTGGCTCATGCCTGTAATTCCAGCACTTCGGGAGGCCAAGGTGGGTGGATTACGAGGTCAAGAGATCGAGACCATCCTGGCCAACATGGTGAAACCCTGTCTACAAATACAAAACCCCACTACAAATACAAAAATTAGCTGGGCCTGGTGGTGTGCACCTGTAGTCCCAGCCACTCGGGAGGCTGAGACAGGAGAATCACTTGAACCCAGGAGGAGGAGATTGCAGTGAGCCGAGATCACGCCACTGCACTCCAGCCTAATGACAGAGCAAGACTCTATCTCAAACAACAACAAAATGCTATTATTTACACAATTCATCTCAACACTGTTCTCTACATGATAAAATATGTCTAATAATCTTAGACCCTTACAGACTTGTTAGAGGCATCAAGAGTAGGCACAGAGAAGGACTGAGTGATTTCAGTGGGAGAGGAAAACTGCCTGATCCATCACCTTACTTCCCTGATAGTTAGCCCATTTCCTTCGTGAATTTCACCTTTCTATGGTGCTCCACTTCAATCTCTGCCTTCGCCTAGTGAATCCTATAGGATACACAGCATATTCCTTTCAGAGTAAGAGCGCTCCATATTCCCCAGCAATGTGGGTATTGTAAATTAAGAATATGGCCCACATCCAGAGAAAGTAGTACTAGGTAGTCTGTGTCAAGTTTTTTTTTTTTTTTTTAATGTGGGCAACTACTTTAATTTGCATTTTTACCTTTTTCCATCTTTATTGAGGTATAATTGACAAAGTTGTCTATATAGGTGTACAATGTGATGATTTGCTATACTTATATATTGTAACATTATTACCATAATCAAATTAGTTAACACATCTATCACATCACATAGCTTACCTTTTTTCCTTTTTCTTTTTGGTATGGTGAAAACACTCAAGATCTAATCTCCTAGCAAATGTCAAGTATATAAAACTTGTGAACTATACTCACCATGCTGTGCTTTAGATACCCAGAATTTCTAAAACTGCTGGATTTTACCCTTTCACCAGCACATCCCGATTTCCAGCCCCAGCAACCACCATTCTATTCAACATTTCTATGAGCTTGACTTTTTAGATTCCACATGTAAGTGAGATCACGCAGTATCTGTCCTTCTGTGTGATTTATTTCACTTAGCAAAATGTCTCCCAGTTTCATTCATGTCATCACAAATGGCAGGATTTCCTTCTTTTTGCAGCTGAACAATATTATCGTGTTTTTCTTTATGCATTTATCTATTGATGGTCACTTAGTTTGTTTCCATATCTTGGCTACTGCGAATAACGCTGCAGTGAACATAGGAGCATAGAAACCTCTTTGAGATACTTAAGTTGCTTCCTACATGGTAGTTCTATTTTTAATTTTTTTAGTAACCTTCATGCCGATTTCCATAATGGCTGCATAATTTACATTCCCACCAAACAGCAGCTACTTAATTTAATATGTATAGGAACTACCTAGACAGATGTATATTGTGATATGTTAAAGAGATATGATTCTACTTTGAGTGGGAGACACTGAGTCCATCAGTATGTAGAGAAGGCAAATAATTTTCAAGATGAGTTAATGAATCCCTGTTTTTCCCCCTGATTCACCCCCTGATTCACCCTCCTCTGGCTACAGTAGCCGCCTTCTTATCTGTGAATGTTCAGGCAAGGCCAAGCATTCTTCTGCCTGCAGGACTTTGAACCAGCTGGCTGTTTCTTCATCTTGATTTCTATTCCCCAAGATGTCTACTGAGTTAACTCCCTCACCAAATGCACGTCTTTCTCCATGAGGCCACGCCACCATGTTCCTCTTCCCGTTACCCTTCTCTACTTCTCTTTCCCTAAGGTACTAACCCCAATCTAGTAACACCTATGTAGGATTTTCACTTTTTATTTTGTTTTCTCCAGCTGCTAAAATGAATGTAAGTCCTGCAAGAGCAGTGATCTTTGTCTGTTTTGTTCACTGAAGTACCTCAAGCCCCCAGGACACTTTCTGGCACAGAGGTTGTACTCAAAAGATATTTTTTGAATAAATGAATGAGGAAAAAGAATTTCAATAGAAACTGGAGAAACTAAAGGAATGCAGGGAATGATGCTATAGTAAGAAACTATGGAACTAAGCAATGAGAGCATGATATGGAGAAAACAAGATACAAGGTGAGAGGGAAAACTTATATCCATGCCAGTGACAGAGGAGATATAAAGAAGCCAGCTATGAAGAAGGAGGTTGAGATGTCAATGCAGTTTTGATTAAAGTTAAAATGAAAAAATTATGGTCCAATGGAAGAGACATATTACTCCTGAGGAATCCCGAGAAAGGCTGAAGACAGTAATTTAACTTAGGAATTGGAGGTGGAAGTGTATAGGTACTAATCATTTATAAGCTAAAAGTTCAGGGCTTTCGAAAAAGCCTAGAGAAGACAAAAGGGCATTTAAGGAGAGTGCTGACAAGCCGGGCCTGGGAAGAATTGTGCTTAATATATTTATACCGAGCTGTCACCAAAAATGGTAATGGTGCGATTGAGTGCTTTAATTAAATCTGAGCTATGCTGACCATACAATGTGAAAGTATAACTATTATGCTACTTCAGAGGAATATGATTTGTGTCTGAAATTCCCCCACTTTCTGTCCATCTGTTGTGTCTGCTGGACTGCTCTGAACAATCAATGTTTGTGGCTAGATGAATGTGGAGGAGGCAATCTAGAAGGAATATCTCTAGGGATATTAGAAACAGGGGAATGTATAGGTAGGGCAGGCCAGAATCAAGGATATGAGATAGCACTACTACACACACACACACACACACACACACACACACACACACACACTCCTCTAATTGCTGTTTACCCAGTCAAGATCAGTAGAGACCATACTTTATACAATTCCTGTTTGCATTGTGGAACTTAGCGGAGTGATGAGTACTTGAAATTGGTAACATTGATATCTGGGGATGGCTAGTGATACAAGGAGTATTTTTGGCAAAGGTTTTAAGGAGAGTAGGATTTCAAAAGTAATTGCTATAGTTCCCCACCCCACCTTACCCTACACTGGGAAAGAACTACAGGCTGAGCTAGGACTATTAGGTAATAGCATCTTACTTAGACACTTGCTTACACATTGGCACATTATGTCTTACCAAGGGAAGGAGTTTCTCTAAAAGCTGCTACCACTGTTGAGTCCTCAGCAAAAGTGAGCAGCAGTCATCTTTTTTTTAATTTTCTAGTCCAGACACATCAGGACATTTCTGATAAGTCAAACACTTCCACAGGTCTCCAGACTCAGCGATTTGGGAGGAGTGAAGGTGAATGGCTTGAAGAATCAAGGTGAAGTGGCACGGGGTAAAGCTAAAGCTTCCCCCTTCATTTTATTCTTCAGAGGATTCCTTCTGAAATGGCTCTTTCAAATAAGCAAATGACTGCTAACACTATCATTAAAATTCTTTTGAAGTCAAAACACCCTCTTCTCCTTGTCCCTGAATCTCACTGATGAGCTTTGATCACTGGCATCATCCCAATCCTGTTTTGCTTTGATTGCTGACATAATGGATATGTTGTTATTTTCTGTAAACTCTACAAGTAGAGCTCAAATCACCTAATTAGCATTGAGGTTAATTAATAGGGAATAAATTGGCCTCATGAAAGAAGGACAGATATGTCTACAGTGTCATTATGCACTGAAGACTGGAAACTGAAAGGGGGAAAGACAGCATATGAGAAGACTGTGTTGCTGTTTTTATAGGATTAATAAGACCAAGCTGCATTTATGTGTATACTGAGAAATGGCACTTACTTACTCTGATGTATCTTGTTGTGAAGAACATCTTGAAAACAGCCAAGATCCTCTTCATTAGTAACACACTGTGGCAGGCTTTTCTCTTCTTCTAACTTATTTACTCTTTGGTGCTTTGGGAAATAAAACTTTGAAAGCTGGAAGACAGAACAAACATCATGCTCTCCCTGACCCACAGACATATACTAAAGTATAAAAGAGACCGACGTAGATAATATCAGCAGATTAGACCCCAAGCACATTAGCCCTTCTGATTGTGTACTGCACCAAAAAATTGCAAAAAAACAACTTTTTTGCTTTGTTGAAATAAAAACACACAGAATTTATAAAGTCATTTCATAACCATTGCCAAATGAATATTGCTTATTATACTTTTTAGCTCATTAAGTAAAAATGATAACAGGAAAATGACTCTATTCTAGATGTCATATTGATCATTCTAAGCAAAAAAACATGGACAAGAATGCAAAAGGCCTGATTTGTACGGCCACTGTTTCCATTTCAACCTGAAAGGGAAGCAAAAATATAAATATTCTTGAATCCTCCACACAGCCTGGCTTCTGGTATGAACATTTTTAATGTAAACAGTGGACAGTTTTACTACTACTTTTATTGACTTCTATCAGTGCTGACCATTGGTAAACACCTCGGGCAATACCTATACACACACACACACACACACACACACACACACGCACACACACACACACACAAGACAATGAAAGAAAATAAAAAGCCAAGAATAAAAGCTGTCCCCAAATATGAGATATTATAAATTCTGGGTGTGAAAGGTTCAGGAAAATGGAAGCAGGAACTATAGCAAAGAAAGCATGTTGTGGGAACTTCAAAGAAATTGTTCCAGGTGATCGTGGACAATTTTATTCTCAGCAGACTCCAAAAGGTAGGATGACAATGTTAGCTAAGGGTCTGAGAATATCTAAGGGGAAGACTGGCCAGGAAGATGGCTTGAGGAAAGATAAAGAAGCTGTGGGAAGACTCCAGTAGCCAAAAATAGATTTGACTTTTTTGTTTTGTCCAATTTCTAGGTAAAACTTTCTTTTGTGATGGGGGAAATGCATTTATTTCCGGGCTGAATGCTTGACCAGAATACAACTCACCTGTGGGCTGCCAACAATCTATGCATCTTTAGCAAACCCAGGTCTTGATAGCCTAGTGTGCTGGGGACAGCTGGCTGCCTAATTCCTCATCATGATGCTTGGAATAGTAAAACTATTGCCCTTATGAAAAAACAGTTTAGGGAAGGCAGTAAATGATATCTGCTTGTTGTTAACAACCTGCTTAGTTTGAGTTGCTCTCAAGGGCAGTTTTTGAGGCTTCCTACCAGCTCTGATGGCAACTATAAAGATATTTCCTAGTATATTTCATTTTCTCTACATTTTTTTTCCTTGGGCTATTCCTTCAGTTCAGGGCATTTATCAAGGCCCATTACCTGCTATTTACATTGGCTTGTTATTTAAACCTCTTTGGGCCTTGAAAATGTGAGACCTTAAGAAGAAATGAATCACAGATTTTTAGGGTTGGAAAGAGACCAGGAAGGTCAATATTTATCATTTTTATTTACTCTAAGGCTCTTAAGACACTTTAAAAGATCATTGCTCCTGAGCTGGAGAATGAAATGGACTAAAAATAAAGAATCTAGCAACTCTGAAAACTGAATTTGTTCTAATGCCTGTATTGCTTACTCTAGGTTCCTATTGGTTAGATTTTAACAGAATCTGATCATCTGGGATTATAAGAAGTAATAGCTTTCATGGGGTCAGTGGGCCTTTCAGGGGCAAATATGGAGCCAAAAATCTGCCATTTGAGGGGGTGCTCCCCAGAAAGCAGTAACAGGGCTCTACAATGTGATGGGAAAACGATGTGTGCTGCTAGCTTTTTGATGCTGAAACAGGGAGACCCTGTATCTGTGACCAGCACCATGACAGGTAGCTGGTTTTACCTACACACTTAAAATGGACATGAAAATGTCTTAAAGATATTGGGAGGCAGTTTATTATCACTTAAAAAATGCATTTTTTACATTTCAGCAGCAAAAAAGAATGCTGGCATATACTCATGCCATGCCAGGAAGTGATTACTGAAATTTAGCCTGTGATAGTTTTAGAAGGCTGAGAAGAAGCAAAGCTGGGTTTACTAGGCCATTCAAAGATTTTTCTCAGAAACTGTATTACATTGTAGATTGCTCAAGAAAGGTCTCCAGAGTCTTTCTAGTCTAAGGATCTCCCACAGCTGGGAGGCAAGATAGTCTGTGAGTAAGGACTTCTGCACATGTGCATGCACTATCAACTGAATGGAACAAGAGTTTATTTGGACTTTCTATGTGGCAAACATTGTGCTAGATGCTGGAGATGGAATGGCAACGTAGATTCCGTCCATGCCTAGAGGCAGAAAATCAAAGTGCAGATGGATATTCTGCTGAGTGTGATTTGTGTTTTCTTTTCTCTGCTCTAGTTAAAAAAGTTCTGAAATACGATTTTTGTTACCATTGGGAGGGTAAGTCTTTCCGTTGTTGTCTTTAAATGTTTTAAATAATTTTTATTTTTTAGAGAAGTTTTAGGTTTACAGCAAAATTTAGAGAAAGGTACAGTTATTTCCCATATACACTCTGCTGCGCACATGCACAGCTTCCTCCATTATCAGCCTCCCCATCCAGAGTGGTACATTTGTTAACAACTGATGAACCTACATTGACACATTATAACCCAAAGTCCATAGTTTACATTAGTGTTCATTCTTGGTGTTGCACATTCTCTGAGTTGGGACAAATACACAATGACTTGTATCCATGATTACACTATCATATAAAGTAATTTCACTGACTTAAACGTCTATGCTCTACCTATTCCTCCCTCTCCCCTACCTTCCACCCCCAATCCCTGGCAACCACTAATCTTTTTACGATAGCCATACTTTTTCCTTTTCCAGAATGTCATATGGTTAGAGTCATACAGCATGTAGTCTTTTCAGATTTTTTTTCAACTAATGATAAGGATTTAAGCTTCTTCCATATCTTTTCATGAATTGACAACTCATTTTTTTATTGCTAAAAAGCATTCCATTACCTGGAGGTACCACAATTTATCTGCTTACCTACTGAAGGATATCTTGGTTGCTTCCAAGGTTTAGCAATTACAAAAAAAAAAAAAAAAAAAACCCTGCTATAAACATCGGTGTGCAGATTTTTTGTGAGGACATAAGTTTTCAACTCTTTTCGTTAAATAGGAAGGAGCACCATTGCTCGATCATATGGTAGGAGTATTTTTAGTTTTTTAAGATCTCCAAATTGTCTTTCAAAGTGGCCATAGCATTTTGCATTCCCACCAGCATGAATGAGATTACTGTTGTTCCACACCCTCATCAGCATTTAGTGTTCAGTGTTTGGTTTTGACCACTATAATGAGTGTGCAAAGGTATCTCACTGTTGTTTTAATTTGTATTTCCCTGATGATCTGTAATAAGGAGCATCTTTTCATATGTTTACCATATGCAAATCTTCTTTGGTGAGGTGTCTGTCACATTCTTTGAACCATTTCATAAACTGGGTTAAGTTCTTACTGCAGAGTTTTAAGAATTCTTCATATATTTTGGATGAGAGTCCTTTATCAGATACATTTTTTGCAAATATTTTCTCCCAGTCTGCAGCTCATCTTCTCATTCTGTTTATTTTGTCTTTTGCAGGGCAGAAGTTTCTAATTTTATTGAAGTCCAATTTACCAATTATTTCTTTCATGGATTTTGTCTTTGGTGCTGTATCTAATATGAATATGACATTGAAATAACCAAGTTCATCCAGTTTTTCTCCTGTGCTATTCCTTAGCAGTTTTATATTTTACATTTCAGTCTGTAACCTATTTGAGTTCATTTTTGTAACAAGTATAAGGTCTATGTTCAGATTCACTTTTTTAGATGTCGATATCCAATTATTCATTCACAATATTTTAAATTGCAAATTGACAATTTATAATTGCATATATTTATGGAGTACAAAGAGATGTTACAAATCTATTATAAAATGTGGAATAACTAAATTAAGCTAATTAACCTATGTATGATCTCAAATATGTATTATTCATTGTGTCGAGAAAATTTGAAATTAACTCTCAGCATTTTAAAAAAGTACAACACACTAATATTAACTATATTCACAATCTGTAAATCTTCTTTGGTTAGGTGTCTGTCAGGTCTTTGAACCATTTCATAAATTGGGTTGTTTGAGTTCTTACCATGGAGTTTTAAGAGTTCTTTGTATATTTGGATAAGAGTACTTTATCAGATATATCTTTTGCAAATATTTTCTCCCAGTCTGCAGCTGGGAGAAATCCTCAAAAACAAAAACCCTTATTCCTCATGTGTGAGATTTTGTATGCTTTGACTATCATCTCCCCATTTCCCCCAACACCATCCTCTATAGATACCATTCCCCTCTCTGCTTCCATGAATTCAAACATTTTGGATTTCACATGTAAGTGACAACAGTGCAATATAGTCTTTCTGGGCCTCGCTTATTTCACTTAGGATCATATTCTCCTATTTCATAAATGTTGTCACAAATGACAATTTCCTTCTTTTTAAAAGTTGAATAGAATTCCACTGTGTGTATGTACCATATATTCTTTATTCACTCATCTATTGATGGACACTTATGTAGATTCCAAAATTTGGCTATTGTGAATAGTGCTGCAAGAACATGAGAATGTGGACATCTCTTTGACAAAGTAATTTCAAATATTTTGAGTAAATACTCAGAAGTGGAATTTCTGGATCATATGGAAGTTTTATTTTTATCCTTTTGAGGAAATTTCATAACGTTTTCCATAATGGTGCCATATTACTCTGTTCTCACATTGGTAAAAAGATATACCTGAAGCTGAGTAATTTATAAAGAAAAGAGGTTCAATTGGCTTACAGTTCCACAGGTTGTACAGGAAGCATAGATGAGGAGGCCTCAGGAAACTCTCAATCATGGCGAAGGGCAAGGGGGAAGCACGCACATCCTCACATGGCAGCATGAGAGAGAGCGAGAGCAAAGAGGTAAGTACTACGCACTTTTAAACAAACAGATTTTGTGAGAACTCACTATTACAAGAACAGCAAAGGAGAAATCCATCCCCATGAGCCAATAACCTCCTACTAGTTTCCTCCCCAACACTGGGAATTGCAATTCAACATAAGATTTGGCTGGGGACACAGAGCCAAACCATATCATTCTGCCCTGGCCCCTCCTGAATCTCATGTATTTCTCACATTTCAAAACACAATCATGCCTTCCCAACAGTTCTCAAAGTCTTAACTCATTCTGGCATTAACTCAAAAGTCCAAGTGCAAAGCCCATTTGAGACAAGGCAAGTCCCTTCTGCCTATGAGCCCAAAAAATCAAAAACAGGTTAGTTCCAAGATACAAGGGAGAAACTGATGAAAACAAAAGGACTACAGGCCTCATGCAAGTCAAAACCCAGCAGAGCAGTCAAACCTCAAAGCTCCAAAATAATCTTCTTTGACTCCATGTCTCATATCCAGGACACACTGATGCAAGGGCTGTGTGCCAAGACCTTGGGCAGCACCAACCCTGTGGCTCTGCAGGTTACAGCCCCGATAGCTGCTTTCATGAGCTGGCATTGAATGTCTGCAGCTTTTCCCAGGCACATGGTACAAGCCGTCAGTGGATCTACCATTCTGGGTTCTGGAAAACAGTGGCCCTCTTCTTAAGGGTCCACTAGGCAGTGCCCCAGTGGGGACTCTGTGTAGGGACTCCAACCCCACATTTCCCCTTTACAGTGCCATAATAGAAGTTCTCCATGGACTTCTGCCTGAACATCCAGGTGTTTCCATATATCATCTGAAATCTAGGAAGAGACTTCCAAGCCTCAAACTCTTGTCTTCTATTCATCTGCAGGCTCAACACCACGTGGAAGCTTCTACGGCTCAGGGCTTGCACCCTCTGAAGCCACAGCCTGAGCTGTACCTTGGCTCCTTTTAGCCACAGCTGAGCTGGAGTGGCTGGGATGACGGGCACCATATCTCAAGGCTGCACAGAGCAGCAGGGCCCAGAGCCTGGCCCACAAAACCATTTTTTTCTCCTAAGCCTCTGGATCTGTGAGGAGAGGCGCTGCTGAGAAGGACTCTGGAATGCCCTGGAGATATTTTTCCCATTGTCTTTGCTATTAACATTAGGCTCCTCTTTATTTATGCAAATATCTGCAGTCAACTGAATTTATTCCCAGAAAATGTGCTTTTCTTTTCTACCACATATTCAGGTCACAAATTTTCAAGACATTTATGCTCTGCTTCCCTTTTAAATGTAAGTTCCAATTTCAAACCATCTCCTTCTTCACGTATATGAGCATACACTTTTAGAAGCAGCCAGGTTACATCTTTAACACTTTGCTGCTTAGAAATTTCTTCTACCCAACACCCCAAATCATCTCTCTCAAGTTCAAAGTTTCACAGATCCCTACAGCAGGGGCACAATGCTGCCAGTCTCTACGCTAAAGCACAGCAAGAGTGGCCTTTACTCTGGGTCTCAATAAGTTTCTCATCTCCATCTGAGACCACCTCCACCTGGACTTCACTGTCCATATCACTATCAACAAGTCTCTAGGAAGTTCCAAAGTTTTCCTCATTTTCCTGTCTTCTTCTGAGCCCTCCAAACTATTCAGCCTCTGCCTGTTAACCAGTTTCTAAGTTGCTTCCACATTTTCAGGTGTCTTTATTGCAAAGCCCCATTTCTTTTGCACCAATTTTCTGCACCAATTTAATCTGTTCTCACATTGTTATAAAGAACTACCTGACATTAAGTAACATGATTCTTTTCCCATTGTTTGTTCTTGGCACCTTTGTCAAAAATCAACTGAACATACATGCATGGTTACATTTCTGGGGTGTTCTGTTCCATTGGTCAATTTCTCTGCCTGTCTTTCTTTCTTTCTTTTTTTTTTTTCCAGTGCTGTGTTCTTTTAATTACTATAGCTTTGCCATACAGTTTTAAATCATGTGATGTGAATGCCTCCATCATTGTACTTTTTGCTTACAATTGCTTTGGCCATTTGAAGGTTTACAGCTCCATCGGAATTTTGGAATTATTTGTTCTATGAAAAAAATTATTGATTTTTCTACAGGAATTGCATTGAATCTGCAGATTTCTTTGGATAGTAAAGACATTTTAAAAATATTAATTCTTACAATCTGTAAACATGAGTTATCTTTCCATTTACAGGTATTGATCGACTTACCACCTATGCAACTTACGACCGTTCAACTTTATGACCACAATTGCTAGCCACGACTGATCCACATCTGGCAGTGCAAACGTTGCCCAGCTGGGCATACGACAGTGTGGACCAGCTTCCGGCAGCACTACCATCTCCGCGTGCACCATTTCAACTGTACATATAGCCTACTCAACTTAACGACCAAATCATGTTATGACAGGTCTGCGCTCCCAACCGTGGTTGTAAGTCGAGCACTAGCTGTATTTGTGTCTTCTTCAATTTTCTTCATCAATGTCTCACAGTTTTGAGTGTACAGGTCTCTCATTTCCTTAATTAAATTTATTACCAAGCATTTCATTTTATTTTTGTAGCTGTTGTAAACAGGGTTGTTCTCTTGAATTCTTTTTTCAGACAGTTTGTTGGTGATGTATTGAAACATTGATGATTTTTGTATATTGTTTTGTATCCAGCAAGTTTACTAAATTTATTTATTAGTATTAACAGATTTTTGGTAAAGTAATTTAGAATTTTTCATATATAAGATCATGTCATCAGCAAACAGTAACAATTTCATTTTTTCCTTTCCTATTTGGATGGCTTTTACTTTCTTCTCTTGCCTAGTTGCTCTGACAAGTACTTTCAGTACTGCACTTAATAGAATTGGTAACAATGGGCATCCTCATTTTGCTCCTGATATTAGAGGAAAGGCTTTCAAACTTTTACCATTGAGTACAATGCTCAATGCAGGATTCTCACAGATAGCCTTTATTATGTTGAGGTACATTCCTTCTGCATCTTATTTAGGAATTTTTTTTATCATGCAAGGATGTTGAATTTTGTCGAATGCTCTTTCTGTATCTAATCAGGTGGTCATACAGTATTTGTCCTTCTTTCTGTTAATGTAGTCTATCACATTTATTGATTTGCGTATGTTGAACCATTTTTTTATCCCAGGGATAAATCCCACTTGATAATAATAGATGATCCTTTTAATGTGTTGTTGAATTTGTTACGCTCTAAAAATTAGAGCGTAAATCAATTAAAGAAAAAAGAGGAAACCAATAGAGAAAATCAATAAAACTAACAATGGTTGTTGAAAAAAAACAAAGAAAACCCCTGATAAGCCTCTCTCAAGTGAACCTAAGAAAACAGAGAAAGTTTCATGGTAAACATTAAAATGATAGTAAGAGAATATTATGAAAAACAGTATCCCCACAAATTTTGTAGCACAGATGAAATGGACCAATTCCTTGAAAGACAATCTGCCAAAACTCACACAAAAATAAATAAGCCATCTGAATAGGCCTATATCTATTAAAGAAATTTAATTATTAATGAATAATTTTCCAAGCAGAAAGCATGAAGCCCAGAGAGATTTCATGGTAAATTCCACCAAGCATCAAGAAAGAAATTTTATCAATATTCTGTAATCTCTTTCAGAGGATAGAAGGAGATGAATACTTTCTAACACATTCATAGATCAGCATTACCTTAATACCAAAACCAGACAAAGGCATTACAAAAATGATCAATATACAGATCAATATCTCTCATGAATGTCTACAGATTACTATCTGTCATAGATACAGATGCAAACACCTTCAACACAATATTAGCAAATTGAATATAACGGTATCTAAAAATAACTATATATCTCCAAAAATGAGACTTATTTCAGGTGTGCAAGGCTGGTTTAATATTTTAAAATCAGGTAGTGAAATTTCTCACAGCAGGCTATAGAAAAAAAAATCACATGATTATATAAACAAATGTAGAAAATTTATTTGATGAATCCATCACTCATTCATGATAAACTCTTAGTTAACAACAAATAGAAGGAACCTTTTAAATCTGAGAAAAAATAATCTACGAAAATCCTACAGTGAACATCATACTAATGGTAAGACACTAGAAGTTCTGTTACTTAGATTAGGAACAATGCAAGGAACTATCCTCTCACCGTTCCTTTTCAACATCATGTTGGAATCTCTGGCTAATGCAATAAGACAAGAAAGGATGATAACCGGTATACTAATTGGGAAAAAAGAAATATAACTGTCTTTGCAGATGATTTGATCATGTATATAGAAAATCTGGATGAATTGACAAAACAATTCTCCAGGAACTAATAGGTGATTATAGATATATTCTAGAATATAGGGTGAATATAACAAAGTCAATTGCCTTCCTGTGTAACAGCATTGAACAAATGAAATTTAAAATAAAAACACAACACCATTACCGTAGTACCCAAAAAAAGATAGAAATACTTAGCTATTAATCAATGAAAATATATGTAAGGCCTGTGTGAGGAAAACTACAAAACTCAAATGAAGGAAATAAAAGAAGACCAAAATAAATAAATAGATATCCCATAACCATGGATAGTTAGACTCAATATTGTCAGAATGTCAATTCTTTTTACCTTGATCTATAGATTCAAAGCAATCTCAATAAAAATTCCAATAATTTAGTTTGTGGATATTGACAAACTAATTCTAAGGTTTATATGAAATAACAAAAGACCCAGAATAGCCAACACAATATTGTGGGGAATAACAAAATTGGAGGAGTTACACAAAACTAAATGTATTTTTATAATATGATTCAGCAATATGATCCAGTTTTTATCTGACATCAAGTCTGACTATAAAATTACAGTAATCAAGATGGTATAGTATTGACAAAAGAATAGACAAATAGATCTATGGAACAGAGAGCCTAGAAATAGATCTATGGAACAGAGAGCCTAGAAATAGATCCACATAAGTATAGTAAACTACTTCCACAATAGAACAAACATAATACAATGGAGTAAAGATAGTCTTTACTCCAGAACAGGTCACATGTTAGGGCACAAAGCAAGCCTTAAATTTAGGAGACTGGAATTATATCAAATATCTTTTCTGACTATCATGGTTTGAAACTAGAAAGAAATAACAGGAAGAATTTCAAAAAATTCACAAATGTGTAGAAATTAAGCAACATGCTCCTAAACAATCAGTGCATCAATGAAGAATTTAAAAGGAAAATAAAAAACATCTTAAGACAAACACAAATGGAAACACAACATACCAAAACTTATGAAATGCTGCAAAAGCAGTTAAGATTAATGTTTGTAGCGACAAATGCCTATATCAAAAAGAAGAAAGAGCTCAAATAATATAATATTACTCTTCAAGGAACTAAAAAGAGAATAAACTAAGATCAAAGTTAGTAGAAGGAAAGAAATAATAAAGATTAGAGCAGAAATACATAAAATAGAGGGTAAAGGAAATAGAAAAAAATCAACAAAACGGAGTTGGTTTTTTTTAGAGTTAAACAAAATCAGCAAACCCTTAGCTAGACCAAAGAAAAAAAGAAGACACAAATAAATAAAGTTAGAAATGAAAGGAGATATTACAGCTGAGACAACAGAGATACCAAGGATCACAAGATACTATTATGAACAATTATAGGCCAACAAATAGGATGACCTAGAAGAAATGCATAAATTTCTCAAAATATACAACCTACCAAGACTGAATTACAAAGAAATAGAAAACCTGAACAACGAATAATTAATGAGAAGTTTGAATCAGTAATAAATAGTCTCATATGAAAGAAAAGCCCAGGATCTAATGGCTTCAACTGCTGAATTCTACCAACATTTAAACATGAATTAATACTAATCTTTCTAATTTGTTTCAAACAGTGAAGAGAAATACTTCCAAAATCTTTCTAGAAGGCCAGCATTTCCCTGATACCAAAGCCAGGTAAGGACATTACAAGAAAAAAAATTACAGATTAATATTCTTGATAAACATAAATGTAAAACTCTTCAACAAAATACTAACAAACCAAATTCAACTTTGTGTTAAATTGTGTTTTCATTTTTACTTCATTCAAAATATTTTTTTAATTTCTCTTCAGATGTCTTCTTTGAACTCAGTGTTATTTAAAAGGATGTTGTTTATTCTCCAAATGTTTTATAATTATTTAGTTATTCCATTATTGATTTCTTATTTAATTCCATTGTGGCCTGAGATGACACATTGTATAACTTCTATATTTTTAAATTTGTTAAGCTGTATTTTATGACCTAGAATGTGACCTATCTTTGTCAATATTCCATGTGAGTTTGAGAATAATGTGTATTTTGCTTTAGTTGGATGATATCGTCTATAGATGTCAATTCTATGTAGTTGGTTGATGGTACTGTTGAGTTCAACTCTGTCCTTATTGACTTTCTGCATGCTGAATTTATTTCTGATAGAGACAGGTTAAAGACTCCAACTGTAATAGCGGATTTATTCATTTCTCCTTGCAATTCTATTAGTTTTTGCATCACATAGTTTGACACACTGTTATTAAAGTATATACATATTAAAGATTATGTTTTCATAAATAATTGACCCTTTTATCTTTATGCAATATTTTACAATCTCTGATAACTTTCCTTGCTTGCAAGTCTGCCCCATCTGAAATAAATACAGCTACCCTTGCTTTCTTTTAATTAGAGTTAGCATGGTACATCTTTTCTCACACATTTATTTTTAATCTATATGTGTCTTTATATTTAAAATGAGCTCCACCACTTCATGATAAAAGCTCACAACAGACTAGGCATCAAAGAAATGTATCTGAAAATAATAAGAGCCATTTAAGACAAATCAACAGCCAAACCCACATCATAATGAATAGGCAAAAGCTGGAGCCATTCCCTTTAAGAACAGGAACAAAACAAGGATGTGGATCGACACACCACTCCTATTCAAACAGCACTGGAAGTCCTGGCCAGAACACTCAGGCAAGAGAAGGAAATAAAAGACAGCCAAACAGGAAAAGAATAAGTCAAACTACCTCTTTTCACAGATGATATAATTTTATACCTATGCCTAGAAAACTCTGTAGACTCTGTTCAAAAGACTCCTGGAACTGATAAATGACTTTAGTAAGGTTTAAGTATACAAAATCAATATACAAAAATTAGTGTCATTTTTATACACCAATAACATTCCAGCTGAGAGCCAAATCAAGAATGCAATCCCATTTACAATTGCTACGCGCGCGCGCACACACACACACACACACACACACACACACACACACAAAATACCTAGGAATACCTCTAACCAAGGAAGTGAAAGACCTCTGCAGGGAGAATAACAAAACACAGCTGAAAGAAATCATAGCGGACACAAACAAATGGAAAACATTCCATGCTCACAGATTGGAAGAATCAATATCATCAAAATGGCCATACTGCCCAAAGCAATCTAGAGATTCAATGTTCTTCTTCTCAAACTACCTATGTCATTCTTCAGAGAATTAGGAAATAACTATTCTAAAATTTATATGAAACAGAAATAAAGAGCCTGAAAAGTCAATGCACTCCTAAGCCAAAAGAACAAAGCCTGTAATCCCAGCACTTTAGGAAGCCAAGGCAAGTGGATTGCTTGAGGTGAGGAGTTTGAGATCAGCCTGGCCAATATGGTGAAACCCCATCTCTACTAAAAATATGAAAATTATCCAGGCATGGTGGCGTGTGCTTGTAATCCCAACTACTCAGGATGCTGACAAAGAAGAATCGCTTGAACCTGGGAGACAGAGGTTGCAGTGAGCCAAGATCACACCACTGCACTCCAGCCTGGGTGATGGAGCGACACTCTGTCTCAGAAAAAAAAGAGACAAAGTCACAGAACAGATAACCTAGAAATAAAAGTGCATAACTGCAACCATTTGATGTTTGACAAGGCTGACAAAAATATGCAAAGGGAAAAGGACTCCATATTCAAGAAACGATGCTGGCATATCTGGCTAGCATATGCAGAAGAATGAAACTGGACTTTTGTCTTTCATCCTATATAAAAACTAACTCAAGATATACTAAGGATTTAGATGTAAGACTTCAAACTATAAGAATACTTGAAGATAACTTAGGAATCACCATTCTGGACATTGGTCTTAGAAAGGAATTTATGACTAATTCCTCAAAAGCAATTGCAACAAAAACAAAAATTGACACATAGGATCTAATTAAACTAAAGAGCTTCTGCACAGCAAAAGAAACTATCAACAGAATAAACAGATAACCTACAGAATGGGAGCAGATATTAGCAAACTATGCATTCAACAAAGGTCTGATATCCAGATTCTATAAGGAACAATTCAACAAGCAAAGAAACAAAGAACCCCGTTAAAAAGTGGGCAGAAGAGATGAACAGACACTTCTCAAAAGAGATACAAGTGGCCAAGAAACAAAAGAAAAAATGCTCAACATCAGTAATCATCAGAGAAAATGACCCAGCAATCCCATTACTGGGTATATCCCCAAACGATTATAAATCATTCTATTATAAAGACACATGCACACATATGTTCATTACAGCACTGTTTACAATAGCAAAGACTTGGAACCAAACCAAACATCCATCAATGATAGACTGGACAAAGAAAATGTGGCACATATACACCATGGAATACTATGCAGCCATAAAAAACGATGAGTTCATGTCCTTTGCAGGGATATGAATGAATCTGGAAACCATCATTCTCAGCAAACTGACACAAGAACAGAAAACCAAATACTACATATTATCACTCATAAGTGGGTATTGAACAATGAGAACACATGGACACAGGGAGGGTAACATCACACACTGGGGTCTGTTGGGGGTGGGGGAGCAAGAAAGGGATAGCAGGGAGTGGGGATATTGCGGAGGGATAATGTTAGGACAAATACCTAATGTAGGTGATGGGGGGATGGATGGAGCAAACCACCATGGCATGTGTATACCTATGTAACAATTCTGCACGATCTGCACATGTACCCCAGATCTTAAAGTATAATAATAATAAAAAAAGAAAATCAAAACTATAATGAGATACCAGAATGGCTATTATCACACCTGTCAGAATGGCTATTATCAAAAACTCAAAACGCTGCTGAGGCTGTGGAGAATGCTGGTGAGGCTGTAGAGAAAAAGGAATGCTTACACACTTGGTGGGAATGTAAATTAGTTTAAGCACTGTGGAAACTGCTTTGGAGATTTCTCAAAGAACTTAGAACTACCATGTGACCCAACAATCCCATTACTGGGTATACATCCATAGGAAAATAAATTATTCTACCAAAAAGACACATTCACTCATATGTATGTTCATCACAGCACTATTTACAATAAAAAAGGCATGACATCAATCTAGGTGCCCATCAGTGGTGAATGGCTAAACAAAATGTAATGCACATGCATCACACAATACTCCACAGCCATAAAAAAGAATGTAGTTTTGTCCTTTGTAGCAACATGGATGCAGCTGAAAACCATTAACCTAAATGAATTAATGTGGGAACACAAAAACAAATACCACATGTTCTCACTTATAAGTGGGTGCTAAACATTGAGTACTCATGGACATAAAGATGGCAACAACAGACACTGGTAACTACTAGAAGGAGGAGGGAAAAAGGAAGACAATGGTTGAAACACTACCTGTTGGACAGTATGCTCACTACTTGGGTGACAGGATCATTAATACTCCAAACCTCAGCATCACATGATATACCTATGTAACAAACCTGTACCCCCTGAATCTACCATAAAAGTTGATTTTTTTTAAGGCAAAGGATGGGAAACCAAGTAGAAAATTTTAAATGGTCTTCCTTTACAGAAAACATGATTTTAAATGAGATTTGAATTGAGGCATTACATTATTTATTAAAATGTTAAAGACTCAAGGAAATGTTTATTTTATACTATGTAAAAAATTTTAAAGGTTATAGTTTTATATGCATAATGTCCTTTCTTTGCATCATTTGAATGTTTAAATATCAATTACTGTGTTTCTTTTTCTTTTTCCCCCGACCCCGATCTAAACTTTTTATTTTGAAACAATTATATATTTACATGCAATTGCAAGAAATAATACAGACATGTGGTATACCCTTTACCCAATTTCTCCCAATGGTAACATCTGTCAAATTATAGTACAGTATAATAACTAAGTGACTGACATTGATACAGTCAAGATAAAGAACACTTCCATCACCACAAGGGTCCCTCATGTGGCTCTTTTATAGCACACATATTTCCCTTCCTTCACCACCTGTTTCTTAACCCCTCACAACTCACCATTCTATTCTCCATTCCTACAATGCTGTCATTTGAAGAATTTTTTTTATATTTTAAATTCTGGGGTACATGTGCAGATCGTGCAGGTTTGTTATATAGGTATAAACGTGCCGTGGTGGAGGTTTGCTGCATTCATCGCCCCAACATTTATATCAGGTATTTCTCCTAATGCTATCCCTCCCCAATTCCCCTGCCTTGCCCCCTGCTAATCCTTCCCTAGCCTCCCACCCCCGAGGCCCCAGTGTGTCATGTTCCCTCCCTGTGTCCATGTATTCTCATTGTTCAACACCTGCTTATGAGTGAGAACATGCGGTGTTTGGTTTTCCATTCTTATGTCAGTTTGCTGAGAATGATGGTTTCCAGATTCATCCATATCCCTGCAAAGGACATGAACTCATTCCTTTTTACAGCTGCATAGTATTCCATGGTGTATATGTGCCACATTTTCTTTATCCAGTCTATCATTGATGGGCATTTGGGTTGGTTCCAAGTCTTTGCTATTCTGAACAGTTCCACAATAAACATACATGTGCATGTGTCTTTATAATATAATGATTTATAATCCTTTGGGTATTTACCCACTAATGATTGCTAGGTCAAATGGTATTTCTATTTCTACGTCCTTGAGGAATTGCCACACTGTCTTCCACAAAGGTCTAAGTAATATACACTTCCACAAACAGTGTAAAAGTGTTCCTTTTTCTCCACATCCTCTCCAGCATCTGTTGTCTCATGATTTTTTAATGATCGCCATTCTAACATAACTAGCATGAGGTAGTATCTCAATGTGGTTTTGATTTGCATTTCTTTAATGACCAGTGATGAGGAGGTTTTTTTCATATGTTTGTTGGTTGCATAAATATCTTCTTTTGAAAAGTGTCTGTTCATATCCTTTGCCCACTTTTTTATTTCTTATAAATTTGTTTAAGTTCTCTGTAGATTCTGGATATTAGCTCTTTGTCAGATGAGTAGACTGAAAAAATTTTTCCCCATTCTGTTGGTTGCTGGTTCACTCTATTAATAGTTTCTTTTGCTGTGCAGAAGCTTTGAAGTTTAATTAGATTCCATTTGTCAATTTTGGCTTTTGTTGCCATTGCTTTTGTGTTTTAGTCATGAAGTCCATCCTCAGGCCTATGTCCTGAATGGTATTGCCTAGGTTTTCTTCTAGAGTTTTTATGGTGTTAGGCCTCATGTTTAAACCTTTAATCCATCTAGTTAATTTTTGTGTAAGGTGTAAGGAAGGGATCCAGTTTCAGCTTTCTGCATATGGCTAGCCAGTTTTCCCAACACCATTTATTAAATAGGGAATCCTTTCCCCATTGCTTGTTTTTGTAAGGTTTGTCAAAGATCAGATGGTTGTAGTTGTGTGGCCTTCTTTCTGAGGCTTTTGTTCTGTTCCATTGGTCTATATATCTATTTTGGTGCCAGTACCATGCTGTTTTTATTACAGTAGCCTTGTAATACAGTTCGAAGTCAGGTAACGTGCTGCATCCAGCTTTGATTTTTTTTTTCCTTAGGATCATCTTGGCTACGTGGGCTCTTTTTCAGTGCCATATGAATTTAAGATGGTTTTTTCCAAATCTCTGAAGAAAGTCATTGGTAGTTTGATGGGGATAGCATGGAATCCATACATGACTTTAGGCAGCATGGCCATTTTCTTGATATTTACTCTTCCTAACCATAAGCTTGGAATGTTTTTCCATCTGATTGTATACTTTTTTATTTCCTTGAGCAGTGGTTTGTAGTTTTCCTTGGAGAGGTTCTTCACATCCCTTGCTAGTTGTATTCCTAGGTATTTTATTCTCTTTACAGGAATTGTGAATGAGAGTTCCCTCATAATTTGGCTTTCTGTTTGTCTATGATTGGTGTGTAGGAATGCTTGTGATTTTTGCACATTTTGTTTCCTGAGACTTTGCTGAAGTTGCTTATTAGCTTAAGAAGATTTTGGGCTGAGACAATGAAGTTTTCTAAATATACAGTCATGTCATCTGCAAATAGGGACAATTTGATGTCCTGTCTTCCTATTTGAATACCTTTATTTCTTCCTCTTGCCTAATGGCTCTAGACAGAACTTCCAATACTATGTTGAATAGGAGTGGTGAGAGAGGGCAGTCTTGTCCTGGGCCAGTTTTCAAGGGAATGCTTCCAGTTTTTGCCCATTCAGTATGATATTGGCTGTGGGTCTGTCATAAATAGCTCTTATTATTTTGAGATACATTTCATCAATACCTAGTTTATTAAGAGTTTTTAACACGAAGGTTTGTTAAATTTTGTCAAAGGCTTTCTCTGCATCTATCAAGATAATCGTGGTTTCTGTCATTGGTTCTGTTTATGTGATGGATTACATTTATTAATTTGCATATGTTGAACCAGCCTTGCATCCCAGAAATGAAGCCAATTTGATCATGATGAATAAGCTTCTTGATCATGTATGTATGATTCATAAATATTTTCCCTAAACATGTAGGTTGTCTCTTCATTCTTTTAATTATTTCCTTTGCAGTGCAGCATCATTTTAGTTTTATGCAATGAAAAATATTTTTGCCCAGATATCTTTGCTCAGTCCAAAGTCATAGAGCTCTTCTCCTATGTTTTCTTCTAGAATTTTACAGTTTCAGGTCATACATTCAGGTCTTTAATCCATTTTGAGTTGACTTTTGTATATGGTGTGAGATAAGGGTTTAATTTTATTCTTCTGCATGTGGGTTTTCTTTTTTTCCACCACCATTAATTGAAGAGAACGTTCTTTCCCTATTGTGTGTCCTTGACAACTTTAACAAAAATCAATTAGCTGTAAATGCATGAATTCACTTCTGGGCTCTTATGTTCCATTGGTCTATGCTTCAGTTTTTATGAGAATATAATGCTGTTTCGATTACTATAGCACTGTAATATATTTTGGAGTCAGGTAGTGTGATTCCTCCAACTTTGTTCTTTTTGCTCATGATTGCTTTTGCTATTCGGGATCTTTAGTAGTTCCATATGAATTTTATGATTTTTTTCTATTTCTACAAAAAAATTCATTCATATTTTTAAAGGGATTGCATTGAATCTATACATTGCTTTGAATAGTGTGGGCATTTTAACAATATCAATTCTAATCTATGACTATGAGTTCTCTTTCCATTTATTTGTGTCTTCTTCCTTTTTTTTTTTCAATAATGTCTTATACTTCTCACTGCACAGATATTTCACCCCCTTGGTTAAATTCCTAAGTATTTTATACCTTTTGTAGCTATTTTAAATGGGATTGTGTTTTTTTATTTTTTCTGATAATTTTCTCTTAGTGTATAGAAATGCCACTGACTTTTGTATGTTAATTTTGAATCCTGCAACTTTACTAAATTCCTTTATCGGTTCTAACAATTTTTTGGTGAGTTATTTAGGGTATTCTACATACATGATCATGTTGTCTGCAAACAGGAAAAATTAAATTCTTCCTTTCCTACTTGGATAGTTTTTCTTTGTTTCTCTTGCCTGATTGCTCTGGCTAGCACTTCCAGTATTATGTTGAATAGAAATTTCAAGAGTGGACATCCTTGTCTTGTTCTTGATCTTTAAAAAAATATCTTTAACATATAACACTTAAGTATAATGATAGCTGTGAGTCTGTCACATATGGCCTTTATTGTGTTGAGGTACAATTCTTCTTTATCTAATTTGTTGTGACTTGTTATTATGAAAGAATGTTAAATTTTGTCAAATATTTTTTCTGCATCTATTGAGATGGTCATATGGTTTTTCTCCTTGTTGCTGTTACTGGGGTCTATCACATTTACACATTTGTGTAAATTGAACTACCCTTGCATACCAGGAATAAGTCCCACTTGATCATGGTGAATAATCTTTTTAATGCATTGTTGAATTTAATTTGCTAATATTTTGTTGAGGATTTCTGCATCTATGTTCATTAGGAATATTGGCCTGTAATTTCTTTTTTGTTGATTTTTGCGTGGTTTTGGTGCCAGTGTAATACTCGCCTTATAAAGTGCCATTGCAAGCATTTCCTCTTCTTCAATTACTGGTAAGAGTCTGAAAAGGATTAGTATTAGTTCTTTCAATGTTTGGTAGAATTCATCAGTGAAGTCATCAGATCCTATGCTTTTTTTAATGGAAGAGTTTTATTACTGATACAATCTCCTTATTCATTATTGTTGCATTTCAATTTTCCAGTTCTCTACAATTCAAATTTTGTATGTTGTGTCTAGGAATTTGTCTATTATTCTAGGTTATCCAGTTTGTTGACATATCATTGTTCATAAGTCTCTTATAGACCTTCGTATTTCTGTGGTCTCCACTGTAATGCCTCTGTTTTTATTTCTGATTATTCATTTAAATCATCTCAATTGTTTTATTTGTTTTCTTGGTCTAGCTAAGGGTTTGTCAGTTTTGTTAATCTTTTCATAAGACAAACTGTTAGTTTTGCTTTAATCTTTTCTGTTTATCCAGCCTTTATTTTATTCATTTCTGCTTTGAACCTTTATTATTTTTCTTTTTCTTCTATCTTTGGTCTTAGGTTTTTCTTTCTTTTCTAGTTCTTTCATATTTAATGTTAGGTTCTTAGATGTGAGATCTTTCTTTCTTTCTTTCTTCTTTCTTTCTTTCTTTCTTTCTTTTTTCACATAGGCTGATTTATTGCTACATACTTCAATCTTAAAATTGCTTTTGTTGCATGCCATAAATTTTGGGATGTTATGCTTTCATTTTGCTTTCTCAATATATTCTTAAATTTGCCTTTTAATTTCTTCATTGACCTATTTGTCATTTGGGAGCATATTTAATTTTGATATTTTTGTAAACTTTCTGAAGTTTCTCCTGTTATTTTTAATTTTGTACCTTTGTGATAAGAAATAATACTTGATATTATTTCAGTCTTCTTAAATGTGTTAAGACTTATTTTGTGACCCAACACATAATATATTCTGGAGGATTTTGTGTGTGCACTTGAGAAGGGTATGTATTCTGCTGTTAGTGGATAAAATGTTCTGTTATGTCTATTTGACCTAAAGTGTACATTAAGTTCTATAGTTCCTTATTGACTTTCTATCTGGATTACTTATCCATTGCTTAAATTGGAGTGCTGAAGTCCCGTACTATTATTGTATTGCATTCTATCTCTCCCTTCAGATCTACTAATATTTGTTTTATATATTTAGACATTCTAATTTTGGTTGCATATATGTGTTTGTGTATATATATATGCATATATATGTGCATATACATATATACACATGTATATACACACATATACATATATAAATTTTTGTGTGTGTGTGTATTTAAAATTGTTATCTCCATGCTATGGGACCTGAGATCAGGGGAGGGGTGACATAGGTAATGTAAAAGTGTGCATTCTACACTGTTTAATTTATCTTTTCCTATCTTCTTACTACACTTAGGTGCTGTTATCCCTTACCTGGTTTTCTTTGCTTTTTTGTAAAGGTATTTTCATGTGTCAAATTGAGGTTTCTTCAGGGAGACATGCATTGGAAAAATCCTCTTCTGCAATCTGGTTCTACCCTTCTCTTTTTGTTTTCTTCAAAGAGTTTTATAGTTTCTGGTCTTATGTGTAAGTCTTTAATCTATTTTCAGTTGATTTTTGTGTATAGTATAAAATCAGGGTCCAAGTTCATTCTTTTACATGTGGCTATTCAGTTTTCTCAAATTATTTGTTGAAGAAACTGTCCTTTCTTTATTGTGTATTCTTGGCATACTTGTTGAAGATCAGATGATTATATATGCCTGAATTTATTTCTGGACTCTGTATTTTGTTTCATTGATCTATCTGTCTGTCTTCATGCCAGTACTATACTGTTTTAATTACTGTAGTTTTGTGATGTATTTGGAAATCAGAAAGTGTTCTTTTTTCTCAAGATTGATTTAGCAATTCATGGTCTTTTGTAGTTCCATACGAATTTCATACTTTTTTTCAATTTCTATAAAAAATGCCATTGGAATTTTGATAGGAGTTATACTGAATCTGTAGATTACTTTAGATAGAATGGCTATTTTAACAACATTGAGTCTTCTAGTCAATGAACATGGGATATCCTTCCACTTGTTTATGTCTTGTTTGATTTCCTCCATCAATGTTTTATAGTTTTCGGTGTACAAATTCTTCATCTCCTTTGTTAAGTTTATCATTTTTGGTGCTATTGTAAATCAGATTGTTTGATTCATTTCCTTTTCAGAGGTTTTGTTGTTAGTATATAGAACTGTAACTGATTTTCGTATGTTAATTTTGTATCCTGCAAATTTATTGAATGTGTTTATCAGTTCTAATAGTGTTTTGATAGAATCTTTAGGACTTTCTATATATGAGATTATATCATCTGCATACAGGGACAATTTTAATTCTTCCTTTATTATGTGGATTCCTTTTATTTATTTTTCCTGCCCAATTGTTCTGGCTATGACTTTCAATACCATGTTGAATAGAAGTGGTAGGAGTGGGCATCCTTGTCTCATGAACACACATTCATCTATGTTGTCTATTTTTAATAGAATTCTTAACATATCAATTATAGTTATTTTAAATTCCTATTTTATAATTCAGCATCTTACATTGTATCAGAGTCTGGTTCTGATTGCTGTTTTGCTTTTCAGACTGTTTTCTTATTGCCCTTTGGCTTACTTGTGATTTTTTTGTTAAAAGTATCACATGTATTAGGTAATATTAACTAAGTAAATAGATCTTAATGTAAGAAATTATGTAATCTGGCTAGGAGTTGGGCCAAGTTTAATGTTTGCTGTAGCTATAGGTGCCAGAGGCTTCAAATTCCTGTGGTGTCCTTTTTTTTTCTCTCCTCTTGATTTTGGTTTCACTAAATACTCTCTCTTCCTCAAAAAGTGTCTGTGTCTTGCAGCTTTTTCAACTATAATCCACTCTTAGTATACTGATTCTATTGGTGTTCCAGTATAAAGTGAGGAAGAGTGGGAACATTCTATAATTCTCCAATTAAACTTCACCAGTCTTCTGGTTGACCTATCTCAAAGCTGTGATCTTTACAGTGTTTTCCCACAAATATAACTTTGTTCTATTCCTGCTTACTACTTTCTTCATAATTTCAGGATTTCTAATCTATTTCCTTAAAGCCCTGACTCCTATTATGTCTTCCTGTTTCACACTCAAGTAAGACAAGAAAGCTAGAGGAAACTGAAGGGTAAGAAATGCCTTTACCCCAGATGGCCTGAGGAAAGCCTTGCTTCCTAGAGAGTGGGGCTTGGTTACAGAGAATGTTCTGGATATATTTCTTAAGGACTACTCTTCCTTTCCTCTGGAAGAGCCACAGAAATTTTGCTCAGATATTCACCATGAGAACCTGGTAGTTTCTTGGAGGCAAATTTCATGAAAATGTGATCCCCCTTTCTAGGCTGTGGCCCCACAAATGTTTGTCACTCTCAAATTAGTCCACACTCAGCCTATGGCAATTCATCAAAATTACTTAAGTATTCCTTCTGCTTTATGGTTTCAGCAGCTTCTGCCTGAGGTAAACAGATCTGGCTATGTCTCTCTGGATGTGCTTGTCCCTCCAGGTTTCATAGTGGCAGTTTGTCCCAAGACCTCAATTCTCTGACAGGTCCATGAAAAATCATTGATTTCCAGTGTGTCCAACTTTTTCTTGTTGTAAGGATAACAGTTACGACTTTCAAGCTTTTAACATATCAGAGTAAAAATGGTAGTCCATTTGAAAGTTGTTAGCACAGGAATAATATTGCGTTATATACCTTACATTTTTAAAAGATCACTCTATACATTATATTTTCCTTTTAGGCCTCAGGCTCAGCTACTTTAGGTTTTCTTGACAAATACCATCTTAATTGCAACACAACACTTATAAAATACATGGGAGAAGAACATACAATGGACCCTTTAATTCCAACTACTAACATCTAGAATGCTCCATAGAGGTGATAATTTTAGGGCATGAGGATTCATTCTTCATACATTCCATGGTAATTTCTCAAAACAACTTACTTATTCATGTAGCCATAGCCTTAAATCTAAACATCATTGTGATGTGTCATAGCAATGTTGTTTGTTTGTATCAGTAAACCCCCCTCCACTTACTTCCTCAATGGAGATGGTTGGGGTCATCTCCATTCATTTTCTAATGTTACTTTCTCCCATCCTTCTATTGGGATGCCCTTACCTTGTCTAACTTTTGGAGTCTAACTCATGTGTCACATACCCAGTGAAGATTTATCTAACTAGAACCACTTTTTATTTTCTCCTCCTTCCAATTCATACAAAAAAAAAAAAACGCACTGTTTTTTGCTTAATTTCCTAGAATCTGGCTTTGGTGGGCTACTTGTTTTGTATGCTGGTGAAATTTACAAGAGGATGTTAGACAATTGAGCTAATGGAATAAAAAGTCACCTGCAAAGTTTAGTTGAATTATAGTCAGTCTTTAGCATTATCAATAGGTTCTTGGAAACTATGACTTCAAGCAAACTGACATATGAAAACACCAATTTTACCATAGGCTAATTGATCTAAACAAGAGTTAAGTTACTATACCATATTTCTGATCATGAAAACATTACCAAACTTCCAAACAAAGACACAAAGTACTTCTAATATTAAACATTAAAATAAACATGAGCTATACATATAGTTAAGAAAGATTAATAAAAACAAGGCAGATAATCATTTACCCAATTTTTGGTGAATTGGTGAGTGATGACGGTTGTAGCAATGGTGAGTTAAATCAAGGAATAAATGTTTGCAAAGTGAAAATTGTCAGGATTATGTTTTTCCACCATGCAGTTCAAAAGCAAATAATAACAAAAATGGTGACTCACTGAGCACTTACTTACTGCATCATTTATTGCTGTGCATTTGTATGATTAACATATACATTATGAATTTTCATTTTACAATAATATGTATTTATTATTTATTGTACTTATTCCAGTTCAGAGTCTCAGATGGCCAGAATCTATCCTGGAAGGTCAGGGTCCTAGGCAGAAGTCAACTGTACAAGATGCCATCCCATCACAGGGGGCACTCTCACACCCTCTCACATTCATTTGCTCAAACTGCCAATTCACCAGATATGCACATGCCAATTAGCCAGATATGCACATCTTTGAGATGTGGGAGGTAACAAAAGTCCATGAAAGAAACTCATACAGACATGGGGTAAACGTGCAAACTCTACACAGATAGTGGCCCCTGAGGGAATTCATTTTTCTCCCTCAACATTATAGAAATAACATTGAGCAAAGCAATATTATTTGAGGACATGTTGCTAATGAAAATAACATTTTTAATGTGTGTGGATATGTGTGTTTATAGATCTGCATCTTAATAAAAACTTTTTATTAAGAAAAAGATAAGCATAATTTCCCTGTCCTATATGCTTTACCTATTTTATATTTTAATTTATGTGATTAGATCTAAATTGTTCTAAGAATGGCAGCTGAGTCCTGAGGCAGCAGCATATAAATCACAGAACAATGAAATCTGAGAGCTTAGAAGGGATATAAGAATTTATCCCATCCAATCTTATTTCAAAAAGGGAAATCTTGGTTCAGAAAGCATTAAAAGTCAAAGCGCCAATGTCTGGGATCTACGTTCACTATATCCTCCTCCAGAAGCAATGCCCCATCAGCAGGTGCTAGGTACACCAGAGGCCTAAGATGGACATGACACTGTGATCAAGGGATACAGTTGTCTACCTGTTTCTCTGAGTTCTTGATTAAATAAGATGCAGTGAGATGCTGTCTGTTCCCCAAGACTGAAAATTCAACCTACGATCAACTATTTGAATACACATCAGAAGTATTTAATAGTCCACTTGGCTTTTCTATATTCCTGGTGTTAATTCCTTTGTAGAAACATCCACAACATAAAAGTTGTTCACACTAAAGTAAATTTTTTGTTAATGCTGTATGAGATCACCCCAAATGACCAGTTTAATTTTTTAAAATGTGCATTCCGAAGTGTACCTCACAGGAAAGGGAGTTTGTTTTTTGTTTTTCGGTTTTTTTTTTTTTTAACAAAACACTAATTAACATCAATATCTGCATGTGCTCACAATTAGCATGCTGAAAAGCTAGCACCAATTAATAAAACAACTTGCCAACAAACGTGCAGCATAGACAAGGCACATTCAGAAAGCATAGGGCAAGATGCTTTGGACTCTGGCCCTGAAAAACATCTGTTTTAGTCGCCCCCAGCACTGCTTTTGTTTTTGTCTTTTTCAAATTAAGCTCTTTAAATACACACTTGTACCAGATAAACAGGGAGGGTGAGAGGGCAAACATTTCAATAATCTGAATTTTTTGCCTTAAGTCTAAGTAGGGCTCCCTAACTAAAGCAGGTTTCTGATTGATGGTGCTATTGGGTTGTTTCTTTGCCATCCACCTGGTGCTACTGATACAGATTTTACGCCATTTTCTCCTGAGATTCCTTTTTCTCCCTCATCAGTCACTAAAGTAGTGAATGGTAGCTGATCCAATGAGAAAGACAATAAGGAGGAACAGAAAACAAGCGACTGCCCCGAAGTTCAGACTTCGGCTGCCTCTAACTTCATCTTCCCTCTGGTTGTTTCACTTTCATGTGCCAAACAAAGGCTTTTTAAAGAATTTTAAAGCATATTCCCTTAAGGGTTTGCTTTCAAAATGAAGCCTTGCTTTAAACATCTCTTTTGTGCATGCTCTGCAGGATGGCTGGACAATTTCCAGTGCTGCCTCGGCCTGTAGACTCTCTGTTATATTTTCATTTTAACAATTTCCATCCCAAACACACTATAGCTGCAGCTGACTTTACTGAAATAAAAACTTCAGTAAGGTGTAGTTTTAAGGAGAGTAGCCGTGGGCAGAGCTTTGATTTTTTTAATCTCTTAACGACAGACAAATAGAGCCACAGAAAGTCACCACAAACCCGAGAAGCAGATGGAACAAAAACATCAGATTCAAAGGCTACTTGCACTTTAGAAATGGGCCTTTTCCTGTCTGTTTTTCTTTTCAGTTCCAAGTCTCTGTACTACCTGCTTTGGCCATTACTGGGACTACCTAACTCTCACATTTCCCATAATATGTTTTCCTTGGTCTCAAAAGCAGAAAGCACTGAAGGACAATTTCTCTGTGGCATCTACATCTAACATCACCAACCAAAAACTCACCAACTCCAGGGCTTATCTTTGCCGAGTCAAATCAGAAGTTTGACCTCGGTGGGTTTCACACATAATTCTTATATTTTTCCTCCCTTGAAGATTTTCAATTAGTTTTTTCTATAATTTTATGATATATCCCTTTTTGTTTCTAAGAGACAAGTACAAAATAAAGGAGATAAAAAAGGAGGACATGGAGACACATCATAAATGCATTATTTTTCTTAAGAGCTTTATGTAAACATAACTCACATCCCATACAATTCACTCATCTATTCCGACATTCTGTATAAATGAAACGATACCATATGTGGTCCTTTGTAACTGGCTTATTTCACTTAGCACAATATAATGTTTTTAACATTCATCTATGTTGTAGCATGTATCAATATGTCATTCCTTTTTGTGGCAGAATATATTTCAATGTATGGATATATCATATTTTGTTTATCCATTCATCAGTTGACTGGCATGTGGGTTGTTTCTACTTTTTAGGCATTATGAAAAATGCTTAGCAGCCTCTAGGAACATTTATGTCCAATTTTTTGGTGAATATATGTTTTCCTTTCATTAAAAATACACCTAAAAGTGGAATTGCTGGATCATACGATAATCTCTATGTTTAGCCATTTTAATATCTGTTGGGCTATTTTTCAAAGCAATTGCATCATTTTACATTCCAACCAGCAATGTACAAAGTTTCTGATATCTCTTCTTTCTCACCAACATTTTACCTTGTCTTTTTTATTACAGCCATCTTAGTGGGTGTTAGGTAGTATCTCATTGTCACTTCGATTTGCATTTCCTTGATAGCTAGCTTTTTCATGTGCTTACTGGCTATTTGTCTCTCTCCTTTGGAGAAATGTCATTCAGATCATTTCCTTTATGTTTCCCCTTGAGGTGGAGTCTTGCTCTGTCACCCAGGCTGGAGTGCAATGGCCCGATCTCAGCTCACTGCAACCTCCGCCTCCCTGGTTCAAGCAATTCTCCTGCCTCATCCTCCCAAGTACCTGGCATTACAGGCACCTGCTGCCAAGCCCGACTAATTTTTCTTTTCCCAGTAGAGATGGGGTTTCACCATGTTGGTCAGACTGATCTCAAACTCCTGACCTCAAGTAATCTGCCTGCCTCTGCCTCCCAAAGTGCTGGGATTGCAGGTGTGAACCACCACACCCTGCCATTTGCCCATTATTTTAAATTGGCTTCTCTTTTTATTATTGAGTTGTAATAATCTTTACATATTCCAGATATAAATCCCTTATCAGAGATATGATTTTCAAGCTTTTCTCCAATTCTGTGCTTTCACTTTTTTATCATATTTGTTGAAGGATAAAAGGTTTCAATTCTGATTTTGATTTTAGTTTTGGCAACATCACAGATGCATTTTTGTCCAAAGGCTCTCACTAAACTTGAAGCAACATAAAGCCAGAAATTCATGCAGCAAAATACAAATGTCTGTGAAGCTTGATCATACCATTCCTGTGTATCTAGATCTTAGCTAAGAATGATTTTAATGATTGCAAAAGAATCGTTAAGAAGCACCCATAATGGTCTTTGAACGAAATCTTATTTCAAGATATTTTACATCTCAGAGGCATAGCTTTCTCTCTGTGAAGCCCATGTTTGAAGTTTGCTAATAATTGTACTCTACAGAAAAGGACAAATGGAAGATTTCAGACACTGGCCATAGATGGACACTTGCCCAAAGAATTGTTCCAAATAAGCCCTGGCTGCCATAACTACTGCCATTCCAAATTCTGGGGTTTGTTCATATTCAAGGAGATTTCAAATAGAGTTGCCACTTGAAAAAATGTCACCAAAATTTAATCAAAAGGTTTGTTTCGATGTGTTTTTTGTAAGGTTAAGTCTTGTGCAATTTTCTTTAATTTAAATCAATTAAATGAGTTGTATAGATACCAAATAATACAGATTCTCAAAAGTCAAGTTACTAATTTGGGTTCTTTTGGTCATAGTGCAATTAAGAGATTAAAAAAAAAAAAAAAAGGATCAAAAAGGACTGAAGTAGACTGAGTGAGTCTAGGGAATGTGGTGAGCCAGGAACCGATCATTATACTCAAAAGGTGTCTCTCTGTAAACAGATCAATTCTCACAGCATTTGTTTTGTTAAGGGGAATAGCAGTGGAGCCAGGGAGGACTACAGCCATTTGTTCTGCTGCGTGGCCACAATATATCCTTTTGTTTTCTCCCTGTCAGGACTGCCTCAATCATGTCATAACCATACGTAATAGTGACCACTCAAAGCTTCACTGGATAAATTCAGCCTGCCAGGGAAACAGGGATTAATGTATGCTCACAATGATGATAGAAACAGACAATTCGATGTTGGAAGATTGATCTCCCTCCCCCTCACCCCGCCCCCATACACACAAATGCATCTAACATCACCAGGAAAATGTGTTTAATTAGATTGGGGTTTTGTTTTCCAGATCCTTCCTAAACAAAAATTCCCTTTCTCTCCTACCAAGAAAAAATAATTAAAACAGATAAATCAGAGCTACATGCTCAGTTTTAGAATTCTAACCTCATCTTCCAAAATATAATCCATGGGGAACTTTGCAGGGGAAGAAAGAACTTTCACTAGAATTATTAATGCGACATTGAGCAGCACTTTTTACTCTCCAATGTAAACTTTGGAAGATTATGTCTTAACATCTTGATCTTGTTCAAAAGAAAATATCAGGTTTGTTGGCAGAACAAAATTGCTACATTACAGTAATAACATCTTAGGTTCATACAACTCTGCTACACTTCAAATGCATTTGATAATATTGTCTCTTCCACGTGCCCAAGACCCCAGAAGGAAGGAATGTTTCACCTGTTGTAAGACCCAGAACTGAAACACAGAATATCTTAACACAATAATTTTTGACTGACTTGTATTCTTGTTTCTAGGCTTTCTGACTTCTGGACCTTCTCCTTCCCTGCTGCTTTTCCCCTTTTACCTCAAAATCTGGGTAATACACCCAGGAAAATGCTCTCTCTGTTCCATAGACTATAGTTCTTGTCATCCCCCAAATTACATTTTCCTTGCACAGTGGCTCAGGTGTGATGATCTGGAAGACACTAGGAACCACCCACTCGGCTCGTTTTGCTCAGAGATTCAAAAAACTCACCAAACTCTCAAGGCTGTTGTTTATATCTCTATAAACGTTAGCCAGAGGCCCCAGAGATCTGCAATCAACAACCGCCCTCACAACACACACACACACACACACACACAAACACACACACACACACACTCACACACACACACACACCATTGCTTTCTATTGTTCTGCGCATAAATGGCCCCTCTTCCAGAATCACATCTCATTTCTTTCTTTTTCTGGATCGTATCTAGACATACCTGGGAGTTCTGGCAACCATCTCTTATCCCTGGGCCAGGAGGAGAGAATCCGGAGTTTGTGGAAGCCTTCCACTTGCTGTGTCATGTCTCAGGAAGCAAATCCCTTCCCAAACATGCCTATCCTCACTCCTCCAGGCGCAGCAAAGCATCCATAAACACTGGTCCACCTTCCCAAAACCCAAGCCCACTAATACAACCAGTGAAACTATGTAATGAGCTATAGAATGGGCGTGAGCTGTGGAGTCAGACAGACCCAGGGATGAGTCCTAGCTCTAGCATGATTGGCTGACCTTGAGCAAATGACATAACCTCCAGAGGCCTAGATGACCTCATGTGAAAAACAGCAATAATACTTACACAGGTTGCAGTGAGGACTAAGGAAGACAGTGGATATAAAGTCTTGAACACAGGGCCTGGTGCTGAGGACTGGAATGTGGGGAGTACCCAGTGAATTGTTGTGATACGACAATAATCAATGAATGGTCTCCAAGGTCATTGCAAATACATAAGGTTGTGCTTTCCCAAGACCCACTCATGGCTGTGGAGCACCCCAGAAATATCATATATTTCTGATCTCTTCCATTTCAAGAAACTGCCCAAGGTTAGAATCCAATCATTTCAACTATGTGAACGGTGACAGCACACCCTAACAACGACCTCCCTGCTAAACTCTTAAAAGTAGAGTGAGCAAACCTAGACACACACTCCCTTGCATTTCAAGTAGCACTTATTGAGCACCTACTGGGTGTAAGACACCATGCTTTAGTGCTTCTGGGAAAACCAGATTGGATAAGTACCTTTGCTATTTTCAAGGAATTACTGAAAGAGTTATACATAGTTATACACAGTTATGACAGGCAAAACACAATCCAAGATAATACATTTACAGAGCTCCTGTGAAACCATGGCCTGTCCATGGGCTTTGCACAGACTCCCTAAGGACTAACACCCAGTGGATAGGCTTCAGGCCCAGAAGTAAAGCACACCAAAGAAGAGCTACAAGAATAAATTCCTTTGGATATAGAGATGGACAACTCTTGTCCCTCAACCCCAGCATATCCCTTCTTAACTTTCCAGTCTCCAAGCATGAATGGGAAGTGGTACAGCTATCACATATTTGTGTTATTTACACATGTGTTTCTTCTGTCTACCAGGTCTCAGGAGGGCCTTAAGACAGACAGCCAAGGCTGTTTCCCTTTTTTAGTCCTGAATCTTTCTAGGTGTTTGAGAAGCCCCTCCTCCAGGGGTCTACAGTCCTTTGCATGAATGGCCAAGATGTCGTCTTCCAACAAAGGAGGAGTTTGCACATTTTCTGGAAAGTCCAAGTATTTTATGAAGCAACAAAACAAAAGCTGAGAGTGACAAGTTCATCCAAGGGTATGGACAGAAACTGTCAGGCATATGGACCCATTTGGACAATTCAGCCAGGCAATGAGCAAATCCTGACTGACTGATAGTGTCCTGTGGAACCTCAGCTCCTTACTCTCTGCCTGCGAGGGAGTTGGCTCTTCCTTCTCTGCTCCTGGTGAGGTTGCAAATGAGAGCCCCAATCTGGATAGGAGGATCAACTCAGTTAATGCCCAGGTTAGAAGCAGCCGTGAGAAACTCCTTTCTGAGCTGCTGAGGTAATCACAGAGGGGGCCCAAGTCTAGAAGGCAGCATTTGGTACCCCCTCATCAGTCACTCCTAGCTCACAGCCTCAGGATCCACATCCACCAGCCTGGAAAACTCCTCCAGTTACACAGCTGGTGGCCTTGTCAAAAACAAAACCATCTTCATTGGTTTCACCCACCAGCTCAGAGTTGGCCAGCCAAGCCTCTACCTCTAACCCTTCTACACACTGCAGCCAAAAATCTTTCTAGAACAAAGCACTGGCCACTTCACTCCCCTGCCTCAAAAGCTCCCACTTCCCTACCAATTTTCAGAGTAAGAGCCAAACTCCCTGGTTCACTGCATGACCTGCCCTCACTCCACTTTCAGCTGTCTCCTGCTATACCCCCACCCTTCTCTATGCTGTGTTTTCCATGCTGAATTCCCTCCAGCTTCATGAGCATATTGTTGATATTCCTTTTTTGCCCACCCCCATTAAGCCCTTGTGCAAATCCTTTCCTCTGAATATAACCCTCTCTGCCACTCTAACTCCTCATTCTCTTGCTCAGCAGAACCCTTTCAGGGCTCAATTTAAATGCTATTTTCTCCTAGAAACCATCTTCATCTGCCTTACTTCCAAAAGCTAAGTAAGGTATCCCTCATTCGAGTTTCCAAAGCACTTTATACTTCCCATCAATTATTGTGCATTACATTGAATTATGCTTCTTATTTATTATATTAATTTTTGTTCCTCACTCTCCACATACACACTATATTTTAAGGTTCTTGAAAGTAAGACTCTGCTATTCACCATTTTAGACTTACCCTTTCACCTAATATAGTACTTGACAAATAAGTATGTAGCCTTAAATATCTATCAGATGAGTGTATGACATCTAAGTGAATCATCATCAGAAATGAGTAAAGAAATTTCCTATAACTAAGTTTTAGATCAAGAGATATCTAATAAAGCATCCAATTCAGCCCTCTTCCTTTCACAGATAAAGGAATTGGAGCCCAGAGAAGGTAAATGATAGCTTGCTGGCAACTGAAATCCCAGCCGAAGTGAAACTCATATCCCTAAATTCCCCAGCAGGAGCTCATACAGACACCAAAAACTTCAATAATCTATCATTAATAGGATAATGTTTTATTTTGGGATAAGATCCTTAAGCTCTATCCTCAAATCAGACCAAAATTCAGTAGCACAATGGTAGTGTCTCTAGGAGAGACTTCATCTTGAACCTATTCTACTCAGTGTGTCATATTGTGTAGATATACACACTAAGGATTCCACGTAGTTCTTTCAAGTTCTTATTGCCCCATGTTGAAAGGATGGACAAGGACCATCAGGCTGTTATGCCATCCTAATACCCTCAAAACCCCTTTACATTTTAGTATACTAAAGAGAAGCAAGAGAAATCTTTGGCTCTCCCTCTAAGTTCTATTGTAGAATTTATTGAGTAATTTGTGACAAGTTGATGTAGGCTAATACAATTATCTGTAGGACAATAACAAATTCCTAATACCATACTTTCTTCCTGCAGAGGTTAATTTATTTATTTACTCATAATTTTTCTGAGACAGGGTATTGCTCTGACAGTCAGACTGGAGTGCAGTGGTGCAATCATAGTTCACTGCAGCCTCAATCTTCCAGGCTCAAGTGGTCCTCTCGCACCAGCCTCCTAATTAGCTGGGACTGCAGGTGTACACCACCGCCAAGAAAGTGCCCTGCCAGCTTTTTTTATTTTTAGTAGAGATTAGTTTGTGCTATGTTGCCCAGGCTGGTCTTAAACTCCTGAATTGAAGAAATTCCCCCACCTCAGCCTCCCAAAGTGCTAGGATTAGGGTTACAGGTGTAAGCCACCACACCCTCCCTGGAGATTTATTTTAATTTTTTTGTATGTTATATTATTATATACTTTATTCTTTTTTATTATACTTCAAGTTGTGGGGTACCTGTGCAGAACATGCAGGTTTGTTACATAGGTATACACATGTCATGGTGGTTTGCTGCATCTACCACCTCGTCATCTACATTAGGTATTTCTCCTAAGGCTATCCCTCCCCTAGCCCCCTAGCCCGGAATGTTATAATCCAAATTGCTGCAAATTCTTTAAATTGAGTGGATTGTGTTTTACAAATAATTCATCTGGAAGCTGAATTCAACTCCCAGATTTTTTCACAGCTGCAGTGACCTGAGAGCAGCGTCAGGTAAGTGCCCCTGATACTAGGCAGCGGGTGAACAATCAGAGGCCCCTGATTTTTAGGCACTAGCTGGTTGAGGGAGAACCCTCAAAAGAATGAGTGATATTATACTGCCCTCTGGATTCACCAAGAATTCAGAAGTTATTGCCCTTTATAATGTTCTGTGGGATTCCATTGAGCCAACTCCCATCCACTTGTATTGACAAGAATGAGAATTAAACTTCGTTATCAATATTTTTTAAAGTTCCACCTTTCAAAATAATCTCTTTCTGAGAGTTTTTCTGAGGTCAGAAGAACCTACTTCCACTCCTTTGGCTCTGTTGCTCCCTAGCATGAGGCCACAGCATCGTCCATCCCTTTTGGCCCAGTTGCAAGCAAACAGAAGTTTTTTGCCTTCCATCTTCGAAGCACCCGTGGTCACTTGGAAAACAGCTTCCCCCAGGAGACAGCAACACTGGAAATGCTTAGAAATGTCCTGCTCCTGAGCAGAGCTACCCCATAGGCAGTATGCTGAGGGTCACAGACTATGGGCAGTTTTGCATTCATATTTTATACCCACTTTTAGTGGCATGTTAATTAAGGGGCAGGTTATTCAGAACAGCTAGAAAATGGGCAGTAACCTTTGGGTGTTGCCATGGCAATGGCAAACAGTCACGGAGCTACTGGGTATGTCTTGTGGAGAGGTGCTTTGTGCACTTCTTCCCAGTTTTGGCCAGTCTTCAGTCTGGTCCTGAGTTGAGTCTCGCCTGCCTCCTACGTCATTACCAACACTTAGAGATAAGTGCTCAAGGTGATGGACACCTCAGATACTCTCAGCTGATCATTACACATTCTGTAATGTGTAACGTAACAAATGTTCCATGTACCCCATAAACATGTAAAAATTTATCAATAAAAAGTAGCAACTTATATAAAAAAAAAAGAAAGAAATGTCCTGCTCCTAAACTAACTTCTTTCGTTTTAAACCAGAGGAATAGAATACTTTTAAAATCTAAAACAGGATTCACTTACAGATGAGGAAATTCTCTATTAACCAAAGATATCCTGCTATGTACCACTCTATGCTGTGGTTTTCCTGCTGAGTTCCATCCTCATCTGATCACATAGTTCTATTGAGGCTGCCCACAGAAAGACACTGACCCTGCTCCCTGGACTCTACCAAGTCTAGATCAATATTGAGGCAGCTCCTCCCATAGTGCCCTCCACCAAAAGGCCACCTGGCTTTCCTGTTCCGTTGGCAGAACCCACACTGGCTTTCTTGTTCTGTGAACACGGTCTTTTCTAGAAGCACCTTTAGCTTAACCAATCAAACATGACTTCCCTCTGAAATACTCTTCTTAAAAAAAATGCAGGATGAGGTGTCTCTCACTTAAAACATCAAAGGTGTCACCTCCCCTTAGGGAATTTTTCTTTCACAACAGGAAACAGCAGTTTCTTTCATACTGATTCTCAACTCTCTGTTCTTATTCTTTTGATGCAGAAGAGAATTTTGATAAATTGCCAGCACGGGACTTCTAAAGGCTGAGTTGTATGTTTACATGCTGGTCTCATTCTGACAAAAAGAGTGTTCTGTTTATTTCTGTACAATTACAGATTCTTTACAATTGCTTAAGAAACGCCTATTGAATCCTGGCTGATGACCATGCTTAATAAGAAACAGGATATCCTAGAGATGCTTACAACAATATTTGCATAATCAAGTTAGTCATTTACTCCCAGATTCCCACTCAAAGCAGGAATCGCTTTTACAATAGCCTGGCTTCTGTGTGAGTTGTAGCTACAAGAAGTTTGTTTGCCACTCCCTTGCTCTAGATTTAAATTGAGTTGAAAGCAGATTCCTTGAAATTTCCATTTCATTTGGTACAAATTAGGCTTGACATCCACATCTTAAAATCACCTTGGAGGCTAGGCTTGACTTTTTATTTTAGCAGTGGAGCACTTGCTTTCTTTGCTCACCCCAGGAACTTGGATCAGTAAACGAACATTGGAAAAGACAACTAGGTAATAAGCTGCTCTTCACATACACTTCCCTAAGACATGAGAGCCACTGATGTTGTAAGGGTTATGACAGAAAGATATTCCTCTCGATTTTAAATCCTAATGTGGCTAAGGTCTTACTGAGTTGTTTAAAAATATTTGGCCATTCATTCTCAAACATCTTTGAAATGCCTACTAAACACCAGGCATCCAGGTAGGTACTATGCATACAGAGATTAAAGACACAGTCAAGGCTTTCAAGAAAATCACATTCTAGCTTGAAGAAAAGTAAAACAATAAAATCAAAACTATGTAATATCCATAAACACAGAGTTCTAGTTCGATAGTGAATCTTTAATTTGGCCAAGAAAGGTCATAGAAGGCTTCCCCAAAGTGGAAATGTTTGACGTGATTCACTGGATGACAGAGTAAAATCTAGCCAGCCAAAGAAAAGGAATGGTAATTGAAGCAAAAGGATCAGCCTGTCCAACAGCATGAAGAACACAGGACTAAAACATGCCCACATTTTTAAATATTCTGATGTTTCTGGAGTGTAGGTTGAAATGAGGACTGACAAGGAGGTGAAGCTAAATGCAAATGCCGAGGCCGGATCACAAAAGACCTAATATGCCATACTAAGAAGTTTAGCCTTTATCTTCTAAAATAGAGTCATTAAGAACTTTGAGAAGTGTCATAGCCATATGATATTTGCGTTTTGGAAGGATCACTCTGCAGGTATGGGAGAAAAAAATAGAAGGGACAAGAGTAAGCCAAGGAGAAAGAAGGAATAGGTTGGGATGACCTAAGATAGAATGAAGAGAGCAGCAGTGGAAACAGGGAGAAAGGGACTGATTTAGGACACAAAAAAGAAGGACAATCCATGGACAGAGTAGACTTTTGGACGTGGGTTGAGAGAGAAGAGGAGCCCAGGATGATTCTAAGATTTCTAGTTCATGTGACCAGATGGAGACAAGCACATTCACTATATTGCCTTTGTTCGTGTTGCATATGGACCACAGACATCGGAATCACTAGAGGTATGTGCAAACAATGTCAATTTCTTGCCCCATTCTAGACTGAATGAGTCAGAATTTATGCATGCTGAAATTTGATACTCACTGCAGAAAACAGAAAGAGGAGCAGGGAGACAGTAAGGCAGGTAATAAGCTTAAAGACTGTTGATTTTGAGAAGCCAAAAGAACATCTAAAGGGATGGGTTCTATCAGCTGAGAGTATATAGGACTCCAGGACAGGGGATATATATGATCTAAGGTTGTCTTCTTTAAGAGTCAACACCTTTAAGAGATAGCTATAGATTTTAAATAAAATTATCCAGAGAGGGAATAGAAAGGAAGCAAGAACAAAAATCCCAAGACTAATCCTGGGAACACTGAGAAGTTGAATGGGAAACACGGCAGGTAATAGTACAAAAAATATAGAGTTTAGCCCTGGCTTTCACTCAACCAGCTGAGATGGAACCTGGGGCAAGCATCGCTTTTCTAAAGATGAGATTGAATGCAAGTGCAGCTTTTCTGCTGATTCTAATCCAGTATGTCTCTTAAGAGGAGAAGAGAAGGAGAGCATGTCAGATGCTGCCAATCAAATCTGTAGAGGTTTATAAGCTTTAGCTATGAGTTGTTCAGGTTGTTTTCTACCTAATTACCCCCAAAACAAGAACACTTTGGTTCCTACAAAGGAATGTACAGTTGCCAATGGTATGGTGGTATGCACCCAAGCATTGTAGACACCTCTTAGATCTCAGATTGGTCCAGAAATGTTAGAAGGAATGACAGGAAAGGCAGGTTGATGTAACTGTTGCTTACATGCTTTTTGTCATAGCCAAGGGCTAGAGCAGTCACCGGATCCTGGACTACATAAGACAAAGACCAACCTGCAATTGCTAAGAGAAAATTGTGACAAGGAACACTTTTGCAAAAACAAGCATCAGGAACTAGTTCTGCAAATCTATTTGAGGTGACTTCTCTACTTCAGGCAAGGCAATGTGACCCCTTATGGTACCTCAGTGGTGAGGATAGAGAAGGTATAATCGCTCTCCTTCACTTCAAATGCTTTCATTCAAATACTTCAAATATTTAAACTAACCCCACCTATGCAAATTTAAAAGAACAAACCTAACACAGTGGAGTTGGAGCATCCAAAACTTTTTCTCACAATCAGTAAAACTCATTGTATATGAAAATTCAGACAATTTCTATAGCACATGTCAACCACTTTGAAAAAATGTATTTATAGAAACTAGGACTACTAACGGCCTTCCTAAACTGTCATTTATGGAAGCATTTTAAGATTTCTATTTGGACAAACCAGTACTCCAGGGGATTTTCCAGCATGACCCTGGAAAACAGGCCAATGCTAGGTATAAAGTGCAGAAAGACAATGGCTGCAGCGTCTTCATTATCTTGGTCAATATTCATCAAGGGTCATAAAGTTAGACACATAAGCTGCCTTTACAGTTGTAACCTCAATCTACCTAACAGCTAGTTTGTCAAGCAGTCTGTTCACATCTCTCAGGATTATCTCTCTGTGCCTCAGTTTCCTCATCTTTAAAATACAGATAATAACTCTACCTGCCCAATATGGTTGCTGAGAGGGTTTAAAAAAATAACATATGAACACAAAGTAAGTGCTCTATAAAAGCTTGCTCTTATTTTCATTGCTAAAATCAAAGCACCATTTGATCTGAAAATCATGTAGTTTTAAAAAATTATCTTAGGAAAACCAGTCCTCATTATAAGTACAGCTTTTTATTTTTATTTAATTATAAAAGACTCTGATGTCCAAATGCAGCCTGTTTAATGAGGCTAGTAGACTTTGCCTCTTTAGCAATACCTGAATTTAAGCCTAAATAGATGTCACAGAATTCCATCGAATGGGGCAGTTAGTTGTAGAGAACAGCAAGGACTTTAAAATGAATATGAGTCCTGGTTCTCTTAATTTCCAGCTTTAATAAATGGGGCTTAACTCTAAGCCCCATTTCCTCATTTGTAGAAAAGAAACCATATCACTAAACTAGACAGGTTTTTTTTTTGTTTTTGTTTTTGTTTTTGTTTTGTGACAAAGTCTTGCACCTGGACAGGTTTCAAATGAGATAATATAATGGGTCTCAATTAATGTGTTTCTTTTCCCCTCTCAGTAGCAACACCAAAACTTGTCATGAGGTTTATCACTTATGGAATATTTGTCTAAGGTCAAGAGCTAAGAGCCATGGTGAACTACAGTCCTCACACATCAGTAAATTGATGATTTTTCTTCTTTCCTGTTATTTACTGCATTTAAATCATGAAAATCCTAGTAATGGTAGGGTGGAGGGGGTGAACTTACTAATAAAGTTCATTCAAGATTGAGGGCAGAAATGAAGGACAGTGTTTGTGCCAGGAATCACCAACTCAAATATCTATAGGGATCATCCCTGTAATAGAAATAAGAGAAGCAACTTGGGCATAACAGTAGGAAAAGATGAGGATGATGGCAAACTCTAAAGCAAGCAGTGGCAACAACTTGATTTACCCCAGCTGTCTCCATGCAAAGATGCAAGCCCAGTGACGCTAGAGCTTTTAGCCTTTGAAGAGACACCAGCAGTTGTTTGTAAAATTTTCTGAATTCTAAACATTAGCATCAAGTTTGATTAACAACAAACACACCCTATAGACCCAATAAGAATTATTTGAGCCAAATTCAGTCCATGGACCATCAGGTTACAACTCCTGATTTATAAATCATCACGATGATCACCACATGGCCGATGCTGGCAGAATCTCAAAAGCAGTCATGAGCGTGAGCCACCTTTTCATTACCACCCGTAACTTAACTGTGTTCTCCTTCACTTTGTATTCAACAAACACCAACAAGATAAAGCTAAGGAAAACTTGGAAAGGACATTTCAGAGAAGTAAATTTGCCTGGACTAATGATCTTCAGGGAGAAATTTTACCCAAGATCTCTTCAATGTTTTCTTTGACAAGTCCAGGGACCCTTGGTATTGAAAGATCTATCTTCTGATGCAGGGCAAAGGACAAAAGAGACAGGTCAGCCTGGACTCAGGAGCTCACCCTCCCCCACGACAGCCAGCTGACCTTGACAGGAAGAGTGGTGGAAAGTGCCTGGCTCTCAAGCCCACTGACATTTGGAAACACAGGTGCAGCCCAGAGCCCTGGTAGGATTTGGCCAGGCGTTCCTGCGACAAGCCCAGGCCTGAAAGGGAGACTCAAGACTCCCCTGACAGTCTGAGCAGGAGGTTGAATCTGTCACTGTCTGGCTGGCAGGTCTGAAAGGGTTGTCTGTGGCAAGCGTTGATACCCGATGCCTGAATAGGAGCTCAGTCAAGCAGGCATTTGTCACAGAAAACTCCCTCAACTCATATTTCACAGGATGATCAGAGGCCGGTGAGGCAGGGACCAAAGTGGCTCATCACCAGAATATTAGCAATGGTGGTTATCACACAGGGACAGCTGGGCTGGAACCAGGGAAACCCTCTTTGGAGACAACAAATGTTCAATGCCCCCAGGGTGGTGGGGATACAGCCTGCCAGGCCCTACTCCACTACTTCCATACGTCAGTGCACGGTGCTCCAACACTACCACCATGAGGCTCCTGAAGGAAGGAGCTCAGAGAGGCTATTCCACGCTGGGAAGAAGGCACACAATTCCAGGTAATTCCAGGATGGGGGCTGACCCCTGCCTAGGTTCCTTTCAGACCCAGGCCCCTGGCCTTTTGTTTCAACAGCCTCTCCCGAGTCAAAACAAGGCAAGCCCTTTGGGATTTATCCTTCTAGTGAAGAAAGTTTTATTTTTCTTTCATCATGGTATTCTACAGTGTGCTCTATGAGGCTTGATTCTGTGCTCAGTCTGACTGAATGGAAAATATCAAAGAGAGAGAGGAAATGCCATCAAATTTAGCTTTTATCTCAGGAGTTTCACAAAGAAACAAGTTATTTCCTCCTCTCTTTCTAATTATTTTGGCAAGGCAATTGAGGGTAGTGATTATTGCCAAGTACCTCATCCATTAACTAAATTGCCCCTACAACCACATTACCCAGCCTACCCTGCATTGTAAGTGACTTAACCTCCTTTGGGAAACTTGAGAACCAAGTTATAATAATAAGCAAAAGATAAAACTTTTCTCAGAACAATCGCAGCTCTTTCAAATCAAAAGCCAGATGATTTTGACATGACTAGCAGATTCATATAGTTGCAAATTGGGCAGTAATTAGATAATTGCTAAAATACTCACAAATATCCAGGTATGGTGACAGCAGTAATATGAAGAATAACCGCTAACACTTATTGGACACTTTGCATGCAATAAGCCTTCTTCGAAGCATTTGCACGGACATTACTGAATACTCACAATAACCAAAGAAATGGGGATATTATTAACCAGTATTACAAGGGAGGAAACAAAGGTCCAAAGGCTTTATTAAATTGTCCAAGACACACAGTTTGGAAAAGCAGCATTGGGATTAAAAGTGAAGAGTGCCTTACACATCATTAGTACTAAAAATGTATATTGATTAGAGCTGCTAAAGAGTAGTGGTGAAATAAGTCAATTTAAGTCAGAACACCTTGACTTAGTCTTACTATGTAAACAACACCTACCAATTAATGAGACAAAGATGACTACTCTAACAGAGAAATAAGCAAAAAATAGAAAATTCACATAAAATTCTGACAGATGAACAAAAATTCATGTAAAATCTCACCAGTACTCAAATAATTAAAAATTAAAATGACATGATATGCTATCTTTTGCTTATCGAATTAACAAGTATCTCTCAAAGTTATAACATCCAGTAGAGGTAAGAGTGTGCTATTAGCCACAACTGGAAGAAGTGTTGATTTTTACATTTCTTGGGGCAACTGATAAAGTATGTCAAAATCCTGAAAGTGGTTTATATCTTCTATGGTAGTTTTAAAACATGGCTATAAATTCCTTGGTACTCTTCCCATTAAGTAACGGTGTCTGTATCCCTTTCTTATGAACTGAGATGTGATTGTGACTGCCTCAACCAAGAGTATGGCAAAAGTGATACCCCAAGACCTACCTCTAAGGCTAGTTAATACAGCCCATGAGCCTCTGCCTTACACCACTGGACTCCTCACTCCTGGAGCCCTGAGCCATCGCCTAAGTACAAAAATACAGAGAGGCCGTATCTAGTAACAACAGTCCATAGTCCTAGCTAAGTTTAGTCTTGGCGTCTTATCAGCTGAGATCCCAGAATCATGCAGCAAAGAACAACCATCCCTACTGTGTTCTTTCTGAATTCTTAAACCACAATATCTTTGGGCATAATAAAATGGTAGTTGTTTTATGTCACTAAGTTTTGGGTCAGTTTGTTATACAGCAATCAATAAGCAGAACAATCTCTTATGCAGTAATTATACTTCTGGAAATCTAAGGGAATAATTAGAGACATGCAAAAAGAATTGTGAACAAAGATGTTGAGGGCATCATTGTTTAAAACAGGGGAAAATTTAAAACATAAATATAAACAATAAGGATTTTTTTTCAACCCCATGATGAAAAGCAGCAATTTAAAATCAGGTTTTGGAAGACTATTTAAACATATAAAAAATCCTCATAACATATCATTTAAAGGGAGGTTTTTAAATAACATAGAAAGCAGAGTTTCTCTGGAGAAAAGAAAGGGCATATACCTATGTATTAAAATTAGATAAAAACACTCCAAAATTGAAACAGTAGCTGTTTTTGCATTGTGATATTATAGATGATTTTGATTTTGTTCATGATTTTCTGTACTTCTAAGATTTCATAAAGTTCATAAAAGGAGTAGACAATTTGCTAATGATATATGGTAAGACCTCATTAAATCTGTGTAGATTTTAATACATTTTTAGAAGACCTGAATTCAAATTCCAGTAAGCTCTATCTCAATGTCTTTGTAAAAACACATTACCTGTCTAAACTTTAATTTCCTCATCTAGAAAACCAAAATAACAATATTTACCTCAAATAATTTCAGGGGGTGGTTTTATGTTAGATAGGCCACTTTTAATTTTTTCCTAACTAGTATCAGAGGAAAATCTATATGCTTAGGAAAACCTTCTTTTTAAATTGATACATAATAGATGTACATATTTTTGAGTATTTACGGGATACATATGATTTCTCTTAAGAGACAAGGTCTTACTCCATCACCCAGGCCGGAGTGCAGTGGTACAATCATAGCTCACTGCATCCTTGAACTCCTGGACTTAAGGGATTGTCCCATTTCAGTCTCCTTAGTCATTAAGCTTATAGACACAAGCCACCATGCCAGCTGATACTTTGATACATGCATACCATATGTAATGACCCAGTCAGAGTGATCCCCTCAAATGATTTTTATGAGGTTAAACTATACAATAACTATGCAAATTTCTGTTATACATCTATGTACCTAGTGGGCATTTAATAAATCCCTTTTTAATTCAGTGATAAGCATTTTGTCCAACATTTCAAACACAGTCAGAATGAGTGTTTGAAATAAATATCTACAGCATTTGAGTGAATAAAAAAAAACACTAGGGCTTGGCGTCATATCTCACTACTCATCCAAAACAAGTAGGATTTGGTGAAGGCTGCAAAACATTCTACCTCTCCCTGCCACACATGGACACTGATGACAGACAAACAGCAAGCTTTCCTGCTACGGCAAGTAGATGGAAAACAAAAACTTGGGGTAAAATGAACAGATTGGTCAGTAATTCATTTTGTTCTCTGCATGCGGAAGCCATTTCTGCTATTTTATCTGTTCCCACCATGACTGATGAAAGTCTTAGACCAAAAGCCTTCCGGTGAGCTGTGAAGAGCCACCCTTTTTGTCTTCCTGGCATATCTTCTCCTTTTTATTATGCCTCCTTCCCATTCCCATGTCACATGTCAATCATTGATAATAGTTAATAATAACAGGAGCTAATATCTGTTGAGAACCGCTCTGTGCCAGGCACTGTTCTCAGTACTCTGTTGGTATTAACTCACTTATCTTCACTGTATTGCTACCATGAAGGTACTATTATCATCCCTGTTTCTTCTATGAGGAATCTGAAACATGGAAGAGTTAAATAACTTTCCCAAGTGTACACAGCTAGAAAGCAAGGAGACAAAGCTAGTCAGTCAAACTCCAGGGCACATAATCTCTATCTCTTATCTATACTGCTCTGCGTAATTAATATAATGACTTGATACACTGTACAAAACTTGGCATGAGGAGAAGAACAACAGATAACCTTTCACTAATCTTATTAGCAGGATGAAGCTCAATTCTACCGCCTAACCCAAGGACTGTTCCTTCAGTAATGGTATTATAAATAGAGAAAAAGAACAATTGCTCTTCCACACTGACCCCTGTGTTGCCTTCCCACATCACATTATCTTTAGTAGGATCCAAAGCTCCTTGGATATGTTCTGTTAATAACTGTGTCCTGTGTCTGGTGCACCATCAGCCCATCTTAGAGCTTACTGCGGATTTGTTTAGTTGGACTGAAGAGAACCTACCCAACTAGGCAGTTTCTACCTAATTCTTGTCTCCCAAGAGTATCTCTTCAGAAGAAACACACACACACACACACACACACACACACACACACACACACACTATGCACTCACTCACACTGATGAATTGTGGTGAATAAATGCTATTCCATCTACTGTGAAGTGGTCGTCTGGAGTTAATGCCTTAGGAAATGCTAACATCTGAGCTTTAGAAATGATTGGAGATTGATAAATGACATCCGTAATCCCCACCTAGGTTTTGAATCAGTTAAGGAAAAACACAAGAATAAGACAGGTGGAATCCAAAATAGAGTATCATGATTTTACTGATTAAGCTGATATTAGAGAATGTGATTTATATTTGTGAGTCAATGAGTTTTACATACCTGAACTTCACCATTGGACTGATGCATATACTCAGTTCTAGGAAGTGCTTTCTTCTGGTTGGAGAACTCAGGCTCTCTGTAGGCAGGTCTGCACCTAAAAAGAAAAGACAGATTTGAAGCCCATGCCCATTATCTCTTTCCAAACATACTAATGAAACTAAGTCACTCTTCCCCCTCTGTGCAAGAGTAAATAAAAAGATAAAAAAGACAGTAAAAGCCATAGAATTCTGGCCCTCTCCCTGCTATGACTCTTGGGTGAATGAGAACCAGAAAGTCATAAAGAGAAGGGTTTGGTAGGTCTGATAACAGCTAGTAAATTTCATCACTGAGTTGACCACTTGGCTTCACAAATGATCTACATTCCTAATTCTCACTTATCTGTAGAATGTATATAGTTGCATTTAATATCAACAATTTAAAATGTTCAGCTTTAAGTTTGTGCTGCAAATCCAGAACTAAGTATTCCATACAATTCAACTACACTTCTTTTCGTGTCCTGCAGCCCTGATCTAGGCTGTAAGCTTTTTGAAAATACAGCTCCTTTTGCTTCATGGCTTTCCTTAGAATACAATGCATATGATAATTTATTTACAAATGTTTTTCCTCAATGCATGCATGAAGAAGAAATAAATCTCATTGGTTCTTCAACATGTAGTTCAAGGAGGAAGAAAATAGAGGCAGCCACAACTTACAGACTGTGTTCAAGTTATTCATTTATGTGTCAGTTTGGAGAGATAGGAAAAAATGTTCCTGTAGAAGGTCTGAAAGGTAGATCTTTGGATACAAAAGTGCGCACACACACACACACACACACAAGTAAAATGTATCTAAGGTTCAGATAACTTACTCCACAAAGAATACTCTTGGCATTTTATTTCTGGACCTAAGATAGGACACTAAATGTAAAGAATCAAGCCTGGGCAACTGGTTATAGGGAACAGCGGGAGAGGGGCAGAGTGCTGTGAGCCTCAAGAGTAGAAGAGCAGTCCAGGGTTTTCACTTCTCCTTCCTTCCATCCTTGCTACTTAGGTCAGCTTCCTGCTCCAAATTATGCTCAAGCCAATCAATCACAGAGGTAAGTAGGAAGCCAGAGAAGGGGGCGACAGGTGGGAAGAGAACTCTGTAGAGAGAAAGAGAAGAAGGAAAGAGGAAGGGAAGGAGAGTTCCTGCAGCCAGGCTTGGCTAGGGAGGCCTTTTGTATGTGAAATACATTCACTGAGCAAACAAGGCTGAAGTAAGCCTTTCCAAACTGATCTGAATTCTACCATGTTAAGATATTTACTGTTGTGACTAAAAACAGGCTGGCGTGAGTCAGGTCTCAGTTCCAAGGCCACTACTTACCACCACCTATGAGACCTGGGAAAATAATTTAAGCACTCTGTGCTTGGTACAGAGTGATCACTAAATATTTACTTCATGCCAGGCACAGCTCCAAGCACTTTCATGTATTGCCTCATTTAATTCTCAACAAAATATGCTTCAGAAAATAAGACCCAGAGAAGCTAAGTGTGGATGCTTATGCAGCCAGATCCCACTTCTTTGCAAAATCCGCTGCCCCAGCAGCAGATGGAAACACAGCTGATGGAGAGCCTTTGGTTCCCGACCCTCCAGAATGCTTCAGCTACAAAGTGCCCTCGTTCATGGTCACACCCTTTCCACAGTGACCCACTTCAATGACTGATCAGTGTAGGGGTAACTCCCCTCAATTTGGAATAATTCTGACGGGCCATTCTGGCTCCAGAGCCCCACTCCTTGGCCACTCACCTAGTCCTCTACCCAATCTCGCTTTGTCCCCTCCAATCTATACGTCCTCTCTTAGCAGGCCTGGATTTTCATTGGGAAAATGGCTCAAATAAAGATTTTGCCTTCAAACTGCCATACAGAATTTTAAGTAAACAAGACAAAGCCATCTGCCTTCTGCCTGTAGGAAATATATATATATATTTTGAGATGGAATCTCGCTCTGTAAGCCAGGCTGGAGTGCAGTGGTGCTATCTCGACTCACTACAACCTCCGCCTTCTGAGTTCAAGTGATTCCTCCACCTCAGCCTCCTGAGTAGCTGAGACTACAGGCACACGCCACTACGTCCAGCTAATTTTTTGTATTTTTAGTAGAGACAGGGTTTCACCATGTTGGCCAGGATGATCCCGATCTCTTGACTCTGTGATCTGCCCACCTCAGCCTTCCAAAGTGCCAAGGCTGTGAACCACCCCACCCAGCCAAGGAGTAGATCTTATGTTAATAGAATCTCTCCTAACTCCATCTCTCTCTCCTTCTTCAAAGTATTGTCAGTGGCATGGCAAGTCAGTGGTAGAGCAACAGGTTAAGATTTCCTGAGGCCCAGAACTGAAAATTAGAAGAAAAACTAAAGAAGTCTATAGAGCAAGCTACCTCTTCGGCTCTCCCAGCTGAAAACTATGCTTTTTTTTTTTTTTTTAATTTAGTGAGAGGTTGTCCACCCAACCTCTTCTTTTAAAAACAAGCTACTTGTTTGAAAGATTATTTTCTAAAATGCAAAGGCTAAAACATTTTCCAAATTAGTATTTTCTTTCACTCTGTTGGTATTCTCATTTTAAATAGTGAGGCCAGTTTCCACAATACAGAAGGCCAAAATTGCCTAATGTTGATTTAAACAATTGTGCATTCCCAATATAATTCCTTGGTTTGCCTCTGTTTCTGCTGGAAGACTATAGCTACCTCCTTTACTGTAACAGTATTTCATTTACAAACATGCCACACTGCCTAAATTTAACCTAATTAGCAATCTAGAGCTCCTGAGTCTCTGAGCATTTTCCCACCTTCTAGCTTTCCAGAGGCACTGCTCTAGTTGTCAATGTAAAGCTATATCCAACAGCCATGAGAGTATAAATGGAAACAGAAAACACAGTCACATCCCCTCCATTTTCTGGCATGTGACTTTTTTTAAAAAGGTTTTGCCTCCCATTAAAGAGTGTACAGGTCCAAGTTCCATGGCTGCCAGGATCCCCTGAATAATCCAGCATGTCACTTTTCATGCCATTACCTGGGGTTCTGGTAATCAGGATGGGGCACTACCGCAAACCTTATCCTAGATCTGCCACTGCTTTGTGGAGTAACGGTGTTCAGTCATCATACATTGCATGTTCACCTTGCCTCTGATCTGGCCATGTCAGCGATGTAGTTTTGATGCAGCAGACATTGCACTGGAGTAAAGAAGAAAAAGTAGCAAAGGTGAGGGAGAAGGATTAGCAGCTCAAAAGCTTTGAAAATCTGGATTTCATTGAAATAAAAAGATGCCTTATCTACCTTCTTTAGACATTGCTGATCACATTAATTCCAGATGAAAAGTAAGTCAGTAGGTATCCTTTTTTTTTTTTTTTTTTTTTTTTTTTTTTGTGAAATTTTCATGCTGGTGAAGTTTTTTTACAGGGAGTCTAAAGGAAAACTCTCTCTCCTTGTGCTCCTAGGCAAAGCATTGAAGCGCAATCCCACTGAAATCAAAGTGACAGCTAGAAGGCACTCCTAATCACCAGCTCTCTGAGTTCTTTCAAGACTTGAATACAACTGTCAATTACCAAGTTCTCTTTGCAGGCCAGGCAAGTAACAGTGAATTCAAGGTTTAAATCAAACTTGCCAAAAAGATAGAGCTACATTTTCACCTCTGATAGCAGTATCCCATGGTAGACCCAAGAACCAATGGTAAACTAAGACATTAGGAAAACATCATTAAAGCAGCTATAAAAGAAATATTTAAATGTATTTAATGCAAGATCACATGGCCACAGTTACCATATTTTCCAAACCAAAAACGAACACATGTTCAATACATAGACTAACCGTAACTCTAATGAATGACTGTTGAATACTAGGCATCACTCTCAATACTGAAAATGAAGTAGGAAACAAACCAAGCAAAGTTTCTGCCTTATCGATGTTACACTGTAATAACAAACAGATATACAACATAATATTTCATAATTATAAGTGTTATGAGAAAAATTATTATCATGATCCCATCTCTTTCACGCCCTTCACATTTAAATCACATCTGAATCATTGGAAAACAGTGAAAAGGGCTAAGAATTTAACCAAGAAATGCTAAGAATTAACAAATTCCACCATTCCTCTGGGAGGAGGGATTGGGGAAAGCTGAAGGGGCTCGTTCTCTATGTAGTCATCTCATATCACTCATTGAATGAGGGAGCTGCCTGCACACCCAGTCCAGGATCCTTCATGCCAAATTACATCTAAATCATTCTAGACTGCAGAGAATCTATTCTACTTTTAATGTCTTAACATGACTTATTAGTCTATTCTTACACTGCTGATAAAGACATACTTGAGACTAGGCAATTTAAAAAGAATGAGGTTTAATTGGACTTATAGTTCCATGTGACTGGGGAAGCCTCACAATCATGGTGGAAGGCAAGGAGGAGCAAGTTCCATCCTACATGGATGACAGCAGGCAAAGAGAGAATGAGAAGGACACAAAACTGGAAATCCCTGCTATAACTATCAGATCTCGTGAGACTTATTCCTCACCACAAGAACAGTATAGAAAAAACAGCCCCCATGATTCAATTATCTCCCACTGGGTCCCTCCCACAACACTAGGGACTTATAGAAGTACAATTCAAGATGAGATGTGGGTGTGGACACAGTGCCAAACCATATCATTCTGCCCCTGACCATGCCAAATCTCATGTCCTCATATTTCAAAACCAATCATGCCTTCCCAACAGTGTCCAAAAGTCTTAACTCATTTCAGCATTAACTCAAAAGCCTCACCTGAGACAAGGCAAGTCCCTTCCACCTATGAGCCTATAAAATCAAAAGCGAACTAGTTATTTACTAGATACAATGGGAGTATGGATATTGGTTGAATACAATTCCAAATGGGAGAAATTGGCCAAAACAAAGGGACTACAGGGCCCAGGCAAGTCCAAATTCAGTGAGGCAGTCAAATCTTAAAACTCCAAATTGATCTCCTTTGACTCCATATCTCACATCCAGGTCACGCTGATGCAAGAGGATTCCCACGGTCTTGGTAGCTCCACTCCTGTGGCTTTGCAGGGTACAGCCTCCCTCCCAGCTGCTTTCATGGGCTGGCATTCAGTATCTGTGGCTTTTCCAGGTTTAAGGTGCAAGCTGTCAGTGGATCTACCATTCTGGGGTTTGGAGGACAGTGGCCCTCTTCCCACAGCTCCACTAGGCAGTGCCCTAGTAGGGACTCTGTGTGCCAAATCTCTGGTAAAACATTTGAAAATCCCTGATAAAACCATCTGATCTCATGAGACTTATTCATTACCAGAAGAACAGTATGGGAAAAACAGCCCCCATGATTCACTTATCTCCTGCTGGGTCCTTCCTACAACACATGGGAATTATGGGAGTACAATTCAAGGTGAGATTTGGGTGGGGATACAGAGTCAAACCATATCATTCTGCCCCTGGCCCTTCTGTACTGCCCTAGCAGAGGTTTGAGAGCCCCACCCCTGTAGCAAACTTCTGTCTGGGTAGCCAGGCATTTCCACACATCTTCTGAAATCTAGGTGGAGGTTTCCAAACCTCAATATTGACTTCTGTGCACCCACAGGCTCAACACCATGTTAAAGCTACCAAGGCTTGTGTCTTGCACCATCTGAAGCCATGCACACAACTTGGGGACCCTGGGCCTGACCCATGAAACCACTTTTTTCTCCTTGGCCTCCAGACCTGTGATGGGAAGGGCTGCTGTGAACACCTCTGACATGCCCTGGAGACACTTTCCCCATTGTCTTGGGGATTCACATTTAGTTCCTCATTACTTGTGTAAATTTCTGCAGCAGTCTTGGCTTCAATTTCTCCTCAGAAGATGGAATTTTCTTTTCTATTGCATTGTCAGGCTGCAAATTTTTCACACTTTTATGCTCCATTACCCTTTTAAAACTTTTGTTTGTTTGTTTGAGAATGAGTCTTGCTCTGTCACCAGGCTAGAGTGTAGTGGTGAGATCTCAGTTCACTGCAACCTCCACCTCTTGGGTTGAAGCAATTCTCTGCCTCAGCCTCCTGAGTAGCTGGGATTATAGGCACCCACCACCATGCCCAGTTAATTTTTCTGTATTTTCAGTAGAGACAGGATTTTGCCATCTTGGCCAGGCTGATCTTGAATTCCTGACCTCATGATCCACCCACCTCAGCCTCCCAAAGTCCTGGGATTACAGATGTAAGCCACCGCACCTGGCCCCTTTTAAAACTTTTAATAGCATGCAAGTCACCTTTTTAATGATTTGCTGCTTAGAAATTTCTTCCACCAGATACCCTAAATTATCTCTCTCAAGTTCAAAGTTCCACATATCCCTAGAGCAGGGGCAAAGTGCCACCAGTCTCCTTGCTAAAACATAACAAGAGTCACCTATACTCCAGTTCCCAAGAAGTTCCTTATCAACATTTGAAACCACCTCAGTCTGGACCTTCTTGTCCATATCACTATCAGCATTTTGGGCAAAGCCACTCAATAAGTCTCTAGGAAGTTCCAAACTTTCCCACATTTTCTTGTCTTCTTCAGAGCCCTCCAAACTATTCCAACCTCTTCCTGTTACCCAGTTCCAAAGTCACTTCCATGTTTTTGGATGTCTTTTCAGCAACACACCACTCTCAATACCAACTTACTGTATTAATCCACTTTCATACTGCTGATAAAGATGTACCCTAGACTGGGCAATTTAAAAAAGAAAGAGGTTTAATTGGACTTATAGTTCCATGTGACTGGGGAAGCCGCACAATCCTGGCAGAAGGCAAAGAGGAGCAAGTCCCATCTTACATGGATGGCAGCAGGCAAAGGGAGAATGAGAAAGACGCAAAAGCAGAAACCCCTGATAAAACCATCAGCTCTGATGAGACTTATTTACTACCATGAGAACAGTATGGGGAAAACTGCCCCCATGATTCAATTATCTCCAACTGTGTTCTTCCCACAACTCTTGGGAATTATGGCAGTACAATTCAAGATGAGATTTGGGTTGGGACACAGAGCCAAACCATGTCACCTGGCATTACAAAGAGCTTGGAACCCATTAGACAAAAACAAACAAACAAACAAAACAAAATAAAAAGGCCTTAGTGAAATTATTTGGGCCTATCAAATGAATTGGAGACCAGAGAGAATGTGAAGATTATTAAGGAGAAAGGGAGCTCAGTCCCTTCCTCCCGACTTTCAAAGCCAACAGTTATTTCTGTCATTTAAAAAAATGAGAAGAGTCACATGACTTACAGGCTTTTAAAATGAGATCTTACCAGATAAAACATCATTGCTAAATATGGTCTTCAGGCAGCTAGAAGAAGGCAATAAGCAGATATTCATACTTTTGCTACCTTGACATGTGGTACTACTTGTCTGAATTCTCTTTTTAATGTTCTCTTTTCTCCTTTCCTCCTGGCTGTTGTGGCTGGGATACTGTCTCATTTAAATAATTTAGATACTGTGGATAATGAACACAAAAAATAAATTTTTTCTCTCTGTAGATACATTCTCCAAGGATCTTTATCCATTCTTATGGTTTTATCCATCATCCATGTCTAGTTCCAGATATTGACTTCCAAGTACATTTGAAGATGCCATACTAGTACATGAAACTCAACAGAGCCAGCACTGGGTTCATGATCCTGACTATGCCCTGCATTCTGCTCTCTTCATGTATCCTGTGTCTCCATGAAGGGTACCATTATCATGTCTAAAACCACCCACCACCCAAGAAAAACTACAACACACAAACATTTACTGATCTACTACTTGAAAACCACATAAAAAATACTGCTGAAAGAAATTGTAAAAGACAAAAGTAAATGGAAAGATATCTAATGTTCATAAATCAGAAGACTATTAAGTCTTGTTAAAATGTCCATACTATCCATATTGGTAATGAATCTACACATTCACTACAATCCATGTCAAGGATGGTAGACATAAAAAGCCGAAAAAAGGGACAAATGGGAAGCCACATTATTAGAAAATAATTTTGAAAAAACTTAAAAGTCTTGGAAACTTGACTGGATTACAGGAAATGAACAGGAGTGAATAATGGCCACTGGACTTGATATGCAAGCCTTTCTAGTCCTTCTTTCTAAATATCTGAGTTTCGGAAGGGTTAAAGTGTGGGAAGGGAGTAACAAAGCATATCTCTACATCTACCCCCACACATCTGTCCCTACTTAAATTCATCCTCTTTAGCCATGCTATTTTTCTCTCTCATTTAAAATGACTTTGATTTCTGTTATCTTTCCAGCCGTCATCAACTCAGACCAACTGAAAACATAAAAATCAACTCTCTGTTGATTATATGATTTATAAATGATTTATACATATATTGAAAATTTTGATTCTCAGAATTGATGTGTTTAGCACATACTTCCCTTCTCCCTGTTCCTTAAACTGAAACCAATCTACATCAGTAACAACCCAACAAATTGTTCAATATTCAAGACTGCACCTTCTCCACATAATAGGAAGAATGCTGCAAAATAGAATATGGTCTTAACGAGAAAATATACACCTCTGAATAATATGAAACATACACAGAAAACAAACTCTTCTTACCCCAGGGGAAAAAGACATATGAGACTGCATTGTGCTTTCAATAGACAAACTAGCAAGACTTGTGCAAGTGATTTTGCATAAATAACAAAGAGCTCTGCAAGAATTTCTCTCAGTGCATTGAGCAATACACCCCCAAAGCAACCCTAACCAGGAAAAAAAGTAGGAGGTTATAAATAGGGGGAAGTTGAGTCTCTGATTTCATGTAGTTTATTTCTTGTAAGTGACCTCTGCCACTTCAGCTTTATGTGTGGGCACTCATCCTTTACAAGCAAATACAATTGTGAGGCATTTTCCTCTGTGTATAGTAAGATAAAGAATTCTTCCTGTTGCAAAGTGACCTCAAGAGCCCAAAACCTCATTTCATTTCAATTTGTGCCAATGAAACCCTTGACAAATTGCTCTTTTTAGAATTATGTATAACTTTGGGTTGTGGGCCTAAGCATTGTTGCGCTTCTGACAAGGACAAATCGGGCTGTAGTATTTGGTCCCTATCCTTTGCAGTGCCAGTGATTACAAGAGTGGCTAAGCAGGATTAGCATTGAGTATTTCTCTGCAATTCATTCATTTTGAGGACAATTACTGAAAAATCATAAAGTACCGAAGGGATAAAATCAGGAAATGGAGAATAAATATTACATTCAAATATAAAAGCACAAAAAGATGCATACTAAGAAAAAATATTGTTTCAAGAGTAATCTTGGAATATTAGCTATTCCTTATTCTCCAATACAGATAACTTCATATTTCTAATCAGAATTTTTGTTATATGAGAGGTCTAAAAAGAACAATTTTCTACTTGTGCTCTTGGCAAATGCTGAAGCTCTCCTGCTGGAATTCTGTCATCTCTTTTCTGATCTCAGATGATAAGCCAAATTTGCACATTGTTGATCTAAAGCCCAAGTCTTTAACCTGAGCATAATGAAATCACATTAGGAGACATGCCTGTCCAAACACCACAGTAACAGTGCCAGTGCTGCTTGGAATAGCTGCCATTTGCTCATTTCTTCTCAGGCCCAAATTATGTGAGCTTCACCTGTTCCCATCTCAAATTATCCTATAATTGCCTTTCATATTATAGGGTTATATCAGCCATATCAACTGTACCAACTGGCACCCAGACATCAGGAATATGGAATTGGCTATCCCTCTTTGCTCACCTCATATGCTCTGAACAGTTCTTACAGAATTGTCCAAGGAAAAAAGAAACTTTGCCTTAAACCCAGAAATTTACTAAAAGTGTCCTCTAAGACATACTTCTTTAATATGAAGTATTCCTCAAAGTCACAAAACTTTACTGCCAAGTTATTTGTTTTTTAAAAATGCTTGCTAAATAAATAAATAAAATAAAATATACCTGCATAATTTGCTACTCATTTTCCAGGATGAATATCAAAATTACATAATGGTCATCACACATTATATTGGAGATTTTTGTCTAGTTGTTTGAAAATTAAAAGCTACTTTCAAACTTTCCAGAATTGACTTGGAAAAATATCGTGTATCCTTTTTAGCTGTTTGTGAATTCCTGCTATGTTAGTTTCTAAATCAAACACTACTGCTGCCTACTCTGTTTTCTTAATAAAAGATTGAAAATCAGCTTCTAAAAACCTTTTAATATAGAAAAAAATGCTTTAAAATTTTGTAGAAAGTAATTTCTCTAATTGTATGTTTATTATATACACTCCTTTTAACTGTCTTCAGAGAGCCATTAAATCACAAGATCACAAGAGCAATGGGCATGAGGTCAGCAATTCTCCACCCTGGCACCTTCAAGTTCTGTAAACTGGGACAGAAATTTAGCCTCTCTGAACTTGAATCTCCTCATCTTTAAAAGCAAGAATAACTGGACTTAATTTCCAACAGTATAGTAGAATGGATATGTAAACAACCACCCAGCCACCTGATGATAACCAAAAATACTGCATAATATATTAAAAGAATCTCCTAAAATTCATCACTGAGCTGGCAAGGAAATAAGGACTCATACAAGAGAAAAAAATAAGTGAAAGCTGGAATTCAGGAAAGTAAAGAGAGCTCTGAGGGAGGTTTTTATCTAGAGGAAGTCTAATTAGCACAGAAAGTTTGAGCTTCAGTTGATAGCAAAGATATAAAATAGGTTCATTTAATGTTTAAAGATGTAAAGGAGGACATTTAAAATGTGAAAGTGACTATAAAATAAATGAAGAAAATCTGAGGAAAACAAAACTAAGAAATAAAAAATAATAAAAACTTAAAATCTATACATGAGATTAATTGTAGGTTATGCACAGCTGAAACAAAGATGTGTATGCTAGAAGAGAGATATGAAGAGATTATTCAAATTTTGATAGGTATTGCATTGAATCTATAGATTGCTTTGTGTAGTATAAACATTTTAGCAATTAAATGAATTTGCAAGAATTAATATTGTTCATATGTCCCAAAATGATCTACAGATTAACTTCCAATTCATGAACATGGGATATCTTTCCATTTATTTGTGTCTTCTTCAATAGCAGAAATAGACAAAATAATTTTAAAAATTCAATCAAATGTTTGAAAGTATAAAGAATAGACTGATAAAGTCTAGCATAATCTATTAAGTTATCAGCCAGAAAAGAGAGGAAAAATAAGGGAGATAAAATATACAGAGAGAATGGTTGAGAATCTCCCAAATTTTAAGTAAGATAATAAATCTAAGGTTCAGGAAGTCTATTGTATCACTAGAAGGATACGAATTTTTTTTTTCTCCACATCTAGATACATCATAGGGAAACTTGGGGACTGCAAAGAGAAAGCATATATCAAATTGAGCCAGAAAGAAAATACGGATTTCTTACAAGGGAGCTACTATTAAACTGAGCACAAATTCTTCAATGCCAACAATAAAAGACAGAAGACAATGAAGCAATATCTTTAAAATTCTAGGAGAATAGAACCAAAACTAAAATTATGTGCCTTATTTAAAACTCCTTGGAAATAATCACAGGTGAAATATAGATATTTTAGACAAATGAAACTGAGTTTGCCTATATATACCCTATCTAAAGGAAATTCTAAAGGATGTATTAAGGCAGAAAGAAAAAACAATGCCAATAGGAAAGTCTGAAATGTAAAATGAAATAGTGCAAAAAGAACATGGCATATATGTGGGTAAATCTAAATAATTGTATAAAACAATAGTATTGTCTAAATTAAAAGTTTAAAACAAGAAGAAACTAAAATGGAATCCAACAATGGAGTATGAGTCAGATGAGAGATAAGCACAATTAATGTATCCTTGAATTCATGTATTTTAATAGAGAAGAGTAGACATTCATCTTACACAATGCTAAGCATAAATATTTAGGTTAACTTCTACAAAATTAGAATGTATAATATTCAAGCTAGAATAGGAAGAAGAAAAGTGAAAAAGAAAAAAGAGATTCATCCCAAAAGAAGACAAGAAAGGAAGAAAAAAGAAATAAAGAACAGAAAAGAATAACTTTTCTAGGATAACTAGAAAGCACAAACAAGTTAGTTCAAATGAAACCAGGACATCTATTATCACAAATCCCACACAGAGCATATTCTTGGAACATGATGTCATTATGTTAGAAATCAATAAATGAGTGATAAATACAATAAATGCATAGGTATGACATTTTTAAAGCATACTTTTAAATAACACATAAGATAAAAATAAACCATAAGAGTTTAAATTTCTACACATCAAAATATTACATATCAAAGTATTATGCAAAGTGTTATGATATAGCTAAATGTTACTTAAAAAGAATTATATAGATTTAAGTACTTTTATTAGAAAAAAAAGAAAATCTCAAAATTAATTAAGAATTCTACTTGCAAATTTGATTAAAAAGTCTCCAGCTACATTCCAAAATATAAATAGAACTTAAATCAGAAATTAAAATAGAAAACATAAAACCAATTTACATAAAAAAGCAAAGGTAAAAAATAGTCGGGCTGGGTGTGGTGGCTCAAGCCTGTAATCCCAGCACTTTGGGAGGCCCAGGCGGGTGGATCACGAGGTCAAGAGATCGAGACCATCCTGGTCAACATGGTGAAACCCCATCTCTACTAAAAATACAAAAAATCAGCTGGGCATGGAGGTGTGTGCCTGTAATCCCAGGTACTCAGGAGGCTGAGGCAGGAGAATTGCCTGAACCCAGGAGGTGGAGGTTGCGGTGAGCCGAGATCGTGCCATTGCACTCGAGCCTGCGTAACAAGAGCAAAACTCCGTCTCAAAAAAAAAAATTGTCAAGATGCTCCTAAAGAAGAACAAGGTAGATGGACACCTTATCAGATAGCAATAGGTAACAAAAAAGGAAAATATAATCTTGGCAGTGGATGGATTTCTCTAAACACACACACACACACACACACACACACACACACACACACACAGAGACGTGTCATAAAGGAAAGCTCAACATATTTGACTAAATTAAAATAGAGAAATTAAGAACTTTTCTTGTCAGAAAGATACCACAGACAGGTAAAAGGACAACCTACAAACTGAAAGAAAATTTGTAACAGAACTGTCAAAGAACTCATATTTAGAATACACAGAGAACTCTTATGTATCAACAAGAATGTACAAAACAAAAGTTGGAAAACAGGCCAAGACAGTAACAGTAGCTTTATAGAAAAGGAAATACAAGCATCTTTTCAGATGCTCAACATGAATATCATTAAAACAAGTAGAACCACAAAATAATATTATTTTTTACTCATCAGACAGGCAAAAATTTAAAAATCTATTAATACCAAAAGTTAGCAAGGATGTAAAGCAATAAATATTTATACATTAGTTGGAGTGCAAATTTTTGCAATTGCTTTGGGAGAGAATTTGACATTGTTTAAAGTGATGAATGATCTGGTTCTGCATCACTAGCCAGGAGAGTTGAAGCCCCTGCGTCCCAAAAGGGGAAAGTACATAATATATACATATTATGTAGTAATTACTACTATATATATATATATAATCTAGCAATTACTACTACATATCTGCATACAGTTTACTATTGGCTGGCTATGACAAGAGACCTGTAGAGTAATGCATTATAACATTATTTGTAATAGGGAAAATTTAAAAATGACTTTAATATCCATCATCGGTAACCATGAAGACAAATTGTAGAATTTTTAATACATGAAATACTATACAGAAATAGAAAATAATTAACTACAGGAAGCCTCATCAATGCAGATAAATCTCAGAACACTAGTGAACTCAGGAAAACTGTATGTCAAGAAGACTATATAAAGACTTATACCATTCAAAGCTTTCAGAACTATACAAATTTTTACATATTCAAACAAACCAAAATAATGATAAACACAAAATTAAGCATAATGGTTACCTATGAGAGACCAAAGAAAGGGGCATGGCCTCTTTGAAGGGCCTTAAAAGATACTGGAAGCTTTCCATATTTGAAACTGGGTAGGGAAGTAGCCAGAGCAGAATGACAGAAGAGAACTCTTCAGTGATTGTTTCTTCATAGAAGTGTCAATTTGAACAACTATTCACACACAAGAAAAATACCTTCACAATTGCTAAGGAAGCCAGGTAAGACTTTACAGTACTTGGTTATAGCAAAATAATAAGAAAAATGCATTGAAAATGGAAGAAGGGACACTTCTACATTACCCACATCACCCTTCTCCCAACTCCAGGCAACACTGGGAGAGATATTGTCAAGCTGTGGAAAAGAGAGGGAAGTGAGAGTAAGACTTCACGTTGGACCATAACAACAGTCAACCACAGTAAGATCCAGCACCAAGCAGAACCTCATGATCCCAAACTCCAGTCTAGTACTTGCAATCCGAGCCTCTAGACCTGTCCCAGTGCCAGGTGGTAACATATAATCCGAGTGAGGTGGTTTCATTCTCCAGTCCACATACCAACTGGCCAATTAGAGCAGCACTGGGCTTCAGGTAACCCTCAGTGACAGACAGGCCCCAGTGTCCACAGGCTTCAGTCATACCTTAGTGCTGTGCGAGCCTCCTCAGCCATGGGCTATGGACATGTCCTAGCTCCCTTCACACCAGCCTCAGCAACCAACAAGTTTCCAGCCCAATATCTCTTTAGCCACAGTGGTCCTGGCTGAGGGACCACACTAGACAGCCTCTCAGACTCTGTGGATAGGCTTACTGGTGAAGGGCTGCCCCAGAAAAACCTAGTTTTCAAACACTGGAAAAGTACTTACTTCTTGAAACGAGCAAATATCAACAAATAGCCATAGAATCAAGAATAATCAAGGAAAGATGGCATGCCCAAATGAACAAAATAAAGTGCCAGGGACTGTCCCTAAGGGAGATATGTAAACTGCCTGACAAAAAATTTAAAATAACTATTTTACAGAAGTTCAGCAAACTTCAATAAAACACAGAGAAACAATTCAAGAAAATAATAAAAATAATAAATGACCAGAATGAGAAATATCACAAAGACATGAACTAATAAAAAACAAACATAAATCCTGTAGGTGAAAAATACAAAGGATGATATAAAAATGCAATAAACAGCTTCAAAAACAGAATTGATTAAGCAAAATAAAAAATCTGTAAATTAAAAGATTTTAAAATATACAAAGGAGAAAAAAGAATAAAGATAAATGAAGGAATATTACAGAATTTATGGCATAATATCAAAAAAGTACTTTTATTTTATGCTTAGTTTTATTTTATCAGCTTTATTGAGAAACAATTTACATACAATAAAATTCACCGATTTTAATGTGCAATTATATGAGCTTTAAAAAATGTATACACTCATGTAACCATCACCACAATTAAGATAGAGAAGACTGGGCATGGTGACTCATGCCTGTAATCCCAGAACTTTGGGATGCCGAGGTGGGTGAACTGCTTTAGCCCAGAAGATCAAGACAAGCCTGGGCCAAATCGTGAGATATACTCTCTGCAAAATTTAAAACTTAGCCAAGCATAATGGCATGTGATTGTGGTCCCAACTGTGTGAGAGGTTGAGGTGAGAGGATCACTTGAGCCTGGGAAGTAGAGGCTGCAGGTAGCTGTGATCATGCCGCTGCATTCCAACCTGGGTGATAGAGCAAGACCCTGTTGAGAGAGAGACAGAGAGAGAGAGAGAGAGAGAGAGAGAGAGAGAGGGAGAGGGAACATTTCTATCACTCCAAAAAGTTTTTCATGCTTTTTTTTTCAATCTCCATTTTCATTCTTGGGCCCTAGCAACCAATGGTCAGTTTTAGTAATTAGAGTTTTTCCTTTTCTAGAATTTTGCTTAGGATAATGCAAAAAAGAACATTTTCAAGTCACAGGAGTCAAGATGGAGAAGAGAAAAATACAGTCATCAAAAGCTTATTTTAAAAAATAATAGAATAAAACTTTTCAAACCTGAAGAAAGATATAAATATCCAAGTATATAAAGATAAAAAATTTCTAATGAGATCCATTAAAACAGGGCTACCTGAAGACATCTTATAATCAAACTGTCAAAAATCAAAGATGGGGGTAGGATCCACGATGACCGAAAGGGAATAGCTCTGGAGTGCAATTCCCAGTGAGAACAATGCAGAGGGTGAGTGATCATCACATTTCAAAATAAGCTTTTATTGCCCACAGACCAGGAGATTGTTGGGCTGAAAAGCACCACGAGTTTCCAGCACAGCTGTTTGAGCCCAGGTCTCCACACAAAAACGCACGTGAATCTGAGTGGCAGTTTCAACTGGTGCCTGAAATGCCTGTAAGACAGAGCCATCCATTCAACTGAAAAAAAGCGAGGTGAAACGGAGCCAGGTGATTGGCTTGGCGGGTCCCACCAACACAAAGACCAGATATGTGAAATGTTCTGGACTGAAAGTTTCGCAGCAAGCATAGCTGGACCTGGAATGGTCCAGCTCTGTGTGGGGAAGGGCATCCACCATTACCAAGGCAATCCACAACTACCAAGGCAGTCCGCCATTACTGAGGCAGTCTGCCATTACCAAGACAGTGCACCACTACCAAGGCAGTCCACCATTACTGAGGCAGTCGGCCATTATAGACACAGTCCACCATTACTGAGGCAGTCAGCCATTACTCAGGCAGACTGCCATTACCAAGGCAGTTTTAACTATACCTTTGTAAACAAAACCACAAGAAAGTTCACACAGCAGCTAGGCAGAGCTCATGGCAGCTCAGCAACACCTCTGCTGGCAGACTCTGACTAGGTTACCTTCTTGCTTGGCAGGGAAACTCTGAAAAATGGCAGCAGCATGTCAGAAACTTTTAAATGAAGTTCCACCTTCCCAGGATAGAACACCTGCAAAAAAAGTGGTTATGAGTTCCACTGCAGCAGACTTAAACGAACCTGCCCAGCAGCTCCAAATGGAATAATGGAGTTCCCAGCTCAGCACATGAGCTCCTATAAGGGACAGACTGTCTCCTCGAGCAGCTCCTCAACTCTCATATATCCAAAGAGACACCTCATAAAGGAGAGCTCAGGCTGACATCTGGCGGGTAACCTTCTGGGACACAGATAACAGAAGAAGAAACTGGTAGCAACTCTTACTGTTCTGCAGCTGCTGCAGGCAATGCCCAGGCAAGCAGGGTCAGGACTGGACCTCCAGCAGTCCTACAGCAGATGGGCCTGACTGTCAGAAGGAGAACTAAAAACAGAAAGAAATAACTTCAATATCAACAAAAAGAACATCCACTTAGAGACCCAATCCAAGAGTCACCAACTACAAGGACCACATGTAGATAAATCCAAGAAGATGGGAATAAACCGGAGCAAACAGGATGAAAATACCCAAAACCAGAATGCCTCTCCTCCTCCAAGGGATCGCAACTCCTCACCAGCAAGGGAACAAAAATGGATGGAGAATGAGTCCGATGAATTGACAGAAACAGGTTTCAGAAAGTGGGTAATAACAAACTTCTCTGAGCTAAAAGAACATGTTCTAACCCAATGCAAGGAAAGAAAGAATGCTGAAAAAAGGTTTGATGAAATGCTAACAAAAATAAACAGCTTAGATAAGAATATAAACGAATTAGTGGAGCTGAAAAACACAACACAAGAACTTCACAAAGCATACACAAGTTTCAACACCCAAATTGACCAAGCAGAAGAAAGGATATCAGAGATTGAAATAAACTCAATTAAATAAAATGAGAAGGCATAATTAGAGAACAAAGAGTGAAAAGAAATGAACAAAGCGTCCAAGAAATATGGGATTATGTGAAAAGACCTAATCTACATTAGGTAGGTGTACCTGAATGTGACAGAGAGAATGAATTCAAGATGAAAAGCACTCTTCAGGACATTATCCAGGAAAACTTCCCCAACCTAGCAAGACAGGCCAACATTCAAGTCCAGGAAATACAGAGAACACTACAAAGATATTCCTCAAGAAGGGCAACCCCAAGGCACATAATCTTCAGATTTACCAGGGTTGAAATGGAGGAAAAAATGCTAAGGGCAGCCAGAGAGAAAGTTCAGGTTACCCACAAAGGGAAGCCAATCAGGCTCACAGTGGACCTCTCAGTAGAAACCCTACAAGCCAGAAGTGAGTGGGGGCCAATATTCAACATCCTTAAAGAACTTTCAACCTAGAATTTCATATGCCCCAAACTAAGCTTCATAAGTGAAGCAGAACTAAAATCCTTTATGCACAAGCAATTGCTGAGAGATTTTGTCACCACCACACCTGCCTTGCAAGAGCTCCCAAAAGAAGCACTAAACATAGAAAGGAATAATCAGTACCAGCCACTCCAAAAATATACCAAATGATATAGACCATCAACACAATGAAGAAACTGCATCAACTAATGGGCAAAACAACTGGCTAGCATCAAAATGGCAGGATCACATTCATACATAACAATATTAACCTTAAATGTAAATGGGCTAAATGCCCCAATCAAAAGACACAGACTAGTAAATTGGATAAAAAGTCAAAACTCATTAGTGTGCTGTATCTAGTAAACCCATCTCATGTGCAAGGATACACATAGTCTAAAAACCAAGGGATGGAGGGAGTTTTATCAAGCAAATGGGGAGCAAAAAAAGCAGGAGTTGCAATCCTACTCTCTGATAAAATAGACTTTAAAGCAACAAAGATCAAAAGAGACAAAGAAGGGCATTACACAATTGTAAAAGGATCAATGCAACAAGAAGACCTAACAATCCTAAATATATTCACACCCAATACAGGAGCACCCAGATACATAAAGCAAGTTCCTAATGACCTACAAAGAGACTTAGACTCCCACACAAAAATAGTGTGAGACTTTAACACTCCACTGTCGATATTAGACACATTAACAAGACAGAAAATTACAAGACTATCCAGCACTTGAACTCAGATCTGGACCAAGCAAACCTAATAGACATCAACAGAACTCTCCACCCCAAATCCACAAAATGTACATTCTTCTCAGCAGCACATAGCATCATCTAAAATTGATCCAATAATTGGAAGTAAATCACTCCTCAGCAAATGCAAAAGAATGGAAATCATAACAGCCTCTCAGAACACACTGCAATCAAATTAGAACTCAGGATTAAGAAACTAACTCAGAACCACAGAACTTCATGAAAACTGAACAACTGGCTTCTGAATGTCAACTGAATAAACAATAAAATAAGGTAGAAATAAAGATGTTCTTCAAAACCAAGGGGAATGAAGGCACAATGTACCAGAATCTCTGGGACACATTTAAAGCAGTGTCCATAGAAAAATTTATAGCAATAAATGCCCACATGAGAAGCAGGAAAAAATCTAAAATCAATACCCTATCATCAAATTGAAAGAGCTAGAGGAGCAAGATAAAAAATCTCAAATGCTAGCTGAAGACAAGAAATAACTAAGACCAGAGCCAAACTGAAGGAGGCAGAGACACCAAAAAACCTTCAAAAAATCAATAAATCTAGGAACTGCTTTTTAGAAAAGATCAACAAAATAGACCACTAGCTAGATTAATAAAAAAGAAAAGAAAAAAGAGTCAAATAGATGCAATAAAGAACGACAAAAGGGATATCCCCACCGATTACACAGAAGTACAAACCATCATCAGAGATTACTACAAACAACTCTATGCACATAAACCTGTAAACCTCGAAGAAACTGATAAATTCCTGGACACTTGTGGGCTCCCGAACCTAAACCAGCAAGAAGTTGAAACCCTGAATAGACCAATAGCAAGGGCTGAAGTTGAGGCAGCAATTAATAGCCTGCCAACCAAAAAAAGCCCAGGTCCAGATGGTTTCACAGCCGAATTCTACCAGACATACAAAAAGGAGGAGCTGGTACCATTCCTTCTGAAACTATTCCAAACAATACAAAAAGAGGGAATCCTTCCCAAATCATTTTATAAGACCAACATCATTCTGATACCAAAACCCGGCAGAGACTCAACAAGAAAAGAAAACTTCAGGCCAATATCCATGATGAACATAGATGCAAAAATCTTCAATAAAATACTGGCAAACAGATTTCAACAGCACATCAAAAAACTTATCCATCATGATCAAGCAGGCTTCATACTGGAAATGCAAGGCTGGTTCAACATACGCAAGTCTATAAATGTAATCCACCACATAAACAGAACCAAAGACAAAACCACATAATTATCTCAGTTGATGCAGAGAAGGTCTTTGACAAAATTCAACAGCCCCTCATGCTAAAAAAAAAATCTCAATAAACTAGGTATCAACGGAATGTATCTCAAAATGATAAAAGCTATTTATAACACACCCACAGCCAATATCATACCGAATGGGCAAAAACTGGAAGCATTCCCTTTGAATTCTGGCACTAGACAAGGATGCCCTCTCTCACCACTCCTATTCAATGTAGTATTGGAAGTCCTAGCCAGAGCAATCAGGCAAGAAAAAGAAATAAATCATATTCAATTAGGAAAGGAGAAAGTCAAATTCCCTCTATTTGCAGATGACATGATTGTATATTTAGAAGATGCCATCGTCTCAGCCCAAAATCTCCTGAAACTGATAAGCAACTTCAGTAAAGCCTCAGGATACAAAATCAGTGAGCAAAAATCACAAGCATTCCTATGCACAAATAACAGACTTAAAGAGAGCCAAAACAAGAATGAACTGCCATTCACAATTTCTACAAAGAGAATAAAATACCTAGGAACACAACTAACAAAGATGTAAAGGACCTCTTCAAGGAGAACTACAAATGACTGCTCAAAAAAATAACAGAGGACACAAACAGATGGAAAAACATTCCATGCTCATGGTTAGTAAGAATCAATATCATGAAAATGGCCATAATGCCCAAAGTAACTATAGATTCAATGCTATCCCCATCCTCAAAGAACTGGGAAAAAACACCTTAAACCTCATATGAAACCAAAAGAGAGCCCACATAGCCAAGACAATCCTAAGCAAAAAGAACGAAGCTGGAGGCATCACGCTACCTGACTTCAAACTATACTATAAGGCTACAGTAATGAAAACAGCATGGTACTAGTACCAAAACAGAGATATAGACCAGTGGAACAGAACAAAGGTCTTGGAGGCAACACCACACATCTACAACCATCAATCTTTGATAAACCTGACAAAAACAAGCAATGGGGAAAGGATTCCCTGTTTAATAAATGGTGTTGGGAAAACTGGCTAGCCATGTGCAGAAAGCAGAAGCTGGACCCTTCCTTTCACCTTACACTAAAATTAACTCCAGATGGATTAAAGACTTAAACCCAAGACCTAACACCATAAAAACCCTAGAAGAAAACCTAAGAAAAACCATTTAGGACATAGGCATAGGCAAGGTCTTCATGTCTATAACACCAAAAGCATTGGCAACTAAAGTGAAAATAGACAAATGGGATCTAATTAAACTTCAGAGTTTCTTTTCAGCAAAAGAAACAATCATGAGACTGAACTGGCAACCAACAGAATGGGAAAAGATTTTTGCAATCTACCCATCTGACAAAGGGCTGTTATCCAGAATCTACAAAGAACTAAAACAGATTTACAAGAAAAAAAAAAACAAGCAAACCCATTCATAGTGAGCAAAGAACATGAAGAGACACTTCTCAAAAGAAGACATATATGAGGCCAAAAAACAGATGAAAAAATGTTCATCATCACTAATCATTAGAGATATGCAAATCAAAACCACATTGAGATACCATCTCACACCAGTTAGAATGGCAATCATTAAAAAATCTGGAGACAACAGATTCTGGAGAGGATGTGGAGAAACAGGAGTGCTTTTACACAGTTGGTAGGAGTGTAAATTAGTTCAACCATTGTGGAAGACAGTGTCGCAATTCCTCAAGGACCTAGAAATAGAAATTCCATTTGACCCAGAAATCCCATTACTGGGTATATACCCAAAGGATTATAAATCATTCTATTATAAAGACACATGCATGCATATGTTCATTGTAGCACTGTTTACAATAGCAAAGCCTTGGAACCAACCCAATTGCCCATATATGATAGACTGGACAAGAAAAATGTGACACATATATACCATGGAATACTACGCAGCCATAAAAAACAATGAGTTCCTGTCCTTTGTAGGGACATGGATAAACCTGGAAACCATCATTCTCAGCAAACTGACACAAGAACAGAAAATTAAACACTGCATGTTCTTACTCATAGGTGGCTGTTGAACAATGACAACACATGGAAACAGGGTGGGGAGCATCACACACTGGGATCTGTTTGGGGGGAATAAGGGAAGGACAGTGAGGGGTAGGGAGCTGAAAATTAACATGTTCCTGAATGGAACATGGAAATTAACATGTTCCTGAATAACCACAGGTCAATTAAGAAATTTTTTAAACTAAAAAAACTTTTTTAATTAAAAATATCTCAAGTGAAAAAGATGGAAACACTGCACACCAAAACTTATGAGATGTAACAAAAGCAGTGGAAAGTTTACAGCAATAAATACTATATATAAATGAAAAATCTCAAACATATTGCACCTCAATAAACTAGAAAAATAAGAACACCTTAGGCCCAAAAGTTAAGAACCCTCACAGAGTTTATTTCACTCCATGCCACCTCTACCAGAACAGATGCTAGTATCCATGGCTGACAGACCCATAGACAGTTCACACCACAGGACTCTGTGCAAACAACACCCAGTACTAGCCCAGAGCCTGAGACTTGCTGGGTGGCTAGACTCAGAAAAGAAATAAAAATTACTGCAGTTCAGCTCTCAGGAAGCCACATCCATAGGAAAAGGGGTAGAGTACTACATCAAAGGAGCATCGCATGGGACAAAATAATCTGAACAACAGCCTTCAGCCCTAGACCTTCCCTCTGACAGAGTCTACCCAAATGAGAAGGAAAATGAACTGGAAAATGAGACTGGAAAATGAACTCTGGTAATATGACAAAACAAGGCTTTGTAACACTCCCAAAAAATTACACCAGCTCACTAGCAATGGATCTAACCAAGAAGAAATTCCCATTATCTGAAAAAGAATTCAGAAGGCTAATTATTAAGCTAAGCAGGGAGGTACCAGAGGAAGGCAAAGTCCAATGCAAGGGAATTAAAAAGAAAAAAAAAAAAGATACAAGAAATAAGGGGAGAAATGTTCAAGAAAATAGATAGCATCAAGAAAAAATAGTCAAAACTTTAAAAAACATTGGACACACTTAAAGAAATGCAAAATGCTCTGGGAAGCCCCAGCATTAGAATCGAACGAGTAGAAGAAAGAAATTCAGAGCTTGAAGATAAGGTCTTCAAATTAACTCAGTTCAACAAAGGGAATAAAAAAAGAATTAAAAAATATGAACAGAGCTTTGAAGTCTGGGATTATGTTAAACAACCAAACTTAAGAATAATTGGCATTCTTGAGAAAGAAGAGATATCTAAAATTATAGAAAACATATTTGGGGAAATTATTGAGGAAAACATCCCCGGCCTTGCTAGATACATAGACACTCAAATACAAGAAGCACAAAGAACACCTGAGAAATTCATGACAAAAAAGATCATAGCCTAGGCACATTGTCATCAGGTTGTCTAAAGTTAAGATGAAAGAATCTTAAGAGCTATAAAACAAAAGCACCAGGTAACCTATAAAGGAAAACCTATCAGATTAACAGCAGATTTCTCAATAGAAATCCTGCAAGCTAGAAGGGGTTGGGGGCCTATCTTCAGCCTCCTCAAACAAAACAATTATCAGCCAAGAAATTTGCATCTAGGGAAACTAAGCATCATCATGAAGGAAAGATATAGTGTTTTTCAGATAAACAAAGGCTGAGAGAATTCACCACTACCAAGCCACCACTATAAGAAATGCTAAAGGGAGCTCTAAATCTTGATACAAATCCTGGAAACACATCAAAACATAACCTCTTTAAAGCATAAATCTCAGAGGATCTATAAAACAAAAATGCAATTTAAACAGCAATAACAAAAAACCAAGGTACACAGGCAACAAACAGCACGATGAATGGAATGGCACCTCACATCTCAATACTAATATTGAATATAAATGGCCTAAATGCTCATGGATGAACCTGGAAACCATCATTCTCAGCAAACTGACAGAAGAACAGAAGATCAAACACCATATGTTCTCACTCATAGACGGGTGTTGAACAATGAGATCACATGGACACAGGGAGGCAGCACTACACACTGGGGTCAGTTGGGGGGAAATAGGGGAGGGAAAGTGGGGGGTGGGGAGTTGGGGAGAGATAGCAAGGGGAGAGATGCCAGATGTAGGTGATGGGGAGGAAGGCAGCAAATCACACTGCCACGTGTGTGCCTATGCAACAATCTTGCATGTTCTTCACATGTACCCCAAAACCTAAAATGCAATAAAATAAATAAATGGGGGAAAAAAAGATATAGAACTGCAGAATGGATAAGAGCTCACCAACCAACTAGCTGCTGCCTTCAAGAGACTCACCTGTCACCTAAAGGACTCACATACATTTAAAGGTGTAGAAAAGGGCATTTCATGCAAACTGACACCAAAAGCAAGCAGAGGTAGCTATTCTTATATCAAACAAAAAAACTTTAAAGCAACAGCGGTTAAAAAAGACAAAATGGGATATTGTATAATGGTAAAAGGCCTTGTCCAACCAGGAAAATAACACAATTCTAAATATATATGCACTTAACACCGTAGAGTCCAGATTTAGAAAACAATTAATAATAGACCTAAGAAATGAGATGGACAGCGTATAATAGTGGGGGACTTTAATAATCCACTGACAGCACTAGGCAGGTTATCAAGCCAGAAAGTCAACAAAGAAATAATGGACTTAAGCTATACCTTGGAAAAATGCACTTAACAGACATATACAGAATATTTCATCCAACAACCACAGAATACACATTCTATTCAACAGCACATGGAACTTTCTCCAAGATAAACCATATGATAGGCCAAAAAATGAGCCTCAATAAATTTAGGAAAATTGAAATTATATCAAGCACTCTCTCAGAACACATTAGAATAAAACTGGAAACCAACTCCAAAAGGAACCTTCAAAACCATGCAAATACATGAAAATTAAATAATCTTTTCTTGAATGAGCATTGGATCAAAAATTAAATCAAGATGGAAATTTAATGATGCTTCAAACTGAAGAATGACAATAGGGATACAACCTACCAAAAGCTCTGAGAAACAGCAAAGGCGGTGCTAAAAGGAAAGTTCATAGCCCTAAACACCCACATCAAAAAGACTGAAAGAGCACAAATTGACATTCTAGGGTCACATCTCAAGGAACTAGAGAAACAAGAAAAACTCAAACCCAAATCCAGTGGAAGAAAGGAAATAACCAAGATTAGAGTAGAACTATATGAAATTGAAAAAAAAAATACAAAAGATAAATGAAACAAAAAGCTGGTTCTTTGAAAAGATAAATGAAATTGATAGATCATTAGCAAGATTAACCAAGAAAAGAGAAAATCCAAACAACCTCAATAAGAAATGAAATGGAACATGTTACAACTGACACCATAGAAATACAAACGATCATTCAAGGCTACTATGAACACCTTTATGCACATAAACTGGAAAACCTTGAAGAGAAGGATAAATTCCTGGAAAAATACAACTATTCTGGCTTAAATCAGGAAGAATTAGACACACTAAATAGACCAATAACAAGCGGTGAGATTGAAATGGTAATTTTAAAAATACCAACAACAAAAAAATAGTCCAAGACCAGATGGAGTCATAGCAGAATTCTACAAGACATTTAAAGAAGAATTGGTACCAATCATTTTGACATTATTCCACAAGATAGAGAAAGGGGCAACCCTCTTTAATTCATTCTATGAATTCACCATCACCCTAATACCAAACCTAGGAAAGAACATAACTGAAAAAGAAAATTGAAGGCTGATACCCTTGATGAACATAGTTGCTAAAATCCTTAACAAAATACTAGCTAACTGAATCCAGCAACATATCAAAAAGATAATTCACCATGATCAAGTGGGTTTCATACCAGGTATACAGGGATGATTTAACATACACAGGTCAATGAATGTGATATACTACATAAACAGAATTACAAATTAAAATCACATGATTATCTCAATAGATGCAGAAAAAGCAATAGGCCAAATCTAGCATCAATTTATGATTAAGACTCTCAGCAAAACTGGCATACAAAGGGCATACCTGAATGTAATAAAAGCCATCTATGACAAACCCACAGCCAACATAATACTGAAAGTGGAAAAGTTGAAAGCATTTCCTCTGAGAACTGGAACAAGACAAAGATGCCACTCTCACCACTTCAACATAGTACTGGAAGTCCTAGCCAGAGCAATCAGATTGGAGAAAGAAATAAAGGGCATCCAAATCAGTAAAGAGGAAGTAAAACTGTCACTGACTGCTGACAATATGATTGTTTGCCTTGAAAACCCTAAAGACTCCTCCAGAAAGCTCTAGAGCTTACAAAAGAATTCAGTGAAGTTTCTGGAAATGATATTAATGTACATAAATCAGTAGCTCTTCTACATACCAACAGTGACCAAACTGAGAATCAAATCAAGAACTCAACTCCTTTTACAATAACAGCAAAAAATAAAATAAAATAAAATACTTAGGAATATACCTAACCAAGAAGGCAAAATACCTCCACAAGGAAAACTACAAAACACTGCTGAAAGAAATTATGGATGACATAAACAAATGGAAACACATCTCATGCTCATGGATGGGTAGAATCAATATTGCAAAAATGACCATACTGCCAAAAGCAATCTACAAATTCCACACAGTACCCATCAAAATACCATCATCATTCTTCACAGAGTTAGAAAAAAATGATTTGGAAATTCATATGGAACCAAAAAACAGCCCACATAGCCAATGCAAGACTAAGCAAAAAGAACAAATCTGGATACATCGCACTACCTGATTTCAAACTATACTACAGGGCCATAGTCACCAAACAGCATGGTATTGGTGTAAATATAGGCAAATAGATCAATGGAACAGAATAAAGAACCCAGATGGCTGGGCGTGGTGACTCACACCTGTAATCCCAGCACTTCGGGATGCCGAGGCAGGCGGATGACGAGATCAAGAGATCGAGACCATGTTGGGCAACATGGTGAAACCCTGTCTCTACTAAAAGTACAAAAATTAACTGGGTGTGGTGCCATGTGCCTGTAGTCCCAGCTACTCGGGAGGCTGAAGCAGGAGAATAGCTTGAACCTGGGAAGCAGAGGTTGCAGTTAGCCGAGATTGCGCCACTGTACTCCAGCCTCGCACCTGGTGACAGAGCAAGACTCTGTCTCAAAAAAAAAAAAAAAAAAAAAAAACAAAAAAAAAAAAAAACGTCACTAAAAAAAAAAAAAAAAAAAAAGAATCCAGATATAAGCCCAAATACTACAGCCAATTGATCTTCAACAAAACAAACAAAAACATAAAGTGAGGGAAAAGTGGGGAAAGGACACTCTTTTCAACAAATGATGCTGGGATAATTGGCTAGCCACATGTAGGAGAATGAAACTGGATCCTCATTTCTCACCTTATACAAAAACCAACTCAAGATGGATTAAGCACTTAAATCTAAGACCTAAAACTATAAAAATTCTAGAAGGTAATATTTGAAAACCCCTTCTAGCCATTGACTTAAGCAAGGATTTCATGACGAAGAAACAAAAAGCAAATGCAATATAAACAAAGATAAATAGTTGGGACTTAAGTAAACTATAGACCTTTTGCACAGCAAAAGGAACAGTTAGCAGAGTAAACAGACAACCCTATAGAGTGGGGGAAAAATCTTCACAGTCTATATATCTGACAAATGACTAATATCCAGAATCTACAATGAACTCAAACAAATCAAGAAAAAAAACAAAAATCCCATTAAAAAATGAGACAAGGATATGAATTCACAATTCTCAAAAGAAGATATAGAAATGGCCAATAAATATATGAAAAAATGCTCAACATCACTAACAATCAGGGAAAGTAATATCAAAATCACAATACAATACCACCTCACTCCTGCAAGAATGGCCACAATAAAAACATTAAAAAACAGTAGATGTTGGCATGGATGTGGTAATCAAGGAACACTTCTACACTGCCAACAGGAATGTAAACTATTACAGCCACTATGGAAAAGAGTGTGAATATTCCTTAAAGAACTAAAAGTATAACTACCCATTTGCTCCAGCAATCCCACTTCTGGGCACCTACCAAGAGGAAAAGAAGTCATTACATGAAAAAGATACTTGCACACACATATTTATAGTAGCACAATTCACAACTGAAAAATCATGGAATCAACACAAATGTCTATCAATCAAAGAGTGGATTAAAAAACTGTGATATATATATATATATATATATTATATATATATCACAGTTTATAATTTATATTATATATATCTATATATATCACAGTTTATAATATATATATGTATATATAAACATACACACACATTTTATATATTTATATAGTAGTATCTCATATATATTAATATATATTATATATATGATATATATATCATATATAATATATATATTAATATATATTATATATATTATTTATATATTTTATATATATATGATGGGATACTACTTATATTATATTATATTATAATATATAATATAATATAGATATTATATTATAAATTATAATATAATATATATATTATATTATAATATATATATTAGATGGGTTACTACTTAGCCAAAACAAAAGATGAATTGAAGGCATTTGCAGTGTTCCGAATGATATTGGATACTCTTTTTTTTTTTTTTGGATACTCTTATTCTAAATGCAGTAACCCAGGAATGGAAAACCAAACATCCTATGTTCTCACTGATATGTGGGAGCTAAGCTATGAGGAAGCAAAGGCAAAAGAATGATACAATGGACTTTGGGAACTTGGAGGGAAGGGTTGGGGGGGTAAGGGATAAAAGACTACAAATATGGTGCAGTGTCTACTGCTCAGGTGAACGGTGCACCAAAATCTCACAAATCACCACTAAAAAACTTACTCATGTAACCAAATGCCACCTATATCCCAATAACCTATGGAAAAATGTTTTAAAAATTAAGAAAAAAATGTGAGGTCAGGTGCAGTAGCTTATGCTTGTAATCCCAGCACTTTGGAGGCTGAGGCAGGCAGATCACCTGATGCCAGGAGTTTGAGACCAGTCTGGCCAAAATGGAAAAAAACCCTGTCTAAAATTACAAAAATTAATCAGGTGAGGTGGTGCACCCCTGTAATCCCAAAGACAACTCAAGAGGCTGGCACAAAATAATCTCTTGAGCCTGAGGGACAGATGTTGCAATGAGCCAGGATTGCACCCTGCACTCCAGCCTGAGTGACAGAGTAAGACTCTGTCTCAATTGAAAAAAATAAGAAAGAAGAAAGAAAGAAAGAAAGAAAGAAAGAAAGAAAGAAAGAAAGAAAGAAAGAAAGAAAGAAAGAAAGAAAGAAAGAAAGAAAGAAAGAAAGAAAGAAAGAAAGAAAAAGACAATGTGGTACTTATATACCATGGAATACGATGCTGCCATAAAAAAGAATGAGATCATGTTCTTTGCAGGGACATGGATGGAGATGGAGGCCATTATCCTTAGCAAACTAATAAAGAAACAAAAAACCAAATATCACATATTCTCACTTATAAGTGGGAGCTAAATGATGAGAATACAAGGACACAAAGAGGGGAACAACAGACACAGGGTCCTACTTGAGGGTGGTGGGCTGGAGAAGGGAGAAGATCTGGAAATTATTAATGTGCACTAAGTTTAATATCTGAGTGATGAAATCATCTGTATGACAAAGCCCCATGACACAAGTTTACTATATAACAAACCTGCACGTGTACTCCTGAACTTAAAAAAAAAAAAGGAGATAGTCAGAGAAAGACTGAAGAAAATTTGGCAATAAGCGACAACCAGAGATAAGTGCATTGAGTTCTGAGAGGCTCTGCATTCCAGAGCAGAGAAAAAGCTTATTCAGATTAAAAATTCCAGCTATTCTAGGCTAAATTAACCAGCTGCCAGGTCTGAGACCTAGGAACTTTCTAGGCTGATCTCACAGAGGGAGAAGTATCTGGGTGTCTGGGTAGGCTGAAGGTAAAACAGGAAATGGCTAAAAAGTAAAACCAGGCTACGTGCAGAGGCAAGTGAGAAAGGGCCAGAATGTTGTCCAGAGTGCTTGTACATTAGCTGTCTGCTGCACTTTAAATCGCTGACCGTTGTGTGGCCATGGGAGAAGGGGAAATTGAAAAACAGAAAAGGATTTTGTATGGTAAGTCTGAGGAAAAGCAAAATCCAGAAGTTGCACACCAGCAATCTTGACTCAGAGATATTAAAGATATGTTCCGGTTGGTCTGAGCACACTTGTGCACACACACAAAATGTAAAAACCAATATCTGATTTGAGTAAAAAGCAGAAGATATGACAACATAGGGCCTGCATTGCTAAGGGCCATCAGTCTGCTGGATGAGAGGATTCACTGCCAGTTTTGGGTGTGGCAGCCTTCGGTAATAAACTGCAGCCACGGTTCAGATAACCCTCCTCACTCAAATTACCTGTTGTCCTCTGTCGGTATCTGACTTTAGTAACCTTGTTTGTACCTTTTGAAGGACAAAAGAGACAACCATAAGTCAAAGAAATAAGTCTTCCAAGGTGGATCATGTAAAGGAGTAGGGAGCAGCCTTTCATCCTAAAAACGGGAGAAAACAGACTCTATCCAACAGGCTCTGTCCAATTCTCCCAGCTTGTTTGATAGTTTTAATTTTATGTGCCTATATTTAATCATTTCCAGCCCAATGAGAGCCATATAAAAGAATCTGTGATTACATAACAGTTTCATTTTGAGAAGTTCAATGACCCTTTAAATGTTTCATTTTTCTTGTTATGTTTATTGACCTCACTAGCATCTGACCTGAGCAGCTGCTCTTTGGGGAACTGTCATGAATGACCGCAAACTGGTGACAGACAGGGGAAAAATAAGAGCAACAATTCACGGCAGCTGGGTCTACTTGGAAGTAGGAAACACTGCCAGTCCAGGCTAGCAGGGGGCCACAAAGAACAAGGGCCGTCTGGAATTAAGACAGGACAGATCAGGGATTTAAAAAGTGCTGCAGTACTGAATACAAATGTAAATCGAAGCAGATTTCCTTTGCATATTACGGGAAGCAACATGAAGTAATGTTTGAGTCATTTAGGATACACACACACACAGCATCTACTGTCCCTGGAACCAGAGATGACCTAGATACTAATTAGGAGAGAAGCAGGTACAAATTATCAGCACTTGATGATACACGCATGTTGATGTTGTGTATCAATACAGAACTCACGCTTTGGGGGAGACCTAGACACCCAATGAAGAGGTATTGATTGACAATTTGCATTTCAGCCAAGGCTTAACCTTGCTGAGAGAATCTTAATTTTTTCTACTGAGGCCAAAATCCACTTTAACTGGCCCTGCAGAATAATACCATAAAACAAAGGACAAGCAGACTAACTTCTATAAACTATTTAATTCTCTATGTTTCCACATTAGGTACTTGTAGAAATTATGAAAGTTTTGTCATTTACTATACTGGTGCAAAAAAAGTGTATGAAGCATCTTATTAATAATCTAGAGAAGTATCCATTCATGTAGCATTTCTGCCTTTCCCCAAACAGAATGCAGAGTTACTAGAGCATATGGTCAGGGTGGTCAGGTCAGAAACATGTTTTTATGGTTATTATCAGTTAGAGAGATTAATATTAGCCATCAGAAGGCTTGTAATTTGGATCCAGCTCTGCCATTTAATAGCCAAGTGATCCTGAGCAAGTCACTTCAGCTTTCTGAACCTCAGTTTAATCACCTATAAAATGAAAAAAATTGAGCCACATAACTATCAGGATTGATGGAGGATCCAATTAAATAAAGCATGAAAGCACATTTTTATAGGCTGTAAGATGCTTCACACCTAGAAGAGTTCCATACAATGCTTTGCACTTACACTAGATGCTTTACAGAAAAGCATGCAACAGATATAGAAAAACCCAATGATGGAATCCATTTCCCCAGGGAAAGTCATAGTCATAACATGAATACCACTCAAAGCCTGGGTGATATGTTCAAAATAGATGAAAGAAGAGTGGAACTTGGTATCATTCCTCTTGAGATAGCTGGACTTGGCTGGCATTGCGTTTCCATAACATCAGCTACCCAGAGCAAAAGAGGTCTCTCTCCATTCTCCATTTTTTGCCACATTAAACCTAGGACTACATATTTACTGACTATCATGCAAAGTGTTTCAAAATAAATAATAAACAGTATTGAGGACAATAATAATTATATGTAATAATAATTAAAAATAATAATTATTATTAGTTCTAATCTTCTGAATTAGATCTCTCATGATTTGAATATTCTGCCACTTCCAGTTTGTGTGTGGAACATTTCAAAAGGCCTAAAAACTACTGTGACTCTTGGAACTAAATGATAAAAGGCAGTGTTCAGCTAGACTACACCATAGTAAGAATCATTAGTTGAAAAAACAAGAAGGATTTAAAAAAATGTTTCTTATTCAGATGCTGACTTTCAAGGTATGATATGCTTTTAACCAAGATATTTTAACTGCTTTGTTTAAAATACATGTGACAATTTAAAATGATACCTATTCTCAAGTTTCTGTTTCATCCAGCAACTTAACTTTAAAATATTCTATTAACTAATATTTGATATATACAAAGGAATACATGTGAAACATATGCTATGAAGCACAAGAACCCAGTAATTTAAGAACTAGAACCCTAGGCCGGGTGCGGTGGCTCAAGCCTGTAATCCCAGCACTTTGGGAGGCCGAGGCGGGTGGATCACGAGGTCAAGAGATCGAGACCATCCTGGTCAACATGGTGAAACCCTGTCTCTACTAAAAATACAAAAAATTAGCTGGGCATGGTGGTGCATGCCTGTAATCCCAGCTACTCAGGAGGCTGAGGCAGGAGAATTGCCTGAACCCAGGAGGCGGAGGCTGCGGTGAGCCAAGATCGCGCCATTGCACTCCAGCCTGGGTAACATGAGTGAAACTCCGTCTCAAAAAAAAAAAAAAAGAAAGAACTAGAACCTTATTTAGTGATAGAAGCACAGAGAACAAAATTAATTCAGAACCTTGCAATGCCTGAAGGACATTATTGAAAACATCAGGATGCAGAGCAAATTGTCAAGCAGGTGAAAATTGTTTCTTCACACTCACTTTTCCTTTCTTTACCCTTTGCAGGGTTGTGTGAATTTTGAAACAAAAACAAAGGAAGAAAAGTTTAAATCAAAGGAATATCTCTTTATTGGTGGCATTCAGACACTAGTAATGAACCAGTTGGTGATGTATCTTTGAAAAGAAAGCCATATTGCACATAGGCAACTTCTATATTCATATATTAGAAAAGCAAATAAACAAAAACTGTGTAGATAACACAAATGTAAAATTCAGATATCTTCCAGTTTAAACATGACAGACTGAGAGCCAAGCTAAAAATAGACAACATAGTCAAGCAGCATCTTTTAAAAATTTGTTGTGATATGTAAATTACTCTCTATAAGACATAAATCAACAAAGAGTTACACACTTTAGTAAGTTGTAGAGAGATCATACTAAGGCACAACCCTAATTCTGATTCTATTTATTGTCAGCCTCTACTTTCAATCTTGGGTAGCAAACATACTTAGGTATTTTCTTAAAGTAAAATCTTCTAAATCAGCTCAATAATCTGAGTGGCTTGACTACTCCACTGTATCACTAGTCTGGCTTTCATGGAAAGAAGACACCACTGAATTCCCTTCTGGCCTCCTCAGTACATAGATCCTAGTGCAGTAGAGGGTCAAGTGCACCAGAGGCAAAATTCAAGTTGCATGACCTTGAGAAAAATTTTCATTTTTCTGACTTTTCAACTTCCTCATCAGAAACATGAAGAAACTAGACTAGGTAAATTCTAAAGTCTATTCCAATCCTAAAATACTTTAACTGCTTTTGATTCAAATATTCAATCTGTATTTGCTAAAAGAAATGCATGATTCTTTTGGGCAATTCCTGAAATCTTAGAGAAAAGGAAGCCTCTCACCTCTGCCTTCCAGTTCCTAATTTAATTTCCTCTCTTTCCTGAATTCCAAGGTGTTTGTAGATTCTCTTTGAGATTAGAAACTAATACTCCTCTAACCTGATTCAGTACCTAAAATGAAAATGAAATCTAGGCCAAAAAAATTAACATCATCATGATTAATTTTTCCCCAGAAGAGAATCACAGTTTACCTTTGCTCTACTTGGAAAACATCCAATAAGACAACGTCTCTTCTGAAGTTTATCTGTGTGGTGAGAATACTTTAAGTCCTGTATTTAAAAATAACTAATTCACTGTACTCTCAAGACCCTTTCATTGTAAGTATTTTTATTCTACTAGGGAAAAAATGTTTGAGTCTATTCTTACAAGCGTCAAAACTTTTTCACAATGAATATCTTTCAACATATTTTGAATGTTAATAAAAAACAGACTTTAAACACAATTTACAGTATGGTTTACTAACAAAGAGGTTATCATTGGCCAGATTTGGAATAATGAATGTTATTCTAATAACAGTCAAATGTGTCCTTCCTCCCTTACCCATCTTCTTCTCCACCTCAACCACAAAGCTCAGACATATTGTAGGGAAAGGAAGTATGTCAGGGAGCATCTGTAAGAAGCATGTGAGAAGAGAGATCCAGCAAACTATACACGGAATAGATATGTCTTTTCAGATATATCTAGTATCTGAAAGCTCCAGTATTTTTGTATCTGAACAACTTCTCTCCTAACCATGATAATAGCAGTGTAGTTCACACAAATGTTAAGCCATTCTTATTGATAATAATCAGAAAAAGGGGATGCATCTAGAATAAGAGTGGGTTCCCTTATGACCAGGCCCACCAAGATTTCATATTCAGAAAAAAATATTGAGACTTAAATGTTCCTGCCTGCTGGCTCTGAAGAGAGCAATGGGTCTCCCAGCACAGTGCTCAAGTTCTACTAAGGGAAAAACTGCCTCCTCAAGTGGGTCCCTAACCCCCTGTGCCTCCTGATGGGGAGACACCTCCAAGCAGGGGTCAACAGACACCTCATACAGGAGAGCTCCAGCTGGCACCTGGCAAGTGCCCCTCTGGGATGAAGCTTCATAGGAAGGAGCAGGCAACAAGTTTTGCTGTTCTGCAACTTCTGTTGGTAATGCCTAGGCAAACAGCATCTGGAGTGGACCTCCAGCAAACTCCAGCAGACCTGCAGCAGAGGGGCCTGACTGTTAGGAGGAAAACTAACAAACAGAAAGCAATAGTATCAACATCAACAAAAAGAATGACCACACAAAAATCCCATCCAAAGGTCTTCAATATCAAAGACCAAAGGTAGGTAAATCCATGATTATGAGGAAAAACCAGTGCAAAAAGGCTGAAAACTCCAAAAACCAGAAGACCTCTTCTCCTCCAAAGGATCACAACTCTTCAGCAAGGGAACAAAACTGGACAGAGAATGAGTTTGATGAATTGATGGAAGCAGCTTCAGAAGGTAGGTAATAACAAACTCCTCCAAGCTAAAGGAGCATATTCTAACCTATTGCAAGGAAGCTAAGACCTTGAAAAAAGGAAACAAACAAAGCCTCCAAGAAATATGGGACTATGTGAAAAGACCAAACCTATGTTTGGTTGGTGTACTGGAAAGTGACTGGGAGAATGAAACCAAGTTGGAAAACACTCTTCAGGGTACTATCCAGGAGACCTTCCCCAACTTAGCAAGGCAGGCCAACATCAAATTCAGAAAATACAAGGAACACCACAAAGATACTCTTCAAGAAGAGCAACTCAAGACACATAATCATGAGATTCACCAAGGTTGAAATGAAGGAAAAAATGTTAAAGGCAGCAAGACAGAAAGGTCAGGCTACCCACAAAGGGAAGCCCATCAGACTAACAGCACATCTCTCTGCAGAAACCCAATAGCCAGAAGAGAGTGGGGCCCATATTCAACATTCTCAAAAAAGAAATTTCAACCCAGAATTTCATATCCAGCCAAACTAAGCTTCATAAGCAAAGGAGAAATAAAATCTGTTACAGACAAGCAAATGCTAAGGGATTTTGACACCACCAGGCCTGCCCTACAAGAGGTCCTGGATGAAACACTAAATATCAAAAGGAAAAACCAGTACCAGCCACTGCAAAAATACACCAAAATGTAAAGACCATTGAAGCTATGAAGAAACTGCATCGATTAATGGGAAAAATAACCTGTCATAATGACAGGATCAAATTCACACATAACAATATTAACCTTAAATGTAAATGGGCTAAATGCTCCAATTAAAAGACACAGACTGGCAAATTGTACAAAGAGTCAGGACCTAATGGTGTGCTGTATTCAGGAGACCCATCTCATGTGCAAAGACACACATAGGCTCAAAATAAAGGGATGGAGGAAGATTTGTCAAGCAAGTGAAAAGCAAAAAAAATCAAAGGTTGCAATCCTAGTCTCTGATAAAACAGATTTTAAACCAACAGATCAAAAAAGACAAAGAAGGGCATCACATAATGGTAAAGGGATCAATGCAACAGGAAGAGCTAAATTCTAAATATATAAGCACCCAATACAGGAGTACCCAGACTCATACAGCAAGTTCTTAGAGACCTACAAAGTGACTTAGACTCCCACACAATAATAGTGTGTGAATGGGCCAACAATAAGTTTTGAAACTAAGGGAGTAATTAATAACCTACCAACCAAAAAAACCCCAGGATCAGATAGACTCACAGCCAAATTCTACAGAGGTACAAATAGAAGCTGGTACAATTTCTTCTGAAACTATTCCAAGCAACAGAAAAAGAGGAGGTTCTCCCTAACTCATTTTGTGAGGCCAGCATCATCCTGATTCCAAAACCTGGCAGAGACACAACAACAGAACAAAAAAAAACGTTTCAGGCCAATAGCCCTGATGAACATTGATGCAAAAAATCCTCAATAAGATGCTGGCAAACCAAATCCAGCAGAACATCAAAAAGCTTATCCACCATGATCAAGTCAGCTTCATACCTGGGATAAAAGGCTTGTACAACATATGCAAATCAATAAACATAATCCATTACCTGAACAGAACCAATGACAAAAACCACATGATTATCTCAACAGATGCAGAAAAGGCCTTCAATAAAATTTAACACCACTTCATGCTAAAAACACTCAATAAACTAGGTACTGGTGGAAGGTATTTCAAAATAATAAGAGCTATTTATGACAAACCCACAGCCAATATCATACTGAATGGGCAAAACCTGAAAGCATTCCCTTTGAAAACTGGCACAAAACAAGGACGCCCTCTCTCACCACTCCTATTCAACATAGTATTGGAAGCTCTTGCCAGGAAAATCAGGCAAGAGCAAGAAATAAACAGTATTCAAATAGGAAGAGAGGAAGTCAAATTATCTCTGTTTGCAGAGGACATGACTGTATGTTTAGAAAACCTGATCATGTCTGCCCCAAAACTCCTTGAGCTGGATAAGCAACTTCAGCAAAGTCTCAGGATACAAAATCAATGTGCAAAAATTATAAGCATCCCTATACACCAATAATAGACCAACATAGAACCAAAGCATGAGTGAAATCCCATTCACAATTGCTACGAACAGAATAAAATAGCTAAGCATGCAGCTTACAAAGGATGTGAAGGACCTCCTCAAGGAGACCTACAAACCACTGCTCCAGGTAATAAGAGAGGGCAGAAACAAATGGAAAACTATGTCATACTGATGGATAGGAAGAATCAATATTGTGAAAATGGCCATACTTCCTAAAGTGATTTATAGATTTAATGCTATTCCCATCAAACTACCATTGACTTTCTTCACAGAATTAGAAAAAAAACTACTCTAAATTTCAAATGGAACCAAAGAAGAGCCCATATAGCTAAGACAATCCCAAGTAAAAAGAACAAAGCTGGAGATATCATGCTACTTGACTTCAAACTATACTACAAGGCTATAGCATCCAAAACCACATAGCACTGATACCAAAACAGAGATATAGACCAATGGAACAGAACAGGGGCTTCAGAAATAACACCACACATCTACAACCATCTGATCTTTGACAAACCTTACAAAAACAAGCAATGGGGAAAAGATTCCCTATTTAATACATGGTGTTGGGAAAACTGGATAGCCATATGCAGAAAATTGAAACTGGACCCCTTCCTTACACCTTATACAAATATTAACTCTAGATGGATTAAAGATTTAAACATAAGACCTAAAACTATTAAAACCCTACAAGAAAACCAAGGCAATACAATTCAGGACATAGCCATGGGCAAAGGTGTCATGACTAAAACACCAAAAGCAATTGTAACAAAAGCCAAAATTGAAAAAAGGGATCTAATTTAGCTAAAGAGCTTCTGTACAGCAAAAGAAACTCACCAAAGTAAACAGGCCACCTGGAGAATGGCAGAAAATTTTTGCCATCTGGATATCTATCCATCTGACAAATGTCTAATATCCAGAATCTACAAGGAACTTAAATAAATTTGCAGGAAATAAAAAACAAACAGCCCCATCAAAAAGTGGGCAAAGGACATGAATAGACACTTTTCAAAAGAAGACATTTATGTGGCCAATAAACATGAAGAAAAGCTCATTGTTACTGGTCATTAGAGAAATGCAAATCAAAACCACATTGAGATACCATCTCACACCAGTTAGAATGACGATCATTAAAATGTCAGGAAACCACAGATGCTGGAGAGGATGTGGAGAAATAAGAACATTTTCACACTGTTGATGGGAGTGTAAATTAGTTCAACCATTGTGGAAGACAGTGTGGTGATTCATCAAGGACCTAGAACCAGAAATACCATTTGACCCAGCAATCCCATTACTGGGTATATTCCCAAAAGATTATAAATCATTCTATTATAAAGACACGTGCACACGTATGGTTATTGCAGCACTATTCTCAATAGCAAATGCTATTGGAACCAACCCAAATGCCCATCAAACAGGATAAAGAAAATGTGGCACATATACACCCTGGAATACCTAATGCAGGCTTTAATAAAAAATGATGAGTTCATGTCCTTTGCAGGGGCATGGATGAAACTGGAAACCATCATTCTCAGCAAACTGACACAGGAACAGAAAATCAAACACTGCATGTTCTCACTCATAAGTGGGAGTTGAACAATGAGAACACATGGACACAGGAAAACGAACATCACACACCTGGGCCTGGTAAGTGGTGGGGGGGTGAGGGGAGGGATAGCATTAAGAGAAATACCTAATGAAATGATGGGTTGATCAGTGCAGCAAATCACCATGGCACGTGTATGCCTATGTAACAAACCTGCACATTCTGCACATGTATCCCAGAACTTAAAGTATAATAATAAATAAAAAAAAAATTAATTAACATATCCCTATAAAATTTAGAACAATTTGGCATATTGTAATACATTTTTTTGCTAAAATAATCATCATTATTGGCATCTTTAAAACAAATTTAAAGAATACATAAGAATTTAAAGATGAATCCTGATTAAATATTTTTAAACCTGTAAAAAGAACTATCTTAAGTATAAAATCCATAAAAAATTGAAAGGCAGTTTGAATCATTATTGTAGTCTCTTGAAAAATACTAAAGGGGATCACTCAATCATATGAAACCTTCTCTATTCATCTGTTCGTAATGAGCAGCCTTCATTACAGCTGAGAGTTGCACCACTTTCTTAATCCCACTCTTCCTCAATTTCTTGTCCTCTCTCTTTGCCCCTCCCCCAAGCAATTCCCCAGGATTCAACCCAAACAGGGTAGTATCATTCAGGATTTATCTGAGCTAAGATTTTCTTCCAATATTGGCATTTTACCTTTTCCAGAGTAAATCCAATGTACATTTAGCCTTTCTCAGCCCTGTTCTATCCATTGCCACACTTACAACCAATTGCTACCACTGATAGCAAAAGATTATTTCCATTTGTAACAGTACTGATTCCATGTTAAAGAAAAGCTTGCATGCTTGAATATAATTATTGCTTTGCTTGAATTTGTAGATTATTCACTAAAAATATTCCCAGGAAAGCAGGACCTTCAGCACAGATAAAAGAAAATATGCTGACCAACACCTTTGGGAACGGGTTGACCAGAATGATAAGAATATGCTGATGGCACCTGCAGAAGGCCACAAACGCATTGACCAAGAAAGCAATGATTAACCATCCACCTGAGATTATGCACATGCACAAGAATGTTTTGGTCATCACTTCCCATAATTTTTCTTAAAAGCTTCTGATCCAGAGGCAGACTTCAGACAGGTGGTCTTTGCATGCTAGTTCACTGCCTTCCCTGGATCGCCAGGTCTCAAATAAAGCTAACTTTTCTTTCACCAAACCTTTTCTGGAGGTTTTGGCTTTCAGGAGATGAGTGGTTTGCTCCTGAGTTCAGTTACATATTCAGGAGATGAGGAAGGGATAAGCTGTGCATATTGAGAACTATTGAGTAAAGAACTATAACATAATACATTTGTGTTATTTTAAACCACTGAGTCTGAGATAATCTGTTTACAGAAGCAATTAGAAAGTAATAATGTGTAGTTCATAAAAACAGAAGAATAGAGTGAGTGTGATGGGATCACCTCAATATTTTCAAACAGGTCATAAGGGAACTTAACTAGAGCTTGAATGCAAGTTGGATGCTAATTAAAAAGGCCAAAGAGTCTGTGGCCAGAATTCAGCATTACAGTTAATGTGGCAGCAGCAGAAACCACAGCCAGGTTACAGTCTAAACCACTGAAATCAAGAGATAGGAGGCAGCCCCCTGACTTCTTTTTCAGTCCTTTTAAGTGTCTAAATCCATTTACTGAATCCTTCCTGAATGAAATACCTGAAGTGGTTTGTCTGTCCTGCCCTGAACTAAATAATATGATGAGCTGTATAAAAAGAACATAAAAGCAAGGAAGGAAGGGTACAGATTTTTCTGCTTGCACCTTTAAGATAGAGAAAATTTTAGTGAAGTAAAGTTGGCATTAGTCATCAGGAAAATGCAAATCAAAGCCACAATGATGTACCATTTTGCACTCACTAGGATAGTCATAATTTTTTTAACAAGAGACAATAACAAGTATTAATGATGATGCATGAAAATTAGAATCCTAATATACTAGGAGTGGAAATGTGAAACAATGCAGTAACTTCGGAAAACAGTTTGGCACTTTCTCAAAATGTTAAGCATAGAGTTACCTTATGACCCAGCAATTCCACTTCTAGGTATATACTCAAGAGAGGTGAAAACATACACTTACACAAAATGTATGTACAATGTTCATAGCAGCATTATTAATAAGAAAAAGGTAGACATAATCTGAATGTCCATCAAGTGATAATTAGATTAATAAAATGTGGCATATCTATACAATCAAAAATTATTTAACAATAAAAATAAAGTACATCATGAATGAACTTGAAAACTTTATGCAAAGTGAAAGAAGCCAGTCACAAAGGGCCACATATTGTGTGATTTCATTTTTATGAAATGACCATAAAAGGCAGCAAATAGATCATTAGTTGCTGTATTAGTCCATTTCCATGCTGCCATGAAGAAATACCCAAGTGATATGGTTTGGTGGTGTCCCCACCCAAATATCATCTTGAATTGTAGTTCCCAAAATCCCCACATGTAGTTGGAGGGGGACCAGTTGGAGGTAACTGAATCATGGGAGCAGTTTTTCCCACGCTATTCTCATGATAGTAAGTTCTCACAAGATTTGGTGGTTTCATAAACGGCTTCCCCCTTCACATGGCTCTCATTCTTCTCTCTCCTGCTGCCACATGAAGGACATGTTTGCTTCCCTTTCCACCATGATTGTAAGTTTCCTGAGGCCTTCCCATTTATGCAGAACTGTGGGTCAATTAAATCTATTTTCTTTATAAATTACCCCATCTCAGGCATTTCTTCATAGCAGCATGAGAACAAACTAATACATCCACAATGGATAATTCATTTAAAAAAAAAAGAGAGACAGAGAGAGGTTTAATTGACTCACAGTTCTGCATGGCTTGGGATGCCTCAGGAAACTTTTAAGCATGACAAAAGGCACTTCTTCACAGGGTGGCAAGAGAGAGAATGAGAGAAAGAAAGGGAAATGCCAGACAAGTATAAAAACCATCAGATCTCATGAGACTCACTCATTATTACAAGAACAGTAAAGGAGAAACTACCCCCATAGTTCAAATTATTTCTACCTGGCCCCACCATTGACATGAGGGGATTATTACAATTCAAGGTGAGATTTAGGTGTGGACCAAACCATATCAGTTGCTTAGGGATGGGGTGATAGGACCTTAGGCAATGATGCATAAGGAATGCTAGAATTCTTTCTAGGGCAATGAAAATGTTCAGATATTAATTGCAATGATGGATGTACAACTTTATGAATATAGTAAAGCCACTGAATTGTATATTTCCAATGAGTGAACTGTATGGCATGTGAATTATATCTCAATAAAGTTGATTTTTAAAAGATGTAAGGCAAAATTGGACAACTTTTTAATAAAAAAGTTAAATTAGGGCATGTGTAAGGGAGAAAAGCACCAAGCCACAAAAAGGAGAAGCTAAAGGAGATAATTCACAGTGCTCAGAAGAAAGTCTTCTAATGTTTCTGCGTAGTCTTTAGAAAGAGTTAAAACTAAGAGATCCTGCATATTAGGGAATACCTACTCACTCGGAGTGATATCTAACGTATTTTCTCTGTCAATTATCCAAATTATTTAGCATCTCAAGAACTATGATGGAAGTCATTTCTAAGCACCTCAAGAACTATGATGGAAGTCATTTCTAAGCAACACTTAGACATTAAATAATAAAGACATTAAACATTTTGGTGGAATATCTGATACACAGGTAGATTTACTATGAAGCTGATGAAGCTTAAGCCTCAGTACCCCTCATTTGCATGGGACACTTTCAAAGCCCTTGGTTGGCAGTGAATTCACAAGATCACATGTGATACGGTTTGACTCTCTGTCCCCACCCAAATCTCATCCCAAACTTTAATTACCACATATCAAGGGAGAGACCTGGTAGGAGGTGATTGGATTATGGGAGCAGTTTTCCCCATGCTGTTCTCTGGAAAGACCATGTAAGACATGCCTTGCTTCCTCTTCCTCTTCTGCAATAATTTTAAGTTTCCTGAGGCCTCCCTAGCCATGTGGAACTGTAAGTTAATTAAGTCTCTTTGTTTTATAAAAACCCAGTCTCAGGTAGTTCTTTATAGCAGCATGAAAGTGGACTAATACAACATGTTTTTGTAAAATTTGAAAAAGTAACATTTTTTTAACAGCAATACAATTCCAGGTCTTAAACTCCCCCTTTATCACTCTTTTTATGTAGCATGGTGTTAGAGTTGCTGATTACATTTTGAGGATCTGGATGTGGGAAAGTAGAATAAGGATATATTTTGTTTGGGATGAATGGGATATATTTATAGGGTCACAGTCAACTTCGTACATCCCTTCTACTATCCACATACTTCCAGTGCCAGGCACCATAGGCCACATCTGTACTGTCATACCACCTCTAGTGCTCCCAGTTATGTGTTTCTTTTCACCCTCAAACTTCTCCTTAAACAAAGTATGCAAGGGGAAGGACTGTTGTGTCTTATCCTCTCTAAAGAAAGCTAGATCATAAAATTATCATACAAAATGCAAGCAAAGTATTCAGCCAAAATGTGTCATGTAGTTTATTAATGAAAGTGTTCTGTTATTTTGGGGAATTTTGTAAAGTTCATAGTATAGACCAGCTTTTCTTAATGTATTATTTGTTTTTAATTCTGCTCCAATTCTAAATATGCATTCATATCTTATCATCTAATATGTATTTTTAAGTTTACATTCTTAAAGAGGACTCCTGGAATTGTATAAGCTTCAGGTCCTCCTGAAGAACCTAAATCCATATGTGTGGGGAAATATTCCTTTCCTCTTGAATTCATTTTGTTTAAACAGAAAAACAAATATATCTGAATCTCAGTGAGAATGGAAGAAAAGGCATTTCCATCAAATTTGAAGGGACATGAATGACCATGATTTGCACTATGCTTAATAATATTAAGTAGTTACAAAATGGCATTGGTCTTGTCATAATTTTGAGTAGAAACATCTGTTTTAATTTGACAAGTGCAAAAAAAAAAAATTTAAAGAGCCATCACAGATTGAAATGTGGCCTCCATTTTTATTTTTTAAATAACATCTTCTCTCTCTTAACCACAAATCCTCTTGCCATGGAGTTTTAAAGAACATGATTCTCACAGTTGGGTAGTGGATGCTCTCCATATTTGTGATATAAACAATCATGTGCGTGAATAGCATATGTTAAAATATTCTCAAAATTTAACCTTAAAGCCCAGTAGCATAATCTGAAAAAAAAAATTTTCAAATATTTAAAGGAGTTTAATGAAGTTGCCAAGCACAAAACCAGCTTAGAAAATACAGTGAAAAGAATTGAAGGAGGGAGAGAGAGACAGAGTGAGAGAGTGAGCGAGTGAGAAAGAGAGAGAGAGAGAGAGGGAGGGAGAGAAGAAATGTGGGCCTCTACCTCACTCTGCACAAGAAAGGTCAAAATTACTAAAAAGATTAAATTCCAAAAAACAAAGCCCTAAAAATGTTACCAGAAAACACATGTAAAGACTTTCTAAACTTTCTGAACTTGACTCCAAAGCTAGAAATTTTAAACAAAAATAATGAGAAATGTAACTACATAAAACTTTTAAAACAACTGCATAACCAAAATTAAAACAATAAAACAAGATTAAAAGCAAACTATAAACTGGGGGAATATTTGCAATATATATGGCAAAAAGTCTCCTTTCGCTCTAAATGCAAAACATTCAAAAAAAATAAAAGACAAATAAATGCTCCAAAAGATATATTAACAGAGGTCGAACACAGAAATGATAGAAGAAAAACTACATACACAAAGAGAAAAATATAAATGCAAATTAAAGTAAACATGACATATTACTTTATAGCTATTAAGGTTTTTTAATGAGCTAATAATATCCAGTATTGAGGAAAGAGGCAATTTCTATATAAATATCCAAAATGATTAAATGCTCTTACCTTTGGACCATCTATTTTATTCTAAAAATTATTTATAAGAAAACATTGTTTATAAATTTACACAATTGTAAGCAATCAAAAACCCACCAATACAGGGATTAGTTAAATAAACTATGGTGACTGATATGGTTTGGCTGTGTCCCCACCCAAATCTCATCTTGAATTCCCACATGTTGTGGGAGGGACCTGATGAGAGGTAATTGAATCATGGGGGTAAATCTTTCCCATGATTTTCTCATGATAATGAATAAGTCACATTAGATCTGATGGTTTTCAAAATGGAAGCTTCCCTGTACAATCTCTCTTCTCTTGTCTGCCACCATGTGAGACATGACTTTCACCTTCTGCCATGATTGTGAGGCCTCCCCAGCCACATGAAACTAAGTTCATTAAATCTCTTTCTTTTGTAAAATGCCCAGTCTCAGGTATGTCTTTATCAGCAGCATGAAAACAGACTAATACAGTAAATTAGTACCAGTAGATAGGGCACTACTGAAAATATGACGAAAATGTGGAAGTAACTTTGAAGCTGGGTTACAGGCAGAGATTGGAACAGTCTGAAGGGCTCAAAAGAAGATAGGAAAATGTGGGAAAGTTTGGAACTTCCTAGAGTGGCTTTGTCCAAAATGCTGATAGCCATATGGACAATAATCTGGCCTGAAGTGGTCTCACATGAAGATGAGGAACTTGTTGGAAACTAGGCAAAGGTAACTCTTGTTATGTTTTAGCAAAGAGACTGGCATCATTTTGCCCTTACCTAGAGATTTATGGAACTTTGAACTTGAGAGAGATGATTTAGGGTATCTGGCAGAAGAAATTTCTAAGCAGCAAAGCAGTCAAGCAGTGACTTGGGTGCTGTTAAAGGCATTCCATCTTATAAGGGAAGCAGAGCATAAAAGTTCAGAAAATTTCCAGCTGAACAATACCATAAAAAAGAAAATCCTATTTTCTGAGGAGAAATTCCAGCCAGCAGCAGAAATTTGCACAAGTAACGAGGAGCCAAATGTTAATCCCCGAGACAATGAGGAAAATGTTTCCAGGGCATGTCAAAGGTCTTCTTGGCAGCCCCTCCCACAGGCTGAGAGGGCTAAGAGGAAAGAATGCTTTCCTGGGCCAGTCCAGGGTCCCATGCTGTTTGCAGTCTAGGGACTTGGTGCCCTGTGTCCCAGCTGCTGCAGCCGTGGCTGAAAGAAGCAAACGCAGAGCACAGGCCATGGCTTCAGAGGATGCAAGTCTTAAACCTTGGCAGCTTCCACATATTGTTGAGACTATGGGTATACAGAAGTCAAGAAATGGGCTTTGGGAACCTCTGCTAGATTTCAAAACATGTATGGAAATGCCTGGATGTCCAGGCAGACATTTGCTGAAGGCTTAGGGCTTTCATGGAGAACCTCTGCTAGAACAGTGCAGAAGGGAAATGTGGGGTTGGAGCCCCCACACAGAGTTCCTACTGAGACACCACCTAGTGGAGCTGTGAGAAGAGGACCACCGTCCTTCAGACCTCTGAATGGTAGATTTACTGACAGATTGCACTGTGCACCTGGAAAAGCCACAGACACTCAATGGCAGTCCATGAAAGCAGCCAGGAGGAAGGCTGTATTCTGCAAAGCCACAGGGGTG
>NW_016107389.1:4547540-4579079 GCF_001604975.1 Cebus imitator | reverse complement strand
TTTGACTGCCCCATTGGATTTTAGATTTGCATGGGGCCTGTAGCCCCTTTGTTTTGGCCAATTTCTCCTAACTAGAATGGCTGTATTTACCCAATGTCTGTACCCCCATTGTATCTAGAAAGTAACTAACTTGCTTTTGATTGTACAGGCTCATAGGTGGAAGGACTAGACTTAGCTTGGATGAGACTTTGGACTGTGGACTTTTGAGTTAATGCTGAAATGAGTTAAGACTTTGGGAGACTATTTGGAAGGCATGAATGGTTTTTGAAATATTAGGGTATGAGATTTGGGAAGGGCCACAGGAGAAATATGGTTTGGCTGTGTCCCCACCCAGATCTCATCAAAATTCCCATGTGTTGTGGGAGGAACCCAATGGAAGGTAATTGAATGATGGGGGCAAGTATTTCCTGTGCTGTTCTCATGATAGTAAATAAGTCTCATGAGATCCAATGGTTCTAAAAATGGTAGTTTCCCTGCAAAAGCTCTCTTTTCTTGTCTGCTTCCATGTGACTTTCACCTTCCACCCCCATTGTGAGGCTTCCCCAGCTATGTGGAACTGTAAGCCCATTAATAAACCTCTTTCTTTGGTAAATTGCCCAGTTTCAGGTATGTCTTTATCAGCAGCTTGAAAATGGACTGATATAGTGAGTCCTTATAATGGCCTACAATGTATCCATTAGAAGAATATTGTAGAACATCTACTGACATAAAAGATAGATACACTATATTGCTAAATGAAAAAGGTATATTATGCAAATATATGCAAAATATAAGTCTTATAATTAGAGAGCAATCATGATAATAGCTGTAGTAATAGCTAATATTTATCAACACTTCCATGGGCTTGGCATTTTTTCTAGGCTTATTGGGTATATTATCTCATTTAATTCTCACAACAAAGCTATGGAGGAGTTACTATTATCACCTTCACTTTGTAGGTGGGGAAAATGAGGCAGCAAGAAACAAGATACTTACTCAAGGTGAAGTCAGGATGTAGACCCAGGCCATCTGAACTCCAGCTCCTACACACTTAACTGCAGTGCTGCTACTTTCTGAATTGTACAATTATTAGAGAGTAGATTAACCATCAATTATTAGTAAAAATTCCCCAAAATACTAATAATATTTACTTCTGAGAAACATAATTATGAATGATATATATTTTCTTATTTTTCTTATCTGTACTTTTTAAATCTTCTACAAGAAAAATTCAAACTTACACAAAAAGAAAGCAGAAGTATTCATTTTTATGGCCCATTCTTTCCATTCCTTTCCTATCTATAAGAAGATAATTATTCTAAAAATCACCCCTACTTCCACCTACATACCAATAGAAAGATGACCCAAAGAAAACCAACACATTTTAAATATTTGACACCTAATCTTAAAAACAAGAACATCCAAGTGAGCTGAGATTGTGCCATTGCACTCCAGTCTGGGTGACAGAGCAAGACTCCATCTCAAAAAAACAAACAAACAAAGGCCAAATGGACATAACTCCAGTGCACAACACCCAGTGAGAGACATGCAGAAATCTAGAGATCTCCTAGCTCCATCTGAGATACCAGGTGCATTTCAACGGGTCTGGTCCGACGGTGAGCAAAGCCCAGACAGGGCAGACTGAGGCAGGGAGGGGTGCTACTTCACCCAGAAAGTGCATCTGACCAGTGAGTCAGAGGCTCCCCCTCTGGCACTCCAGTCCAGATACAGTGCTTCCTGCAAAGCCTCAGCAATACACAGAACAGGGGATCTTTGCCAGTCAAGTGCCGGCAATTGCAAGTGCAGAGTTGAATCATATTCCAGGATGGTGTCCCGGGTTGGCACATAGATCTAAGCAAACGCAAAGCCCATAAGCCAGCCAGGAGAGCCTACGGACTGAGCTATCACCCCCTCCCCCTGCCCAGAGAAAGAGGGAGCTGAAGACTCCAGGACAGACTGAGTAGCTGGATGGGCCCCTACGCCATGACTGGAGAGAGAGAGCTGAAAACAGGGAGACAGGTAGTGAGGTTGGGCAGATCCGTACCATCCCTGACAAACCCCAGAGGGCTGAAGCACTAACTCTAGCAGGTTGTGCAGCCAGTGCCACAGTCTGAGCTGAACTCTGAATGATCCAGCCCTGTGGAGGAAAGACATAGCCCACCACTAAAGAGGTGGGACTAGGACTCATGTTTCAACAAAAAACACAGGAAGCCTACATAGCAATGGGACAGGATGGCATAATTGACCACCTAGCAGTGCCTCCAGGTCAGTGGAAGAGGCTGACCTAAACTCCCAGTATAAACAAAAAAGACACAGGAAGCTTACCCAGCAACCTGAAGGAGTCCATAGAAACCAAGTAGAGCCTCAACAGGCAGATAAGTGACCTCATCAAGCAGCTCCCTGAGACCACAGCCAGGAAAATCCACAAAGATGGGAAAAAAACTGTGCAAAAAAGATGAAACATCAAAGACCAGAATACCTCTTCTCTTTCAAGGGATCACAACTCCTCAACAACACAGGAACACAACATGACCAAGAAAGAGTGTGATGAATTGACAGAAACAGGCTTCGGAAGGTGGATAATAACAAACTTTTCTGAGCTAAAGTAACATGTTCTAACTCAAGGCAAGGAATCAAAAAAAGGTTAAAAAAAGGTTAGATGAAATACTAACTAGAATAACCAACTTAGAGAAGAACATATACGACTTGATGGAGTTGAAAAACACAGCACGAGAACCACGTGAAGCAAACACAAGTTTTAAAAGGCGAGTCGATCGAACAAAAGAAAGGATATCAGAGATTGAAGATCAACTCAATGAAATAAAAAGAGAAGGCAAGACAAGAGAAAAAAGAGTGAAAAGAAACTAACAAAGCCTACAAGAAATATGGGATTATGTGAAAAGACCTAATCTATGCTTGATCAATGTACCTGAATATGACGGGGAGAATGAATCCAAGCTGGAAAACACACTTCAGGATAGTATCCAAGAGAACTTCTCTAGCCTAGCAAGGTAGTCCAACATTCAAATCTAAGAAATACAGAGCACTCCACAAAGAGAAACCCTAAGGCACATAATTGTCAGATTCACCAGGGTTGAAATGAAGGAAAAAATATAGTCTAAGGGCAGTCAGAAAGAAAGGTCAGGTCACCCAAAGAGGGCAGCCAATCAGGCAAACAGCGCATCTCTCTGCAGAAACCCTACAAACCAGAAGAGAGTGCCGGCCAATATTCAACATCATTAAAGAAAAGAACTTTCAACGCAGAATCTCATATCCAGCCAAACTAAGCTTCATAAGTAAAGGAGAAATAAAATCCTTTATGGACAAGCAATTACTGAGAGATTGTGTCACCACCAGATCTGCCCTAAAAGAAAGCTCCTGAAAGAAACACTAAGCACAGAAAGGAACAAGTATCAGCCACTGCAAAAGCACACCAAATGGCAAAGACCAAAAATGCAACGAAGAAAATGAATCAGCTAATGGGCAAGAAAACCAACCAATAACAAAATGGCAGGATCAAATTCACACAGAACAATATTAATATTGAATGTAAATGGCCTAAATGCCCCAATCAAAAGACACAGACTGGCAAACTGAATAAAAAGTGAAGACCCATCAGTGTGCTGTATTCAGGAAGCCCATGTCACATACAAGGACACACATAGACTCAAAATAAAGGGATGGAAGATTTACCAAGCAAATGGAGAACAAAACAAGCAGGAGTTGCAATTCCAGTCTCTGATAAAACGGACTTCGAATCAACAAAGATCAAAAGAGACAAAGAAGGGCATTACATAATGGTAAAAGTATCAATCCAAGAAGAAGAGCAAACTATCCTAAATATATACACACCCAACACAGGAGCAACCAGATACACAAAGCAAGTTCTTAAAGACCTAAAACGAGATTTAGACTCCCACACAATAATAGTGGGAGACTTTAACACTCCACTGTCAATATTAGACAGATCAATGAGACGGAAAATTAACAAGGATATCCAGGACTTGAATGCAGAGCTGGACCAAGTGGACATAATAGACATACACCGAATGCTCCACCCCAAATTAACAGAATATACATTTTTCTCAGCACCACATCACACTTCCTCCAAAATTGACCACATCATTGGAAGCAAATCATTCCTCAGCAAATGCAAAAGAACGGAAATAATAGCAAACAGTCTATCAGATCACAGCGCAATCAGACTAGAACTCAGGATTAAGAAACACACTGAAATCCACACAACCACTTGGAAACTGAACAACTTGCTTCTGAGTGTCAACTGGATGAAAAATGAAGGCAGAAATACAGACGTTCTTCAAAATCAATCAGAATGAAGACACAATGTAACAGAATCTCTGGGACACATTTAAAGCAGTGTCAAGAGGGAAATTTATAACAATAAATGCCCACATGAGAAACAAGAAAGATCTAAAATTGACACCCTATCATCAAAATTGAAAGATCTAGAGGAGGAGGATCAAAAAAATTCAAAAGCTAGCAGAAGACAAGAAATAACTAAGATCAGAGCTGAACTGAAGGAGATAGAGACATTAAAAACCCTTCAAAAAATCAATAAATCCAGGAGCTGGTTTTTTGAAAAGATTAACAAAACAGACCACCAGCCAGACTAACAAAAAAGAAAAGAGAGAAGAATCAAATAGATGCAATAAAAAACGATAAAGGGGATATCACCACTGATCCCACAGAAACACAAACTATCGTAAGAGTTTACTACAAACAGCTCTATGCACATAAACCAGCAAACCAGGAAGAAATGGATAAATTCCTGGACATTTGTACTCTACCAAGACTAAACCAAGAGGAAGTTGAGGCCCTGAATAGACCAGTAATAAGGGCTGAAGTTGAAGCAGCAATCAATAGCCTACCAACCAATAAAAGTCCAGGTCCAGACGGATTCACAGTCAAATTCTACCAGATGTACGAAGAGGATCTGGTTCCATTCCTCCTGAGACTATATCAAACAATACAAAAAGAGGGAATCCCCCCTAACTCATTTTATAAGACATCAACCTGATACCAAAACGAGGCAGAGACTCAACTAAAAAAGAAAACTTCAGGCCAATATACACAATGAACATCGGCACAAAAATCTTCAATAAAATACTGGCAAACTGATTGCAACAGCACATCAAAAAGCTTATTCATCACAATCAAATAGGCTTCATTCTGGGGATGCAAGTCTGGTTCATCTTATGTAAGTCCACAAATGTAATCTACCACATAAATGGAAACAAAGACAAAAACCACACGATTATCTCAATAGATGCAGAGTAGGCTTTTGACAAAATTCAACATCCCTTCATGCTAAAAACTCTCAATAAACTAGGTATCGACAGAACGTATCACAAAATGATAACAGCCATATATGACAAACCTACAGCCAATATCATACTGAATGGACAAAGGCTGGAAGAATTCCCTTTGAAATCAGGCACTAGCCAAGGATGCCCTCTCTCACCACTCCTATTCAATATAGTATTAGAAGTTCTAGCCAGAGAAATCAGGCAAGAAAAAGAAATAAAGGGTATTCAATTAGGAAAGGAGGAAGTCAAACTGTCTCTAATTGCAGATGACAGGACTGTATATTTAGAAAATGCCATCGTCTCAGCCCAAAATCTTCTCAAACTGATAAGCAACTTCAGCCAAGTCTCAGGATACAAAATCAATGTGCAGAAATCACAAGCCTTCCTCTATACCAAACAAAGAACAGAGAACCAAATCAAGAGAAAACTCCCATTCACAATTGCTACAAAGAGAATAAAATACCTAGGAATACAACTAACAAAGGATGTAAAGGACCCCTTCAAGGAGAACTACAAACCACTGCTCAAGGAAATAAGAAAGGACACAAACAGATGGAAAAACATTCCATGCTCATGGTTAGGAAGAATCAATATTGCAAAAATGGCCATACTGCCTAAAGTCATTTACAGATTCAATGCTATCCCCATCAAGCTACCTATGACCTTCTTCACAGAACTGGAAAAAACCACCTTAAACTTCATATGAAACCAAAAGAGAGCCCGCATAGCCAACACAACCCTAAGCAAAAAGAACAAGGCCGGAGGCATCACACTGCCATACTTCAAACTATACTACAAGGCTACAGTAATCAAAACTGCATAGTTCTGGTACCTAAACAGAGACATAGATCAATGGAACAGAACAGAGGCCTCAGAAGCAATACCACACATCTACAACCATCTGATCTTTGACAAACCTGACAAAAATAAGAAATGGGGAAAGGACCCCATGTTTAATAGTGTTGGGAAAACTGACTAGCCATGTGCAGAAAGCAGAAACTGGACCCCTTTGTTTCAGCTTACACTAAAATTAACTCCAGATGGATTAAAGGCTTAAACATAAGACCTAATACCATTAAAACCCTAGAAGAAGACCTAGGCAAAACCATTCAGGACATAGGCATAGGCAAAGACTTCATGGCTAAATCACTAAAAGCAATGGCAACAAAAGCCAAGATAGACAAAGGGGATCTAATTAAAATTCAGAGCTTCTGTACAGCAAAAGAAACCATCACTAGAGCAAAATGGCAACCAACAGAATGGGAAACAATTTTTGCAATCTACCCATCTGAGAAAGGGCTAATATCCAGAATCTACAAAGAACTAAAACAGATATACAAGAAAACAAACAAACAAACCATTCAAAAGTGGGTGAAGGATATGAACAGACACTTTTCAAAAGAAGACATATATGAGGCCAACAAACATATGAAAAAATGCTCATCATCATCGGTCATTAGAAAAATGCAAATCAAAACCACATTGAGATACCATCTCATGGCAGTTAGAATGGCGATCATTAAAAAATCTTGAGACAACAGATGCTAGAGAGGATGTGGAGAAATAGGAACAGTCTTACACAGTTGGTGGGCATGTAAATTAATTCAACCATTGTGGAAGACAGTGTGGCGATTTCTCAAGGATCTAGAAATAGAAATTTCATTTCACCCAGCAATCCCATTACTGGGTATATACCCAAAGAATTATAAATCATTCTATCATAAGGACACATGCACACATATGTTCATTGCAGCCCTCTTTACAATAGCAAAGACCTGGAACCAATCCAAATGCCCATCAATGACAGACGGGACAAAGAAAATGTGGCACATATACATAATGGAATACTATGCAGCCATAAAAAATGATGAGTTTGTGTCCTTTGCAGGGACTTGGATAAATCTGGAGACCATCATTCTCAGCAAACCAACACAAGAACAGAAAACCAAACACCGCATGTTCTCACTCATAGGTGGCTGTTGAACAATGATAACACGTGGACTCAGGGAGAGGAGCATCACACACTGGGGGCAGTTGGGAAAGGGACTAGAGGAGGGACAGCAGGGGGTGGGAAGGGTGGGGAGGGATAACATGGGGAAAAATGCCAGATACAGTATGCACCTATGCAACAACCCTGCATGACCTGCACTTGTACCCCAGAACCAAATTTAAAATAAAATTAGTAAGAAGAAGAAAGAAAGAAAGTCCACTATCCTGGCATTTGGGGTTCTCTTTCATGACAGAGAGCTAAAGGTGAATGAGCAGCAGGCACAGTTTTAATCTGTCATGAGCGAGTCAAAGCTTTGTCTCCCATCAAAGTTATTTTATTTATTTATTCATTCTAAAACTTAAATTCAGAAGTTAAGAAATTATATTAAAATCAAATGGATCAAAGGACCAGATGTTGCAGGCAGGATGACTAATCAAACAGCCTGGGTAATGTGCTCCACACCCTGCTCAGTGGAAAGTAATTACTCTAACATTAGCTTTACAGTGTTTAAATAACCATTTCATTATATTTTTTCTACTTTGATTAAATTTTCTCAGCATTTCGAATGCATCATTACATCTGCCTTGCATTTAGATATGCACAGCATTGCTACCCATTAAAAAGTCCCTACTCTCTTTCATCACCTTAATAAATCTAATTTGGCTTTATTTGCATAAAGTTTGATAAAAGGGTGCTTAGTTCTTTTATGAAATAACATACCTTGAGTAGAAACACCCTATCTGTCACTTGGCTAAAAGATGTTGTGCACAGACATGTAAGTGGACCCCCAAGCATAGTCACTAAAAGTGTATGGGGTAAAAAAAAATTTGTAGCATAAATGTCATTGCAGAATTACTATCTATACTTTCCAAGGTTGCTGAGGGGTGGATATAGTAATCATAGGATCATCTACTGCACTTTGTTTCTTGTTCCTAAATATATAGCCTGAGGAAATATAATAGAGAACAACATTAGGTATAATAAACTCACATTTCAGCCTTCTGCTTCAATATTCACATTTGCCCTCAACGCAGAGTTAGAGACTCAGGACGTTGTAGCCCTTGCCCAAGTAAATGGACTGTTAAGTAATCTCAGGAAGAGATTAGCTAAGATGAAAAGCTCTACTAAGGTATCAGATATGCCAGGAAACCACTTTTAGAAACTCAAACTCTGCTAAGTTCTCTGGGAAACTTTTTTAAGCATTACAAATAAATGAATCATGTTGGTGAACTATTATGCAGTGACATTGATTCTGCCTTTTGAACTTAGAGTTTTGATAGCTGAAACTCAAAACCACTAAACAAGTGTCCTTGGAAATCAGAAGAAGAGAACAAGAGTTCCTAAAGGGGAAGAGAATATCAATGGAAGTCAATGCACCATACTCTGCATTTACAAGAAAGATGCTGATACAGTGACACAGGGATGAAAGCAACCCCTCATTTAATTTTTTTTGACAGAATAAGGCATTGCAGAAAGTTTGTACCAAGTGTTTGACCTCTCCCTGATAAGTCAGTGACTCACTCTCCAATTCTATGCTGCTATTCATTCCCCTAAGCATAAGCCACCAGTTTTTATTTCCACAGTGGGAAAAATTCCATGTTTTATAAAATTTACTAAATGCAAGTTCAAAGTCTTATATTTCAAAGCTCTGACCTCTCCCCTCCTACACACTTGCTCCCTTCCGTTTCTCTCTTCCTTCCCGTACTTCTTGAGCACCCTCATGGGCCTCTGTTTACAACTCACTTCAGAGTCCCATTCTGGCTGCTCCCCTCCATCCCATCCTCGCTGAACAATGAATAAATTCTAACACAATGGCAGGGATTGCAAAGGTTTTACTCAATTCTCTGGGACTTAGCCTCTGCCAGGCAAGGGAATCAAGAAGAGATTGCAGATACTTAAACAGTAAAAACTGTTACGGAGGGAGGAGCTTGGCTTTAAAACTAACCATCTAAATAACTAATTACAGAACCTTTGATATATGAGAATCCTAGGAATCATGAAAGTGATATGATAATTTTTCCTTTTTCCAGGTGACAAGAGCTAGGAATGCTACCTATTCACTATAACTGACTACCTCTCCATCCCCAAGACTCTTACCTTTCTGGAATGTGTGACTACAGACTCTGATTCCCAATGTATTATCTTATTTATTTATTTATTTATTTAGAGACGGAGTCTCACTTTGTCGCCTAGGCCAGGCTGGAGTGCAGTGGTGCAATTTCAGCTCACTGCAACCTCTGCCTCCTGAGTTCAAACGATTCTCCTGCCTCAGCCTCCCAAGTAGCTGGGATTACAGGCATGTGCCACCACACCTGGCTAATTTTTGTATTTTTAGTAGTGATAAGGTTTTACCGTGTTGGCCAGGCTGGTCTCAAATACCTGACCTCAAGTGATCTGCCCGCCTCAGCCTCCCAAAGTGCTGGGATTACAGGTGTGAGCCACCGCACCCAGACCCAATATGTTATTTTCTTAGCTCTCTTCTCCATTCTAAAATTGTCATCTTTTTAAAAATATATATATTTTTGCCTCAATCTGCTAGGGTAGTTAAGTGCTTTTATGTGTTCTTGCTCATATTATCGAGTAGTCAAACCCTTCATTTCAACACAATTGATCTCATCTACCCGTGAGGAAGAAAGAAGTAAGATTGATCCATATACCTGGAAGTGAGATTGACTAATGGGTAGATGAGTGTTAACTCCCTTTGAGAAAGGCAGGCCCTCCCACAACATCTAGGCTCTGAAGTCATTCACTATTTAACCTCTTTTGCCTGGATGCAGTCAAATTCTTGTGCAGATTGGGAGACATGTGGGGATATTATCCATATCCCCTCATCTTGGCGTCTTTGCTCTTTTCATTCTGACTTCTACTCTAGAGCATACATAGATGACAAAAGAAATAGTGACTACTCTCAAGAACATTACAGTTAAGAAAATAGATTCCATTTTTATTTAGCATATATGAATATTTCGGCTGAATCATAGATAGAACTCTACTGGGCTGACATTTGGCATTAAGCAATATAATTTTGTAGAAACTTTCAGAATATTCCAGTCCAAAAGTTCTCAAAGTGTGACTCCAGGGCCAGCAGCATTAGGATCACCTGAAACCTTGTCAGGCAGGCTGTCTCCATCCCAGGCCACAGAATAAGAAATCCTAGGGATAGGATCCAGCAATTTGTGTTAATGGTTCTCCAGATGATTCTGATACAAGTCAAAATTTGAGAACTACTATTTAAACTAAACAGTCTGTCAACTGTCATAGACTATTCAGTAGCTGGTTGATTGATTACTAAGGAACTCTAAAACAGCTAGCCACATGTATTTATTAGCACAAGGCCTAGAAGCTCATGGAAGAGAATGAGAACACAGTTCCCAATTGGGTATCTGGCAAGATAAAAATGTGATCATAGGCTCTTCAAAGAATACCACCAACGAGAAGGCGAGTAGTGTGGATTGAACTAAGCAGCCAGCCTGAATACTAGTGGAATTTATAGCTCCTACTGCAGTTTATACATCTATAAGATCACTTAGGACCCTGTGGTTCTATGTAGACAGTAGCAAAAGGGGTTGTGTGGTTGGTCAGAGAGAGAACACCAGGGGTCAGTGGGTCTGAAGGAGGTCAGTAGTGGCACAAGGAGCAGCAAGGTCAGCCACCACGAGCTGCAGAATGCCTGACAACAGACCACAAAAAGCTTTACACTCCAAGACCTATAAAAGGAACATCTGTGGAGCAGGATGGGGAAAACAGAACTTCTTATTAGCCAAGTCATAGGGAGCTCAGCACAGTTGATTTAGTGTGTGTGTGTGTGTGTGTGTGTGTGTGTGTGTGTGTGTGTGTGTGTGTGTGTGTGTGTGTTGAGAGTCTCATTCTGTCTCCCAGGCTGCAGTGCAGTGGTGTGATCTTGGCTCGCTGCAACATTAGCCTCCCAGGTTCAAGGGATTCTCCTGCCTCAGCCTCACGAGTAGCTGTGATTACAGGTATGCACCACCACGTCCTGCTAATGTTTTATATTTTTAGTAGAGATGGGGTTTCACCATATTGGCCAGGCTGGTCTCAAATTCCTGACCCCAGGTGATCTACCTGCCTCAGCCTCCCAAAGTGCTATGATTACAGGCGTGAGCCACCATGCCCAGCCTCTAGTGCTGCTTTATATAAGATGCCATTCTTTTGATCACCAGGTGAAGCCAAGGAGCTAAGAAGCATTAATGTGTATAAATCTAATATGCATAGGAGTAAAAAGAATCCAGTTTTTCTCCCCTCATTTTCTAACAAGGACCTGTGTAAACTGCCCTAGGCAGAATGGTTTTGAAACACATAGAATAGACCACACTGAGGCCCTCACATCACTTTTAATTACATCCTCTCAGGGTCGCCAAGCCAGATTGTCTGCCTAGGAAACCTGCTTCATGGGGGAGGCTCTCATCTACCCCAAAACCATCACACCACCTGAGCTACATGCTAATCATTGTCCAGTGTTCCAATACTTTCTAATATAATCAACTTCTAGGTTACCCATCTGACCCCATTTTTCATCCTCACACTGTATGTGTGTGTTCTCTGTGTCCTCATTTTATGTATTTTTCCCAACCCCCTAAGCCCTTCAACTGTTCCCTGTGAAATTCATGGCCATTTATCAGCAAACTCCTCTTTATCCTCAGTGTCTTCTTGCACCAACTGCAACTTGGCTACATCTCAAGTACCCTGCTTCCTGAGGCCTTCTCAAGTGATCTTTTCCTGCAACTCCTGAACCTCTGAGTTAAGATTTTTGGCCCCTACCTACCACTGCCAAGACATTGTGTGCCTTTCTCTCCTCTGTTCATCTGAAGCCCATGACACAGCTTTAACATCAGACATGTGCGGCTGTCATCTACTGAACTTGCAGTCACTTGGCTTCCTCTGTGTGGGGAAAAACACAATATCCAGATTGATGTTTTTCTCTATAAACACTCTTTCAACATTTTTGTTGATCTCAGAATCCGTGAATGCCTTGTTTCTTATAACTTGGCCTCTCTGTATTTGGACTTGCTTCCAAAAATCTCTTGCACACTTTGTCCACTTGCTCTAGACCTTGCCATCACACCACTCCCCAAATCTTGATTTAAAGCACCCTCAGTGTGCTGTTCTGGCCTCTCAGCCATGATGCGCTGAGTCCAACAGCACAGAGACCAGTAGAGAAGCTAGAGCAACAACCACATTTGAGGGAGAAACTTTCTGATCTAGAAGGAAAGGACAGGGATAGTGGAATTCATAAGTGTAAAAAATTAGCTTCCAGGAAAAGAAAAAGAACAATAGAAGCAGGAAAATAAAGGGAAGAAGTCAAAGAAAATGAGCTCAGCTTTGACACTTCGTTCATTTCCCAATATACCACATTCAATAAATATTGTTAATTTTAATATTCAATTAATATTTATTAATTTAATAAAACAGGTCTGGGCTCTGACTAGATGTTTTAGATAGTTTAGATGTCTAAAACTAGATGTTTTTGTTTGCAATATATCATAATCTCCTAACCAAATGTTTATATATTGAATTTAAATTTTTTAAATGTAGCCGTCATTTTAGTAGACCAAACCAGGCTAATCATAACTATTTGCTATTTGGCCTTTGTTCTGAGTTCAATTCTATTAGAAATGTACAAGAAGATTCCATTTATTATAGTAGGAATGTCAATGAATGTAATTGATTTCAACTAGAATACAGAGATGCTACTGTAAAACTAAAAATATAAACCACTCAGCTTAGGACAACATTCATTTTCACTTTTCTCTCTCTTTTTTTTTAACATTCCCCTTGAATGTTCCTTTGCCTCTTTGTTATTTTAGAGTTTCTGGTGGGTTTTCTTGTTTGGGGGTTTGTTTGTTTGTTTTCATTTGTTTGTTTGTTTGTTTGTTTGAGACAGAGTCTCACTCTGTTGCCCAGGCTGGAGTCCAGTGGTGTAATCTTTGCTCACTGCAACCTCTGCCTCTGGGGTTCAAGTGATTCTCATGCCTCTGCCTACCAAATAGCTGGGATTATAGGTGCATTTGTCACCACATCTGGCTAATGTTTGTGTTTTTAGTAGAAGTGGGGTTTCACCATGTTGGCCCCAGGCTGATCTCAAACTCCTGGCCTCAAGTGATCCATCCATCTTGGCCTCCCAAAGAGCTGGGATTACAGGTGTGAGCTGCCACATCAGGCTTTTTGTGGGTTTTTTTAAATTTCAGTTTTTATTTTAGATAAACATTTGCAGGTTTGTTACATGGGAACACTGTGTGATGCTGCCATTTGGGGTACAAATCATATCATCCAGTCAGTGAGCATAGTACCTGATAGTTTTTCAATCTGCACCCCTCTTCTTGCCTCCCCCATCTAGTAGTCCACAGGGTTTATTGTTCCGATGTTTAAGTCCATGTGTGCTCAGTGTTTAGCTCCCACTTATTAGTGACAGCATGCAGTATTTCATTTTCTGTTCTTGCATTAATTTGCTTAGGATTATGGCCTCCAACTGCATCTATGTTGCTACAAAGAATATGATTTCATTCTTTTTGATGGCTACATAGTATTTCATGGTATATATGGAATACCACATTTTCTTTATCCAATTTATCATTAATAGGCACCTAGGTTGATTCCATGTCTTTGTATTGTAAATAGCATAGTGATTAACATGAGTGCTTGTCTTTTTGGTAGACTGATTTTCCCTTTGGCTATAGACTCAGTAATAGGACTGCTAGGTCTAATGGTAGCTCTGTTTTCAGTTATTTCAAAAATCTTTAGACTGCTTTCCACAGTAGTCAGAATAATTACATTCCTACCAACAGTGTATAAGAATTCCCTTTTCTCTGCGGCCTCGCCAGCATCTGTTGTTTTTTGACTTTTTGATGTAGCCATTATGAGGTGTGAGATGGTATCCCACTGTCATTTTCATTTGCATTTCTCCAAGATTAGTGATGCTGAGCATCTTTTCACATGTTTGTTGGCTGTTGTATGTCTTCTTCTGAGAAGAGTCTCTTCATGTCCTTTGTGTCCATTTTTAAATAGGGTTCTTTGGTTTTGCTTGTTGATTTGTCTAAGTTCTCTGTAGACTGAGGATATTAGGCCTTTGTTAGATACACAGTTTGTGAATATCTTCTGCTGCTCTGAAGGTTGTCTGTTTACTCTGTTGATAGTTTATTTTGCTGTTCAAAAGCTCTTCAGTTTAATTAGGTCCCATTTGTCTATTTTTGTTTTTGTTGAAATTGCTTTTGGGTTCTTAACCAAAACTTATTTGCCAAGATCAACATCAAGACGAGTATTTCCTAGGTTTTCATCTAGTATTTTTACAGTTTGAGGTCTTATATTCAAGTCTTTGATCCATTTTGAGTTAATTTTTGCATATGACATTCAAAAGACATAGATGCTGCCTTCAAGAGACCCATTTTACATATAATGACACCCACAGGCTTAGAGAAAAGAACTGGAGAAAGATCTACCATGCAAATGAAAAACAAAGAGCAGAAGTTGCTATTCTCATATAAGACAAAACAGACATTAAACCTTTAACCTACTATAAGGACACGTGTACACGAATGTTCATTGCAGCACTGTTTACAATAGCAAGGACCTGGAACCAACCCAAATGCCCATCGACGATAGACTGGATAGGGAAAATGTGGCACATATACACCATGGAATATTATGCAGCCATCAAAAACGATGAGTTTGGGTCCTTTGTGGGGACATGGATGAACCTGGAAACCATCATTCTCAGCAAACTGACAGAGGAGCAGAAGATCAAACACCGCAAGTTCTCACTCATAGGCGGGTGTTGAACGATGAGAGCACATGGACAAAGGGAGGGGAGCACTACACACTGGGGTCTGTTGGGGGGACATAGGGGAGGGATGGTGGGGGTGGGGAGCTGGGGGTGGATAACAGGGGGAGAAATGCCAGATGTAGGTGATGGGGAGGAAGGCAGCAAATCACACTGCCATGTGTGTTCCTATGCAACAATTTTGCATGTCCTTCACATGTACCCCAAAACATAAAATACAATAAAATAAAAAAAAGGAAAAAAAAAAAAAGGGCATTACATAATTATAAAGGGCACAATCTATCTAAAAGACTTAACTATCCTAAATCAATACACATCCAACATTGGAACACCCAGAGTCATAAAACAAGTTCTTTGTGAACTACAAAAAGACTTGGCCACACAATAGTAGTGGAAGACTTCAAAACTCCACTGACAGCACGAGGCAGATCATCAAGACAGAAAACTAACAATGAAACTCTGGACTTAAAATTGGTGCTTGACCAGTTGGACCTAATAGATATCTACAGAACACTTCACCCAACAGCCACAGAATATACATTCTTATTTATCTGCACACAGAATATATTGCAAGATCGACCACATGCTAGGTCATAAAGCAATTCTCAGTAAATTCCAAAAAATCAAAATCACACCAAGCACACTCTCAGAATACATGCAGTAAAACCAGAAATCAATATCAAGAAGATTTCCTATTTATCAGTATTGAAGGAAGGAATTTCTTAACTCCAGTGCTTTACATCCCAGAATAAAAGCATTTGGTCTCCCAGGTTCAAGAGCTAAGCTTAAGCTAGAATTCAGAAACATTACCAAGGAACACTTAGGTTTCACCAAGGCTGAGGCAGGAGAATTGCTTGAACCCAGGAGGCAGAGGTTGCAGCGAGCCCAGACTGTGCCACTGCACTCCAGCCTAGGCAATAGAGGGAGACTCTGTCTCAAAAAATTTTAAAAAATGTAGGTTTTATAGTTGCGGCATTTGATTTTTTGTTTGTTTGTGTAGCTTTTTAAAATCCTACCTGAAATAGTAAGCTTTATTTGGATTGATAAGAAATCCAAAACAAACTTAGTAAGCATTAAATTTTTCAAGCCAGGTGGATCCTACTGGAAAGAAAGAAGGAAAGGAAAAAGGGAAGGAAGACAGTGAGGAAGAAACAGAAGGAGAAAGACAGGGAGGAATTGAGGGAGAGAAAAAGAGAAGAAGGAAGGAAACGTCATAATGTGTTGATAATAGTGTCTTTTACCCATTTTTATTTCCCTGTTCATTTTTATTTCCTTTCTTGTTTGGCTCATGTATTCCTAAAATATTGCAAGAGTCTTCTCCAAAACAGGGACCTTGCATCTCAGGGTTTACAAACTTATTAGGATCCTTAGTCTTGCCTATAACCTCTACTAGACAGGAAGGCAGTAGACACATGCTTGATGCATGGTAGGCAATCAAAAAACTAAATAAATTAATGAAGAAATAAACATATAAAAATGGCTATATTCTGAAGCAAATGCACTCACCAATAATACATACTGCATGCTCTAGATTTCTCAAACTTCACATATCTACATTCTATTATAATATTTTTCTTCAGATTGCTCCATGGTTTTACCAAATAAGATTCATTTGAAAGAAAATTGTATATGACTACAGTAAATGCAAAACTATTATCAGTTGACAGAAGTGGCCAGCAACTGTGAAAACAAATACAACATATGTTTGATTCCTTGACCTGATGCATGGTTGTAGTTGTTTCTTAGAATACCTTTATTATGGCACATACCATACAATTCACTCATTTAAAACATATACAACAGTGGATTTTAGTATGTTCATAGTTGTACAATCATCACCACACTATTTTTGTAACACTTTTATCACACCAAAAAGAAACTAGTACCCATTAGTGCTCACACCCTGGTAATTATTTTTAAACTATGCAGATCTATTGCATGTGGTATGTCATCTCCTCCCTCTCTCTCTCTCCCTCCCTCTCCACATATATATACATATATATAAAACCTTACACTGATATATATAGGTGTATGCATCTTTTATATATACATAAATGTGTAAGGTTAAAAGTATATAAGTATATGTGTGTGTGTTTGTATACATACATATATATATATATATATATATATATGTATATGGGCGGAGAGAGAGAGAAAAGGAGGGAGATACACACGAACACACACACACACACACACACACACACACACACACACACACATAACAATGTAAGGTAAGAATGATTATACCAGCCCAGGAACAGTAGCTCATGCCTGTAAATCCAGCACTCTGGGAGACCAAGACGGGAGGATTGCTTGAGCCCAGGAGTTCCAGACCAACCTGGATAATATAGCAAGACCCTGTCTCAAAAAAAAAAAAAATAGCCAGGCATGGTGGCACATATTTATAGTCCCAGCTACTCAGAAGACTAAATGGGAGGATTGCTCAGTCCCTGGAGATCAAGAACGCAGTGAGCTGTGATTGTTCCACTGCACTCCAGCCTAAATGACAGAGTCGTTAAAATAAATGTCTCAAAAATAAATTAAAACATAAATAAATACTAATTAGTGGCATTACATTCTAACTAAATATTGATATGCTAAAGGCTCTGGGCTGAAACTCCCTTTCTCTGAATTGTTAGTACATGTTAGGGATAAGAGCTTCAGACCAGCCCCAACAAAGTCTTCCTCTTCTAAGCAATCAAAATGATTTAAAAACAAATAAAACAGGAGCCTGGACCTAATGGACATCTACAGAACACCCTACCCCAAAGCCACAGAATATACATCCTTCTCAGGACCACATGTCAGTTATGATAAAATTGACCACAAAATTGGAAGTAGATTACTCCTCAGCAAATGCAAAAAAAGACAGAAATCATAACAAACAATCTATCGGACCACAGCACAATTAAATTAGAACTCAGGATTCAGAAACTGCTCAAAACTGCACAACTACATGGAAACTGAACAACTTGCTTCTGAATGTCGACTGGATAATCAACGAAATGAAGCAGAAATAAAGATGTTCTTCAAAACCAATCAGAATGAAGACACAATGTACCAGAAACTCTAGGACACATTTAAAGCAGTGTCTAGAGGAAAATTTATAGCAATAAGTGCCCATATGAAAAACAAGGAATGATATAAAATCGACAATTTATCATCAAAATTGAAAGAGCTAGAGGAGCAAGATGAAAATAACTTAAAAGCTAGCAGAAGACAAGACTAGGATCAGAGCAGAACTGAAGGAGATAGAGACACACAAAAACCCTCCAAAAAATCATTAATCCAGGACATGATTTTTTGAAAAGATCAAAAAAATAGATGGACTGCTAGCCAGACTAATAAAAAAGAAAAGAGAGAAGAATCAAATAGATACAATAAAAAACGATAAAGAGGATATTACCACCGATTCCGCAGAAATACAAACTACGATCAGAGAATACTACAAAAAACCCTATGCACACAAACCAGTAAATCTGGAAGAAATGGATAAATTCCTGGACACCTGCACGCTCCCAAGATTAAACCAGGAAGAAGTTGAAAGCCTGAATAGAACAATAAAAAGGGCTAAAGTTGAGGCAGCAATTTTTAGCCTACCAACCGAAAAAAAGTCCAGGTCCAGATGGATTTACAGCCAAATTCTACCAGTACAAAGAGGAACTGGTACCGTTCCTTCTGAAACTATTCCAAACAATACAAAAGAGGGAATCTTCCCTAACTCATTTATGAGACCAACATCATCCTGATACCAAAACCCAGCAGAAACTAAACTAAAAAAGAAAACTTCAGGCCAATATCCATGATGAACATCAACGCAAAATTTTCAATAAAATACCACCAAACCAATGCAACAGCACATCAAAACGCTTATTCCTCATAATCAAGTAGGCTTCATCCCAGGGATGCAAGGCTGGTTCAACATATACAAGCCTATAAATGTAATCCACCACATAAACAGAACCAAAGACAAAAACCACATGATTATCTGAATAGATGCAGAGAAGGCCTTTGACAAAATTCAACAGCCCTTCATGCTAAAAACCCCCAAAAACTAGGTATTGATGGAACATATCACAAAATAATAAAAGCTATTTATGACAAATCCACAGCCAATATCATACTGAACAGGCAAAAACTGGAAGCATTCCCTTTGAAATCTGGCACTAGACAAAGATGCCCTCTCTTACCATTCCTATTGAATGTAGTATTGGAAGTTCTAGCCAGAGCAATCAGGCAAGAAAATGAAATAAAGTGTATTCAATTAGGAAAGGAGGAAGTCAAATTGTCTCTATTTGCTGATGACATGATTGTATATTTAGAAGACCCCATCATCTCAGCTCAAAATCTCCTGAAACTGATAAGTAACTTCAGCAAAGTCTCAGGATACAAAAATCAATGTGCAGAAATCACAAGCATTCCTATAGCATTCCTATACGCCAATAACATACTTAAAGAGAGCCAAATCAAGACCGAACTCCCATTCACAATTGCTACAAAGAGAATAAAATACCTAGGAAATCAACTAACAAAATATGAAGGATCTCTTCAAGAGAACTACAAACCACTGCTCAAGGAAATAAAAGAGGACACAAACAGATGGAAAAACATTCCATGCTCATTGTTAGGAAGTATCCAATCATGAAAATGACTATACTGCCCAAAGTAATTTACAGATTCAACACTATCCCCATCAAGCTACTAATGACCTTCTTCACAGAACTGGAAAAAAAAACACCTTAAACTTCATATGAAACCAAAAGAGAGCCCACATAGCCAAGACAATCCTAAGCAAAAATAACAAAGCAGGAGGCATCACACTGCCCAACTTCAAACTATACCACAAGGCCACGGTAATCAAAACAGCATGGTACTAGTACCAAAACAAAGACATAGACGAATGGAACAGAATAGAGGCCTCAGAAGAAACACCACATATGTACAGCCATCTGATCTTTGGCAAATCTGACAAAAACAAGCAGTGGGGAAAGGATTCCCTGTTTAACAAATGCTTTTGGGAAAACTGGCTAGCCATATGCAGAAAGCAGAAACTGGACCACTTCCTGTCACCTTACGCTAAAATTAGCTCCATTTGGATTAAAGATATACACATAAGACCTAACACCGTAAAAACCCCAGAAGAAAACCTAGGCAAAACCATTTAGGACATAGGCATAGGCAAGGAATTCATGACTAAAACACCAAAAGCAATGGCAACAAAAGCCAAAATTGACAAATGGGATCTAATTAAACTTCAGAGCTTCTGTACAGCAAAAGAAACAATCATTAGAGTGAATCAGCAACCAACAGAATGAGAAAAAATTTTTGCAATCTACCCATCTGGCAAAGGGCTAACATCTAGAATCTACAAAGAACTAAAACAGATTTACAAGAAAAAGACAAACCAACCCATTCAAAAGTGGGTGAAGGACATGAACAGACACTTCTTAAAAGAAGACGTATATGAGGCCAACAAACATATGAAAAAAAAATGCTCATCACCACTGATCAACAAAGAGATGCAAATCAAAACTACATTGAGATACCATGTCATGCCAGTTAGAATGGCAATCATTAAAAAATCTGGAGACAACAGATGCTGGAGAGGATATGAAGAAATAGGAACACTTTTACACTGTTTGTGGGAGAGTAAATTAGTTCAACCATTGTGGAATACAGTGTGGCGATTCCTCAAGGATCTAGAAACAGAAATTCCATTTGACCCAGCAATCCCATTACTGGGTATATACCCAAAGGATTATAAATCATTCTATTATAAAGACACATGCACATGTGTGTTCATCATAGCACTGTTTACAATAGCAAAGGCTTGGAACCAACCCAAATGCCCATCAATGATAGACTGGACAGAGAAAATGTGGCACATATACACCATGGAATATTACGCAGCCATTAAAAAAGATAAGTTCGTGTCCTTTGTAGGGAGTTGGATTAATCTGGAGACCAAGAGTCTCAGCAAACTGACACAGAACAGAAAATGAAACACTGCATGTTTTCACTCATAGGCAGGTGTTGAACAGTGAGAACACGTGGACACAGGGAGTGGAGCATCACACACTGGGGTCAGTTGTGGGGAGCTAGGGAAGGGACAGTGGGGGTCGGGGAGGGTGGAGAGGGATAACGTGGGAAGAAATGCCAAATATAGATGATGGGGGGATGGAGGCAGCAAACCACCTTGTCATGTATGTACCTATGCAACAATCCTGCATGTTCTGCACATGTACCCCAGAACCTAAAGTACAATAAAAAAAGATAAATAAATAAAAAGAAATGAAATAGAAATAGCTTTCTCACCAAGTTATTCAACGTTATTTAACGTCTGTCTGTCCATGTGCCCTCAAAGTCATCTCTCATAACCTAGTGCTATGTATTACACTCATGGAAACACCATGCCAGCTGTACTCACAGCAGATCTGATTCTAGAAAGTCCTGATTACTCATGAATTATACAGTAGCGGAATATGCAAAGTTTCACTGTACATATTTTACTCTATTTTTTCATCATCCCAGTTGGCAAATGTGTCCCACTGAATAGCAGTGTCCTTCTCTACCCTTCTGCAACCAAAAGTTGGGTCCTCAATCCAGAACTGCAATTAGTTTGCTGTTCAAGTGCAGCAATCTTGTCTAGAGCCCATACCTTAAAGAAGATGAAATTCAGATCACAGTGACTGTAGATCAAATTTATCACAATGTGCCTGTGCATCTCGGTCAATCAATCAACAGGTTTTATTTATTTCTTGCTATACTAGGAGGAATCGAGGAAGGCAGAGGAAAGCATAATGTGTTTCTCCCCCTACAGCTTTCAAGTTCTCATTGTATGAATCTCCTTTTTTCTATGCAGAATAACAGGTGAATGACAGTTCCACAACACCACAGAAGCTTCCTGAACATCAGTCCCCAGTGGAATCCAGATGCAAGTATTTCTTCCCCTTTTGTGGGTAAAATCCAGACTCCCTTTGCTCAGGGATGTGCATCAAACACTAAACCACTTGAGTCAAGGATCGCAAATTTCTTGATTAAAAAATAAAGCCCATGCGTGGAACTGGAGGTTGTCAGGCAGCAGATTGTTTGCCATAGCTTTGATGAAAATTGGCAAATAAGGGGGTAAAGAAGTAATTGTTCCCCCTAATAGATGAGTTGACCCTCACAAAATTGATGACTTCAGAACACCTTCTTAGAGGCAAAAGTTTGGGAGATTTTGTAAGAAATGATAACTTTCCACAAATTAGTTTTCAAATTGAATTTTCTACTCTTGAGATACTTAATAAACTCCTGTCTTTCCCACTAAAGATCATGTCAAAAAATAATCCATACCATTTACCTGTGCCACGGTTTACCTATGGCAAATTTATATCCCAAGTTTAGCCCATCATAAAAATGTTCATTTAGGGTGAAATAGCCTGCAAATTAACATCTTCTAAGTCCAAAAGCAAATCCTAATTTAAATATTTCTTTGGAATTTTAAAGACAATATACTTGCATAAATATCAAAATATTTAAAATGTGAGTGTGTTGAGGAAAGGTAGAGGATTTTAACAGCCATTCAAGAGGGTTGGACATGAGACCTAGGTTCTTCTATTGCAAATCACTTTTCTGTCTTTGATTCATTCTCCACCTTCTATGATGTAGAATATATTTCCCTGAATGAGAAAACAGTAATTGCTAATAAGCAATTTGGCCTGAGATATGCAATGGAATTGACAACAAAGTTGGTTTCTTCCTATTAAGTGTATTGATGAGTTTTGATAATATAATATATATTTCAGATATATTTGTATTTGCTTATAAATTAATGTACAAGTTGAGCATCCCTAATCCCAAAATTTGAAACCCAAAATGCTCCAAAATCTGAAACATCTTGGACACCAACATAACACCACAAATGCAAAATTCCCCACTGGCTTCATGTGCAACAGGCACATGATGCAGTTTACTCAGTGTCCCCAAGGAAAGAGACCCTCCTGCCCCCTTCAGCTGCTGTTGTGTAAGAGTTGAAACAGGCCAGGCACTGTGGCTCACGCCTATAATCCCAGCACTTTGGAAGGTGGAGGCAGGCCGATCACTTGAGGTCAGAGTTTCGAGACCAGGCTGGCCAACATAGTGAAACACCCTCTCTACTAAAAGTACAAAAATTAGCTGGAAACCACCAGAGCACAGGAGGCAGAGGTTGCAGTGAGTCAAGACTGTGTCACTGCACTCCAGCCTGGGCAACAGAGCAAGACTCCATCTCAAAAGCAAACAAACAAACAAACATAAAAACAGCTGATACTGGTATTCTGGTGAGTATGCTGTGCTGTTTAGTTACCCTGACCACATTATTTTTTCCACTGTATTAATAGTACATCACATTTTTTACTGTTTATGTGTGAATAAGTGTAAGAAAACAATTATTTATCAGTAGCAAATAAATTCAGAGAGTCTGGAGTGGCAGTGATGCCAAACAACCACATGGGTGGCTGAAATAGTGACACCTTTGCTTTCTGATGGTTCAGTGTACACAGACTTTGTTTCATGCACAAAACTGTTTAAAAATATTGTATAAAATTACCTTCAGGATATGTGAACAGAGTACATATGAATCAAATAAAATTTGTGTTTAGACTATTGGCATATACATATACCTAAAGATATCTCATTATGTATATGTATATGCCAATATTCCAAAATCTGAAAAAAATCCAAAATCTGAAACATTTCTGTTTCCAAGCATTTTGGATAAGGGATACTTAACCAGAAATTTATAATTATGGAGTCACACTTTACATTTGAGCAACACAAGTGAATTACAAGTGTGATCGATAATTGAAACATATCCCTGAGATATAAAAACAATATAAACATGAATTTAACATGGTAACTATATATATGCATACTTTAGAGCTACATATCATCTCAGTAAATGTGTTTTAGGAGGCAATACTATTTTATACTTTATGACAAGAAAGAACTTTGGGGAAAAAAATGGTGATATTTTTACCATCAGTTCATGTGCATTTTAAGAGGCAATGTGACAGTCATTCATGGATATGCCTGGGTTCCTGAATGTCTCCTTCGTCCTATTTACTATCCACATATCCTGGACTTCAAATTTAACATAACCCATGGTTCAGTTTTAACTTCATATTTCCCACATTTTTACAGCTCAATATTTCTTTCAGTTTTGTAATATGAATTTATAATCCATTCATACAAATAAAACATGAAACAACATTCTCTAGTTTTTTAATCTCTTTTAACTTCCCTTTTTAAAATTAGTTTGTACCACCCAACAGTAATGCCAACTAATGTCAAAATAGGCAGTTAGTTGCTTTGGCTATTGAATATGGGCCTATATTCTTCAAAATTCTACCTTTTCACGTCTGGTAGCTGATGACTTAGAAAGCAGAGTTATTAGCAAACCAAACATTTAACAAGACTAAAGGAAGGAACATATCAGCATGTATACTTTCAGAATTTGAACCCCACAAATAATCTCAAAAACCTCAAACTTTGAGGGTGACTATAACTCATATTTTATTTTCAAATGTATGAAACATTTGGCGTATTCTTATCAGTTGCCTACTTAGATAGCTTTTCCAAGTATAAGAACTTTTAATTTTCCAGTCAATACATATTTTTCCTCTCACAAAAAATATGAGCCATAAATTACATCCTAAATTTCTGTTCTTTGTTCCCATCCTGATCTACAGTTTCTTGCCTTTTATAAGATTTACCTATTACCACTTGTTCACCTAAGCTGCCCAGCCCAGTCTTTGAAACTAAGTAAAGGTGGGAACCTGAGCCACTATGGTTCAACATCCATAGCAATCTTTTGGGCAGGAGGCCAATCTTGGTTTCTAGAAGGAGCAGCCCTCTCTCTTCACCATGTCAGGTCAGTATAGAGAGAAGCCCATCAGCAATTTTAATGTATTTATTCAAGAAGATCCTTTCAAAAGAAAAGTGTTGGCCCAGGATCAAAGTGGAGTCATAACTAAAGACCCACAGTCTTGAAGTTTCACAATAACCCATACTTAAGAAATCAAAAGACTACCATGAGAGAGGGTATTCATGAGAGAAGAGTGTGTGTTAGAAAGTGCCAGGGGGCAGACAGGGAAAGGAAGCAAAAACAAAATACATGGAGAGGGCCAGAAAGAAGCAGGAAGAACCACCGGGTGATTCTTTATATGGGCCAGTTATACAATTCTGCAGAAAGCGCTTCAACTGCTCTCACTCGCCTGGCTAGATTTTTGCACACTCAGCTGGTAATATTCAAGAATAATTGTTCAGCAACTCTAATCAGATGGAATGCACTGGATCTAAGCTCCTCTCAGTCACCCTGAAAAGACTAGGCAGGCAGCTTTTGTCTACTGAAGAATGAGAATGAAAGTATTTGCCAAGATGGAAAGTAATTTAAAGTATAGTGTTGTCCAACTGGCAAAGGCATGAAAAAAGTGCATGTTTTAAGATTGGCACTGGAATTGGTCTTGAAGTTCTACCTACCATCTCAGCAGTTACTTAAGAGGAAGTGCTTCTCTGTCACTCCACTATATTATCATGACCTTTTCAAGCAGTTAGCTCTACCAGATACTGTAGCCAAAATCGAAAATTTTTAATGATCTAGAACAATCTGTGGCATTGTAAAAACTCTGCGAATTGAATAAGCAATGGTAATTAACAGTGAATTATCTACCAACCAGTTAAACAGATACAACTTTCTCTTCACTAGCTACTTGCATCTCATGCATAGTTAAGTCTTTCCTGATGGGCACCAGTCACTGAGAAGGCACAGAATTCCCTAATTGCCATCTGCTCATTCACAGTTATCACCATCTCTCAGGGTGACACCCAACCAGGGTCATGGAATGGTGTAACTAGAGGGAAAATCAGGCTCTTCAGGATAAAGCCAGGTAGTTTTCTACGCCATGATGCTGATTGTAGTTGTAGTTTGGGCTGCAAGAGAAAGAGGTGAGATGCAAATCCAAAGCAAGCTGAAGAGAAAGAACCAAAGGTTTGGTTTGTGGACACAGACAGCCAAATCTCCCTTGTTAACATGGATGTCAAGGAGGTCCCAGAAATCTGTCAGGCATCAGAGAAAGCCCCCCAAAAGGCTGAGACCAGAACAACATGTAAACTAAACCAGCCAAAAACTGCAATTTGAGACAAATAGCCAACATTCGACAAGAGAGCAGAAGATCAGCTTCTCTGCAAAGACCAGCTGCAAACCAGGCAGAACAAGGTCTGGAGCCCGTACAGGGGATTTGCCAGCTTTGGGGGCTGACAAGGGGACTGGCAGGGGAGACTTAGGCCTTAACATACAAGAGGCCCAAGGCCTAAAGCATTAAGAAAGGGAAGTCACCAAGAATGCCAAGAGAGGAAGGCACACATGCAGGATACTGGGAACAAAGAATACAACTGAGTGTCTTCACGTCCTAGAAACAGAGGTTCTAGGTGTATGAGGAATCTGGCTGCCGGCCAAAGGACCACACTGTGTTGAGAGCTGAAAGGATCCAGCTCCACCCCAACTACTCCATCACCCTTCATCTCTCCAGTTCTTTTATCTTCTAGTCTGCTTTTCTAAAGTCATGTTAGCCTAGGGAATGTCTCCTCATTTTCCTTCCTGTCATTTCTTCCTCCTCTTTTCTTTTCTCTCCTTTTGTGCTTTTTCTCCCTCATCTCTTTCTCCCTCCTTCTACTTTAACCTTCAATACTATAATTTTTTTTATGTAGAATTGTGACAAATTATTCTAATAGGGAGAGTAGGGAAAATGTAGAAATGACATTGAAGTGAGTATAATTTGTAATACTCCTGTATGACTTCAGTAAAAAAATAGATTAAACCATATTTACAAGGCTGTTCATAAGACTTTTTCCCAGCTCACCTTCCAGGACAGACACATTACCTTAATTTAGTCTACCAGCAATGGCTGTGAGAACCACACCCTTGAAAGTTACAACAACAGCTCATCCACAGTCCAAAAACTAAGTAGACTTCTCACTTACCAGAGACCATCTTCCCCTGGTTCCAAACCTGGTCAAATGTTAGACTCACATAAAACAACTTCTCTTTCATCATCTCTTCTATTGCCTTTTGTACTTAGAATTCTATCTTTCAATTTTAATAGTAACCTTTATATTTCTTCTGTAGGTTTTATATGTTTATATTTTACACTTAACCCTTTAACATTTAGGGGATTTATTTTTATACATAAGATAACGGTGGGAGAGAGACTAACTTTAATTTATTTTCCTAATACTATTTATAAACTAGCCCATTCTTTTCCCACTGGTTTATAATTTTTAATATACTGTTTAAAATAACATAAAATAATCCCCTTTCCCTGTGGTTACTGAAGAACAATGAGAATTTCAGGAAGCCTGTGGTCTCTCTCTGTGGCCACCAGCACATGATTAATATAATTGGTCACTTATGCTTAGCAAAATGCATAAAGGGTAGTATTCTCATGAGAACTTTTAGTTGTTCACAGCTCTACTAGAATTTTCAGGTTGCCACAAATGAAATCTAGAACACTTGTTTCTAGGTTTTAATGTCCCTATGAAACATTCAAAGTCAGGTAACTAAGGTGATGTAAAGCAACCTCAGAGAGAATCCTTCTCACTCTGCAGCAGTTGTGTGCTTTGCAGGAGACATACAGTTGATACTCTTTGTTTAGGTTTCATCTGCGTTCTCCAGTGTCTCTGTCTCTGTGATCTGCAGATCTAAAAGGAGACAAATCAAACTCTATATTGGAGAAAGTTGTGCTCAGCCACAACATGGTACTAATTTCATTTAGAAGGGCAGTAATTATCTATTGAGATCTACCCACCAAGAACCAGGGCTGTCTGGGACCAGGAAAATGCAGCAGGATGTCTAAGGACCTGGAATATAAAAACCATTCTCCTTGTTCCAGTTCCTTTAACAGTCTGAGCAATTAGGTGATTAAAGACAACAAAATCATTATCACAAAAAAGGGAGCTTCATAATATATGGAGATTAAATGAGCTTTCCCATTTGTTTTGGTTTTTAATAGAAACATCACTGCACTCTGGCAGAAAGACCAGTTAGAAAAAATTAGCTCTGACTTACTGATAAATTCCCATGTGTAAATGAAACACAGGTTACCAAGCAAAAAGTGATGGTACTAACTGTGCTAAGAGAATCATAAATCATTATGGTTTGGAAATGAAATTCACATTTCATAATTAAAAAAAATTCAAACTAGCTACTAGCAATAACTAAAGTCCCCAGAGAAAATTCCTATCAAGATCTGCACATCATCTTGTCAATTATGATTTTCACGCTTCAAAATTCCTCAAGTTGCCCAGTCTCCTTCAGTACTTGGGATTAATTAAATAATCCTTCTCTTCCTTCCACAGTTCACACAGCAGTATAATTTATATTTACATCATAAGAGTGTGTGTCTGTGTGTGTGTATATGTGTGTGTGTCACAGAGACAGAGAGTTACTGATTGATTTTGAGAATTATTTCAGGTTTATGCTGTGTATTATTGCCTCATGATCTGAAAAAAAATCTCCAATAATTAATGAGACCACAATCCCAAACTCATAAAGATTAAAAAGAGAAAGAGAGAGACTCCTTAAACTCCAAACTCACAGAACGGATAAATTTGTGGTTCTTTGTATCTAAAAAGGGGATTCTTTACTTTCTAAAAATTTTACTGCTTCATTCCTTTAAGTAAAAATGTTGATTGGAGCATTTAAAATAGATTTACATTTCCAAATATTCAATTGACAATTTTTTATATAAATAGCTGTTGTATGAGGTAAAGCAAACTTCCACATGTTTACCTTCAAACCATATCATTTATAGCTGAGTGTGCTAAAACTCTGTGACAGAAATCTAAGAACCACCTCGAAAGGATAATTTATATTAGAGGAAGGGTTGGTGAGAGGGTCCTCGTCAGCTAAACATTTATGGCAGCATGGCCAGGTGTGGTGGCTCATGCCTATAATCCCAGCACTTTGAGAGGCCAAGGCAGGTGGATTATTTGAGGTCAGGAGTTCAAGACTAGCCTGGCCAACTTGGTGAAACCCCATCTCTAACTAAAAATACAAAAATTAGCTGGGCACAGTTGTGGGCACCTGTAATCCCAACTGCTCAGGAGGCTGAGGCAGGAGAATACCTTGAACCCAGGAGGCAGAGGGTGCAGTGAGCCAAGATTGCACCATTGTACTCCAGCCTGGGCAACAAGAGCAAATCTTCATCTAAAAAAAAAAGAAAAAAACTGCACAGCAAAAGAAACAATCATTAGAGTGAATCAGCAACCAACAAATTGGGAAAAAATTTTTGCAACCTACCCATCTTACAAAGGGCTAATATCCAGAATCTACAGAGAACTAAAACAAATTTACAAGAAAAAACAAACAAACAACCCCATCAAAAAGTGGGTCAAGGATATGAACAGACACTTTTCAAAAGAAGACATTTATGCGGCAAACAAACATATGGAAAAATGCTCATCATCACTGGTCATTAGAGAAATGCAAATCAAAACCACATTGAGATACCATCTCACGCCAGTTAGAATGGTGATATTTAAAAAATCTGGAGAGAACAGATGCTGGAGAGGATGTGGAGATATAGGAATGCTTTTACACTGTTAGCGGGAGTGTAAGTTAGTTCAACCATCGTAGAAGACAGCGTGGTGATTCCTCAAGGATCTAGAAATAGAAATACCATTTGACCCAGCAATCCTATTCCTGGGTATATACCCAAAGGATTATAAATTATTCTATTATAAAGACACATGCACACATATGTTCATTGTGGCACTGTTTACAATAGCAAACACTTGAAACCAACCCAAATGCCCATCAAGGGTAGGTTGGATAAAGAAAATGTGGCACATATACCCCACAGAATACTATGCAGCCATAAAAACAATTAGTTCATGTCCTTTGCAGGGACATGGATAAAGCTGGAAACCATCATTCTCAGCAAACTGACACAAGAACAGAAAGCCAAATACTGCATGTTATCACTCATAAGTGGGTGTTGAACAGTGAGAACACATGGACACAGCGAGGGGAATGTCACACACTGGAGTCTGTTGGGGGTGGGGGGCTAGGGGAGTGATAGCAGGTGGTGGGGAGGTTGGGGAGGGATAACATTAGGAGAAATACCTAATGTAGGTGACAGTGGGATGGAGGTAACACTTTAACCCAACAAAGCACATCTTCAATGATGGCATCATGGACCCTAATGATCCAGCAGAGAATTTAATAACCTCATTAATGTTCATCAAATCACACCAAGTGGGTAACCAGTAAATCTGTCCAACTGGTAAGATTGCAGTTGAAGGAAAGATCAAAGGAGTATAATGATAGCAGAAAAAATGTGTCACCCTAGGACTAGCCTAGAAGTTGGAGTGGAGAAAGTATGAATTTGGGCCAAAGTCCACATTGCAACAACTGCAGAAAGAGCACAAGGCTGATTATAGACAAATCATAATACTGAAACATGGTGTGTGTGGCTCTTACAGCACACACACAGAAAAAAACATGCAATGCTTAAAGTGTCCAGTTCACAATTAAAAAAAAAAATAGCACCTGCTTTTAAGAAATTGCCAACAGTGAGAATCAAATAGAAGTGAGTAACTAGGCCAGGTGCAATGGCTCATACCTATAATTCCAGCACTTTGGGAGGCCAAGGAAGGTGGATCACTTGAGCACAAGAATTTGAGACCAGCCTGGGAAACATAGAGAGACTCCCTCTCTAAAAAACAAAAAGAAAAGAAAATTAGCCTGGCATGGTAGCATGTGCCTGTGGTCCTAACTTCTCAGGAGACTGAAGTAGGAGCATTGCTTGAGCCTGAAAGATCAAGGCTGCAGTGAGCCATGATTGTGCTACTGCACTCCAGCCTGGCCAACAGAGTGAGACCCTGTCTCAAAAAGAAAAATAATAATAAGTAAGCAAATTAAAATGCAATGAAAAAGCAATATCGCTGTTACTGTGGGTGCCCAGAAGAAGACCCTGTATCCATGCATCTAACTTTCAGAAGCTTTAAATAAAATTAGCTAGACTTCATTTTTCAAATATAGCATCTGTTTTTAAAATTAACTCCCTTTTCATACAGTGCACTCTTGGTATGATCTTTGGTTTCAAGTGCTTTGCAAGAGACCAATACTCTCTAAGCATCTGAATAATGCAGAGTAAAGATCCAGAGTCCTGCAGATTTTCTTCAGACTTGGGAGATTGAGGATTCATGTACTTAAGATCAGGGGCATATAAAAACAACCTGCAGACTCGGGTTACAGGGTGTGATTTTCTAAGTCAATATTCAGTTTTACAGCCAGAATCCGTGAAGAGAGAACAAACCAAGAAAAAACTAACAATTTTATGGTGATTGAGATGATACAAGTATCTGGATTTTAAAAAAAAAAACAGTTTTTAAAGACAAACAAACTAAAGGGAGGAAAAGATGCACATTAC
>NW_016107389.1:4516696-4547488 GCF_001604975.1 Cebus imitator | reverse complement strand
AAAGAAAAAGAAAAAGAAAAAAGGATGATAGCACACCCAAAGAGCACACTGGGTCTTGAATAGCTAACATTTTTCAAGTAGTGGAAGAACATTTGCTCAAATAATTACCTATTTAATTGCCTACTTATCTAGTTAGCAGTGATAATGTAAGCTCCCTGAGAGTAGGCACTGTTGGTCTTCCATGTTTACATCCCAGGAAACATTTACAAACTGTATTTCTTATGGAAATGGCAAAATAAATTCCTGTTGAATGGAAAAATTTTGGCAAATTCTGTATGGTTCCTATTTAAATCGGAAAGAATTAAAACAGATAAAACTAATTTTCTTTCAATATTAATATATATCACATAACTTGTAAAGCTATATCTGATAAAACAAGAAACGTAAATTCAAATAACTTATAGAATATCTGATTGGCTGGGCAAGGTGGCTCATGCCTGTAATCCCAGCACTTTGGGAGGCTGAGGCGGACGGATTACAAGGTCAGGAGATCGAGACCATCCTGGCCAATACAGTGAAACCCTGTATCTACTAAAAATACAAAAATAGTTGGGCATGGTGGTGCACACCTGTAGTCCCAGCTACTTGGGAGGCTGAGGCAAAAGAATCACTTGAACCCGGGAGGCAGAGGTTGCAGTGAGCCGAGATCGCACCACTACACTCCAGCCTGGTGACAGAGTGAGACTCCATCTAAAAAAAAAAAAAGAAGAAGAAGAAGACCTGAATTTGGGGGAATATATTATCATGAATTTGGGGAATATATCATCGTATGTAGCATTTCTGTGAAAAAATAATCAAGGAAACAAGCGTACAAGTAATTTTTTTTTTATTATACTTTAAGTTCTGGGGTACATGTGCAGATGGTGTGGGATTGTTACATAGGTATACACATGCTATGGTGGCTTGCTGCATCCATCTTCCCATCAGCTACAGTAGGTATTTCTCCTAATGTTATGCCTCCCCAACTACCCCACCCCCTGCTATTCCTCCCCTAGCCCCTCCACCCACCCACCAACAGGTCCTAGTGTGTGATGTTCCCCTCCCTGTGTCTATATGTTCTCATTGTTCAACACCCACTTATGAGGGAGAACGTGCAGTGTTTGGTTTTCTGTTCTTGTGTCAGTTTGCTGAGAATGATGGTTTCCAGATTCATCCATGTCCCTGCAAAGGACATAAACTCATTATTTTTTATGGCTGCATAGTATTCCATGGGGTATATGTGCCAAATTTTCTTTATCCAGTCTATCCTTGATGGTCACTTGGGTTGGTTCCAAGTCTTTGCTATTGTAAACAGTGCTGCAATGAACATACATGTGCATGTGTCTTTATAATAGAACAATTTACAATCCTCTGGGTATATAACCAGTAATAGGATTGCTCGGTCTAATGGTATTTCCATTTCTAAATCCTTGAGGAATCACCATACTATCTTCCACAATGGTTGAACTGATTTACACTCCCCCCAACACACAATATTTTTAAAAGAATAATCTAGACTCATGAACATTTAGTATGTGGTATAGTTTAGATTTGTCTCCCCACCCAAGTCTCATGTCAAATTGTAGTCCCCAGTGTTGGAGGAGGGGCCTGTTGGAAGGTGACTGGATCAAGGGGGTAGATTTCTCCCTTGCTGTTCTCATGACAGTGACTGAGTTCTCATGAGATCTGGTTGGTTAAAAGTGTATAGCACCTCCCTCTTCTCTTTCTTCCTCCTGCTTCGGCCATGTAAAACATACCTGCTTCCCTTTTGCCTTCTGCCATGATTGTAATTTTCCTGAGGCCTCCCCAACCATCTTCCTTTACAGCCTGCTGAACCATAAGCAAATGAAGTCTTTTTTCTTTTCAAATTACCCAGTCTCAGGTAGTTCTTTATAACAGTGTGAGAAAAGACTAATATGCTCATATTTTTACTCCACAATGGCACAGACTTCACTAGATGTATGGTAGCCATTTTAACTAAAAGCAGTCTGAAATGAGAAAAATCATCTACACTGATCATCTAGTAGAAGTTTTACTCAACCAGCAGGTTTTACTCAAGAAACATTACATGCCCGGGGCAGGGGCAGGGAGGGGGCGAGATCAACTTTCCATAAAAGGAATTCAAATTTTACATGATATTCCTATGTTTTCCCTTCAGTGAAAATTTATTTGCTGGCTCAAAGCCTAAATCTGTACATTTTTTTAACCCAAATAAACAAAGATAATTATTTTGCATCCTGAGCATGAGGTTGTATCATTCATTGAGAAGAAAGGTTTCATTTGTAGCAGTCACTATTAATTCTCCAATGGTCATTTCTCCCGTCTTCCTTACTAACAGAACCCCAGTGTAATTCAGCAGCCCTGTACCCAGTCCCATGGGATGAGTAAGGAAACGTATAAAATCAATCAAGGGAATTCCATTGCTCTTGGCTGGTGATTAGCCTACAAGCCATACTTCTAGCTAAACAGATGTAAAGAACGTATTTCTCCTATAATACAGTCAGGAATGCAAGAAGAAAGAACTCTCATCTCCTACCTTCCCTTCCTATCTGTGTGTGTGGATATGCTACGTAGAGGTGTGGCAGCCATTTTGCAATCATGAGGTAACAAGCCTGTGAAGGAACACCAATGCTATGAGGTTGAGCAAATGAAAGGGCCTGGGTCCTTGATGGTAACACTGAGTCACTGACCCTATCTTCAGATGGTTTATCTCCATGTCTTATTGAGTGAGTAAATAAAAGCCTTCATGATTTACAGTTATGTAAGTAAGGCTGTCCCCAAAGCACCCTAACTATCTTTAACAACTCTTAGACATTTAGGCAAGATAATTTAAGATTTAACCAATCCTGCTTCTTCTATATTTTCTAGAATCCAACCATTTTTCCTCTTTTCATCAACTTTCCTGTGAACTTAGAGCACATGACTCATCATTCAACCATACACTTATTATAATATTTTTAATTCCCTCACACACTTATCCTTCTGCTGCACTTGCTCAGCAAAACTCCATCCTAGATCAATCAATCATCCACATTTCCCATCAATATCTAGGCTCCTGAATACCACCAGAGAAAATCTAGAATCAGTAGATTCATGTCACCACAAATTCAGTCTGCATTCTCCATTAGGTGCTAAGGAGTAACCTATAATCCTTCTCACATCTCTAGTTAGCCAGTCTCCCAACAACTGTTTCAAGCCTTCACCAACTCATCCCTTCCTGTCTATGTACCTCTCACTTTCTGCTTTACAGGACTACCTCAGTTTCTCGGCAGTCACTCACAGTTACCTGCTTTCACTCTCACCATTGTCTTTATTGATTGTAATCATTAGATTGCTTTCTAAATACCCCAATAATCTACCTTTATAGCACTAGTTAAGATTACGCTATCTGATCCTCTAGTACTTAGACAGTATTTAACTAGTTCTTACCAATAGTGAGGGGAAATGACATGTGTTGCATTGCGGCCAGAGCATTTCACTGCCAGTGAGGGCTCCTCCAGAGTTTTCTTCCCTCTGCCATGGAAACCAACAATATCTCAAATCCATCTGGGTGACTATAATGAACAGAGCAGAAGTAGACACATAGCATGAATAAGAGTTAAACCAGTTTTTAAAAAAATAAGATTTTGAAGTGTTAGTTATTGTTGTACAATACAGCCTATTCTCACTTTCCTCATACATCACAAAATATTGTGTATCCCCTGTCATCTCATTTCAGATGCATCCTTCCACTTGTTCTCCATCCTCAGAGATTCTGTTCCATCAATCATTCTCTTTCTTCCTCTCTCTCTCTCTCTCTCTCCATATATATATATATATATATACATAGTGTGTATATATATAAAATGTATATATAATATATATGTGTGTATGTGCATGTATGTGTGTGTGTGTATCCTCAACCTTTCCTTCATTCCACATGTATCTTTAAACCTTTCCTCCATTCCATCTAGTATAAAAATTTTTTTAAGTAATATCACAACTTTTTTAAAATTTGTCTAGCAGACTCTCTGGTTTTCACCATAAAACGCCCCACATGCATTAAAAAAAAATTGTTAAAAGTGATCTCATCTTTTCAATCTTTTAAAAATGTCCATTACTGATCCTATATATTTCCATCTTTAAGTCTTTTTCTTATAAAACACAAGTGGGCCAAATCCTACACCCTTGCCTGAACAATATGGTCTTTATGTACTGCATTCACTTGTACACTTCCCATTTACTCTTCATCCCATCACAATCTAATAGCCACCCCACACCATTCTATGACAGCTTTCTTACCAGAATTACATGTGCACTCATGTTCTAAACTGAATGAACCCCGTACTGGACATGCTGGCCTATTTTCTCCTGTACATACATCTTCTTTCTTAAAATGGCCCTTCTGAATGAATCTGCTGCCATGGCCTACAGGATCCAAAACATAGACTTAGATGTACTTTCTACCATAAGACTCCCCCAAGAAACTCCCCAACTCAGGCACAGCTGATTAGCCATGAGAAGATTCCTAATCTAAAGGCAACCAATCCACAGGAAAGGCCAGAAAACTGTGATTTGTGTACAGGTTCAAAAAACAAGGATTTTGGCTAGGTTGTATCTCTCTCATGAATTTGAACTAAGATCAAAGGAAAGTTGGCATTTGGTGATAAGGGAATGGTCCTAGGAGTCTATGAAAAATTGGTACTGGGTCAGCACTATGGCCATATACAAGAAACCACAGAGCAAGGTATTTGCTGAGAACAGGTAACTGGGTAGCTACTCAGAGATGGCCCTTGAAGTAGAGTGAATAATAGCTTTGGTTCCTACTGGCCTTCCACACGCAGTGGCCAGTCTTTTTGTGGTCCTGTTGTGCTTGGTTTTTGTCTCAGGTTTATATAAAATTCTATAAACTATCCTTAAAATGAATCCCTATTACTATAGTGAGTGGATTTCTTCTTAGCAAAAAGTTCTTTTAATCCTTATTTTATCTCCTTATAACATTTTGCAATATTGTCCAATCCCTCTCTTGAAAGTTTCTCCCACCTTGCTTCTCTGACAGAAGAAGCCTCTGCTTCATCTTCTATTGATACCTCTCATTTCTTCTCAGTCTCCTTCATTGGCTTCTCTTCCTCTGCCAATATGTTAAATGTGAAGGTGCCTGAACTTTCCCTGTTGGCTTTGGTCCACACTCCCTGGACACTTTACCCACTGTCATGTCTTTAATTCCAATCTAGCCGCAAACTCTTGGGATTTAATTCTGTTCAACTAACATGAATTTTAGGAAAATCACTGTATTAGTCAGGGTTCTCTGAAGGGACAGAACTAACAGGATATATGTATATATGAAAGGAAGTTTATTCAGGAGAACTGACTCACATGATCACAAGGTAAAGTCCCACCATAGGTTGTCTGCAAGCTGAGGAACAAGGAAGCCAGTGGTGGATCAGTCTGGGTCCCAAAACCTCAAAAGTAGAAAACACAACAGTGCAGCCTTCAGTCTGTGGTCAAAGGCCTAAGAGCCCCTGGAAAACCACTGGTGTAAGTCCAAGAGTCCAAAACCTGAAGAACTTGGAGTCTGATATACGAGGGCAGGAAGCATGGGGAAAGATAAAGGCCAGAAGACTCAGCAAGTCTGTGCTTCCGTCTTCTCCTGCCTGCTTTATTCTAGCCACACTGGCAGCTGCTTAGATGGTGTTCACCCAGATCGAGCAGATTGAGGATGGGTCTGCTTTTTCCAGTGCACTGACTCAAATGTTAATCTGCTTTGGCAATGCCCTCACAGACACACCCAGTGACAATACTTGGCATCCTTCATCCAATCGAGCTGACACTGAATATTAACCATCACAATTGCCTTTACATTTGTTAAAACAATCATTCAATTATTAGTCATATGACTTTAAATTTTTCATTTCTAAGATAGTTTGTAACATCGTAGTGAAGATCTGTGACCAAGTCCTCAATACTATCATTCATTAATGTGTAATGACCTTTCAACAAACATCTGATAAAGATGCCACAGTAGAAAATTCTAGTGCAAAAATGTAAAATAAAATTACTCAACTGAATCTTCTGTTTAAATTTGTTCAAAGGGTTTTGTTTGGTTATGTGCAAGAATTTTGTAATTTCAATTTTTATGTAGAAAAGTGTGTAATCAAAGTAATTATTAAGACTGAAGTCAGCTATGATTTGGGAAAAAATCACAACATACATAGACACACACACACACACATGCATGTTATATATGAATATATTATATAGATATACACACACATATTAATGACCAATGGAAGAAAGAAGTCAGGAACTGATTAATGTCAAAGAACTATAAATAAATAATTTAAGATCATAACATCTCATTTCCTCACTTTATAGGTGAAACAGAGCAACAGAGAACCCAAGATTTGCCCAAAGTGACAGAGTTTGCTCACTACAGAGTTGGACAGTCATGAAAGTCACTGGACTCCTTCTCCGGCACTCTTTCTAGCATACTATGATTTACCAACTGCTCTAAAACATAATGGTAAGAAGATTTTGGAGAACTGAAGAAGACATAGTCAGAGGCATTTATCTTCCCAACGGAATCTCCCTCTGCCATGGCTCTTTTCTCCCCTTAGGCTCCTGCATATGGGAGATGGGAAGCAGATGTTATGAGAAGGGATGCGAGAAAAGGTAAATTCACACCTTCTCTTTGATGAGCTTAGAAGGACTCAAACTGCTCCCTCTGGAGTAGTTAAGACAGCTGCTGAGCTGTACCAAAGCTTTGATCCAATAGCTTGAAGTCCCAGAGTCATGAAATCACCCTAGGAAGAGCAATGGGTGAGTTTTAAAGCACATTTGGTAATTTATGTCTGGGTATAAAATATACTAAAATTAGAAAAGTGGTGACAGATAAAAGATTGATAGAAAATGTTCCAAATTACTTCAACAGAAGATTGCTCTAAAGTACTATATTTAAACACACTGAGGCTATTGTTTTCAATAATTAAAATATTCTACTGTTTTTAAAAGTGTATATGTGAATATACTTCAGTCTGGGCACAGTGGCTCACGCCTGTAATCCCAGCACTTTGGGAGGCTGAGAAGGGCAGGTCACCTGAGGTCAGGAGTTCAAAACCACCCTGGCCAACATGGTCAAACCCCATCTCTACTAAAAAATACAAAAATTAGCTGGGTGTGGGGGTGGGCACATGTAATCCCAGCTACTCGGGAAGCTGAGGCAGGAGAATCGAAGTTGCAGTGAGCCAAGATCGTGCCACTGCACTCCAGCCTGGGCAACACAGTGAGACTCCATCTCATAAATAAATAAATAAATAAATAATAAATTGAACAACCTGCTCCTGAATGACTCCTGGGCAAATTATGAAATCAAGGCAGAAATCAAGAATCTCTGAAACTAATGAGAACAACAAAACATACCAGAATCCCTGGGATGCAACTTAAGCAGTGTTAAAAGGAAAATTTACAGCACTAAAATAACTACATCAAAAAGCGACAACGATCTCAAATCAACAATCTAACATCACAACTAAAAGAACTAGAGAACCAAGAGCAAACAAACTCCAAAGCTAGCAGAAGACAAGAAATAACCAAGATCAGAGTAGAACTTAAGGAGGTAAACACCAAAAACCCTTCAAAAGTCAACATTCAGGAGTTGGTGTTTTGAAAAAATTTAATAAAATAGATAGACTGCTACCTAGACTAATAAAGAAGAAAAGAGACAAGAGCTAAATCGACACAATCAGAAATGATAAGGGGGATATCGCCACTGACAACCCAGAAATACAAACAACCAGCAGAGAATACTATAAACACCTCTACGCACATAAAATATAAAACTTAGGAGGAATGGGTAAATTTCTAGATACATACAACCTCCCAAGACTGAACCAGGAATAAATTGAATCCCAGAATAGATAAACAAAATAAACGAACAACAAGTTCTGAAATCGAGGCAGTAATAAATAGCCTATCAACCAAAAAAATCCCAGGACCAGATGGATTTACAGTTGAATTCTACCAGAGGTACAAGGAGGATCTGGTACTATTTCTTCTGAAACTATTACAAACAATTGGAAAGGAGGAATTCCTCCTTAACTCATTTTATGAGGCCAGCATCATCCTGATACCAAAACCTGGCAGGTACAACAAGTAAAGAAAACTTCCCTCCAATATTCCTGATGAACATCAATGCAAAAGTCCTCAATAAAATACTGGCAAACCAAATCCAGTAGCACATCAAAAAGCTCAAGATCAAGTTGGCTTTGTCCCTGGGATGCTGATTCAAATACACAAATTAATAAATGTGATTTATCATATAAACAGAACTAAAGACAAAACCACATCATTATCTCAACAGGTGCAGAAAAGGCCTTCAATAAATTCAACATCCCTTCATGTTAAAACTCTCAATAAACTAGGTATTGAAGGAACATACCTCAAAATAATAAGAGCCATATATGACAAACCCACAGCAAATATCGTACTGAATGGGCAAAAGCTAGAAGCATTCCCCTTGAAAATCGGCACAAGACAAGGATGCCCTCTCTCACCACTCCTATTCAACAGAGTATTGGAAGTTCCTGCCAGGAAAATCAGGCAAGAGAAGGAAACAAAGGGTATACACATAGGAAGAAGGGAAGTCAAATTATCATCGTTTGTAGAAGATATAATCTTATATGTAGAAACTCCCATCCTCTTATCTCAAAATCTTCTTAAAGCTGATAAGCAACTTCAGCAAAGTCTCAAGACATAAAAATCAGTGTGGAAAAATCACTAACATTCCTATACACCAACAATAGGCAAGCAGAGAACCAAATCATGAATGAACTCCTATGCACAATTGTTACCAAGAGAATAAAATTGTTACCAGGAATACAGCTAACAAGAGAAATACATGATGTTTTCAAGGAGAACTACAAACCACTGCTCAAGGAAATCAGCGAGGACACAAACAAATGGAAAAACATTCCATGCTCATGGATAGAAAGGATCAATATCATTAAAATGGCCATATTGTCCAGTTATTTATAGATTCAATACTATTCCCATTAAATTACCATTGACAGCCTTCACAGAATTAGAAAAAAACTATTTTAAAATTCATATGGAACCAAAAAAGAGCTTGAATAGCCAAGACGATCCTAAGCAAAAAGAACAAAGCTAGAGGTAACATGCCTCCCATCTTCAAACTATTCTATAAGGTTACAAAACAGAATGGTACTGGTATAAAAACAGACACATCACCCAATCCAACAGAATATATAATTCTGAAATAAGACCACATACCTACAACTATCTGATCTTTGACAAACCTGACAAAAACAAGCAATGGGGAAAAGATTCCCTATTTGATAAATGTTGCTGGGAGAACGGGCTAGCCATAAGCAGAAGATTGAAACTGAACCCCTTTCTTACTCCACATACAATAATTAACTCAAGATGGATTAAAGACTTAAATGTAAAACCCAAAACTACAAAAACCAGAGAAGAAAATCTAGGCATTATCATTCAGGACATAGACACAGGCAAAGATTTCATAATGAAGATGCCAAAAGCAATTGTAATGAAAGCAAAAATTGACAAATGGGATCTAATTAAACTAAAGAGCTTCTGCACAGCAAAAGAAACTATTATCAGAGTGGGCAATCTACAGAATGGGAGAAAATTTTTTCAATCTATCCATCTGACAAAGGTCTAATATCCAGACTCTACAAGGAACTTACAAACAAATTTATAAGAAAAAAAGACCCCTATTAAAACATGGGCAAAGGACATGAAAAGGCACCTCTCAAAAGAAGACATTTATGTAGCCAACAAACTTATGAAAAAAAACCTCACTGATCATTAGAATAATGCAAATCAAAACCACAATGAGATGCCATCTCACACCAGTCAGAATGGCAATTATTAAAAAGTCAAGAAACAACAGACACTGGCAAGGTCGTAGAGAAAAAGGAATGCTTTGACACTATTGGTGGAAATTTAAATTAGTTCATCCATTGTGGAAGACAGTGTGGCAATTCCTCAAAGATCTAGAAGCAGAAATGCCATTTGATTCAGCGATCCCATTACTGAGTATATAAATAGAATATAAATCATTCTATTATAAAAATACATGCATGACTTTGTTCATTGCAGGATGATTCACAATAGTCAAGACATGGAATCAGCCCTAATGCCTATCAGTGATAGACTGGATAAAGAAAATGTGGTACATATACATCATGGAGTACTATGCAGCCATAAAAAAGAACAAGATCATATCCTTTGTGGGGACATGGATGCAACTAGAATCCATTATCTTCAGCAAACTAACCCAGGAACAGAAAACCAAACACTACATCCTCTCACGTATAAGTGGGAGCTGAACAATGAGAACACGTAAATACAGGGAGGGGAACAACACACACTGGGATCTGTTAGGTAGGAAGAGGGGTGAGAGAGCATCAGGAAGAATAGCTAATAGATGCTGGGCTTACTACCTAGGTGATGGGTTGATCTGTGCAGCAAATCACCATGGCACATGTTTACCTATGTAACAAGCCTGGACATCCTGCCCATGTACCCCAGAACTTAAAAGTTGTAAGAAAAAAAAAACCAGTAATGCCCACAGTCAAAGCATGGCATGTACCTCAGCAGCGGATTTTTTTCACCCTTCAGGCATGGATTAAAATGCAAACCTCAGAATCTCAATATTCTTTGTTAACCCTGAGACTCAACTCTCAGTTCCTAGTCAAATCACCTTTGCCCAGAGTCACTTTCTTCCAATTCCAGGCAGGGAGATCTTCATTTCTAGCCTTACTTGCCCCTCGAATCACTTGAACACTCCCCTGGCCTGGTACTACTCAGCTTTGGATAAATAAACAATGGCTTCTCAGCTTTCCATTTTTCTAGACTTTCTATTCTGCACTCTGTTTTCCAAGACAGTCAGGGACCCTTAAACCCCGCCCTATACCCTCACTCTTTTTAATGCTTCTACCTTTTCTTATAACATCTAATTCTCTACTCCTTAAGCACCTCCTCTCAGAGCCACCTCCTGAGACCAACACTCCAAATTCAGCTGATTCATCTCGACAGGAGCTGACAAGGAATCCTCACTCTGTACAGATATTAACCTATATTAAAGGCAATATCACATGCGTATCCTACCAGATGAAAGTGTTCTCAATTCCCACACATTTCAGGAAGTTTACTGTAACAGAAAAATTTTGAAGTCCAACAGAAATGAATCTCTGTGCGTGGAGACTGTCACTAACTCCCCAAATTCACTATAGTCCTTAGCCTCAGGAAAGAAAATAATTGATTCATCTGTTGTATTTCTAATGTCTTTATCGCTTGTCAATGTGTTGCTCTGTTTATAAGCTGAAAAATATTTGGGATTAGATGTCTGCTCTTAAAATCTGCTACTTTTGGCAGGGTTTTCAGTAATACCTTAGAGTACTATTTTGGAGAATTTCAGGAATTCTTTTTGAAAGCTTATGAAGGGACATTCTCTTAAAATGCATTGGATTGCCCCCTCTCATTGGGTACATTTTCCCTAACACAGAAAAATTTGCCTCTCTCCAGGTTTAGTGCAGGCAGGAAAAATAGTATGTTGTGTCTCTTGAAGATATTACTAAATATCCCCTAGCATGCTATTATATCTTTATTCATCCTTTATGTTTTATTGTCTGTCCACTGACTAGCTGGTAAGTGCCAAGGAAGGCAGGGAATCAGCTTTGGTCTCTGATTAATCCCATTGGCCTATAACGGTGCCTGGCCCAAAGTGTGAGTTCAGTAATATTTGTTAAATGTGTTAAGCAATTAATCTTCTGCTATAAACATTTAACTTTAATGCTTTTGCACTTGTTATGTTGAAACAAGATGTACAGTTTGAATTGAGAACGACCTCATGGGCTTTGAGGGAAGAGTAAAAGGAGATCATGATCATTCCATCCTACACTAATGATATGAATTACTCCATGAGGAGCGAGAAACATGACATTTCTTGTGTTCCAAATTGAATCAAATCTGGCTCAATACCCACCGAAATAGTTTTTTGAGAAATCCAATAAAAGCCACCTTTTAGATTACCTCCCCTTTCATTCTTTCAAACAAGAAATCTCAAGCTATAGAGTCCAGAAAAATGAAACAGGGGTTGTTGGTACTCTTTTGGTTACTGATGCTTTTGGTATATAGTAAAAGAAATGGCTCCCCCCATAGTTCTTCTCCCTTCATCCCAAGTTCAGCCATGGGGACACTACTGAAGCACCCAAGATGATAGCATATAGTTTCCAGTCTACACAAGTACCACATGGCCATCACCATGTGAAATTCTTGTATCTACAACGACATTACTTTTCTGTATTCTTCCTCCTAGACCTACCCAATAAGTATACGAGATCGTGGAATTTTTGTAATTTTGCTTTACAGTGGTATCAGATATCTATCACTAACAGAAACTGCAAACCCTGATTCCTTTCCTAGTTCACAAGTATCATCTAATATCCCAGAATTTCTTGCATTTTCCTCTTAATTCTCTCCCTTCCCATCTCTTAAACAAACAAAAATGTTATTCATACCTGCTTTATTCATATCTCATAATGGTGCATAATCACCTATTCTTATAGATGGACAGACCCCGGACTCTAGAAACAAAAATATTTGATTTGTCTTTTTCAGGGAACAAATAAAAGCCAGGTTTTAGAACATTCTTGATTTAGGTGAAGAAGGGAATTTCAGCTAGGACTGGGTGCAGTTGCTTGTAACCAAAACTCCAAAACAACGATGACCTTAAAAAAACAAACATTTGTTTTATCTCCCTTAGAAGAAGTCCTGAGATAGCCCCCAGTGCTGGTACGAAGGCTCTATCCTATGCTCCACCAACCTTACCATGCCACCTCATGACCCAAGGTGACTGTTCATGTATTGACCATATGCTAATAAACAGAAAGGAAAAGGGTAAAGAGTACATGACAGATATTTTTTAAATTCCCGGGGGCAGCCATAATCTTTAATTACAGCTCACTGGCAAGTGCATAGTCACATTGCCAGACTAGTACAAGGGAAGATGAAAAATAAAGCCTTTATCCCACATGGCCATCTTGGATATTGGGAAAGGCAACTAGCAGTCTATACATCGAAGGGTGAACATTCACTCTGTTCTTTCGTGATAAGTTGGTAACAGTGAAAAGCAAAACTCAGAGATTGCTCAATAGGTCATCAAACTGTATAAAATACTAATAAGTAATCCTTTTGTTCTTCTAAGTTTAAGACCTACTTCAAGTCTCAATTGCCACTTGCCCCACACTTTGGTTCAAGGTGAGAAACAAAGTCGTTTGTCATCATCATCTTCTTAAAATTCTTTTGTCATCTGACTTTGTCTCAGAGAGATTAATAGATATTCATGAGATATATAATAATAAAAGAATGGGATATAAGAGAAGCAAAATCTAAAATCAAGCCTAATTTCAATTATATGAAGGTTGGGCATGAGGTACTGAAGTAACAGAGTAAGTGAATCTTGTCCCCACCTCCACTTATAAGCTTGAAGAATTTATATCATTGTTTTATACATCCCAGAATCTTCTATATAACCAGCACTCAATTTTGCTACATTGCGTTGAAAATTGATAATATAAATAGGCATATGAACTTTTGTGAAAGAAAAAGATGAAGAATAATTTAAAACACTTTCAAATTAATGACATGGCAGAAAACAGCACTGTACCAAAAGGTGGCAGACCTGAGTTCTATAACTGTCTTTACTAGTTATTGCTTATTGGACCTCAGTTTCCCCATATGGAAAATGAAGACTGCAACACTACTCCTGCTCTTTCAGGTTTTAACTATGAATAAATATTAATTGCAAAGTATTGTATAGGATACTACTTTTCTGTATTCTTCCTCCTAGACCTACCCAGTAAGTATACCAGATTGAGGAATTTTTGCAACTTGGGAGGATAAGCAAAACAAAATGAAATAAAGGAAGCATGTACTGAGAGAGGAACCTTCCTGTAAGGTATTGGATAACCTGCTAATAAAACTCCCTGAAGTAATAAACACAAAGATCAGAGCAGCAACTACAAATCACTCAGGAAAGGACCTTCCACCGCAGTATCTAGGCTCAGGGCCTCTGACCTGATTCATATTATTTTTCTACAACTGTCATGATCAGAGTAATCACAATGAGCAGAGCTGTATTCAGACTTCCTTGAAAGGCCTATGAGTCATAGGAAATAAGCACTGTGACTTGAGAGGGTGTTCAAACTACTGTCAATCACACCAGCCACGCATATCCTACTTGAAGAATTCCATTAAATGTCTTTTGGGAAAATCACAATGTGATTGGAATTAAAAATCAGACACTACCAATGCACTTGGGAGAGGGCCATTTTCACTCCTGGTCAGTAATTTGTGGGTATATTAAACTTACCTCTGGGTTTGGGAATATATATCTGGAAACTGATCGAGTTTGGGGGTTTAAGGAAGGTTCCTCAGAAGAGGCATTTAATCGGAATCTGAAGAACTAAAATTCTCAAGTGAAGAAGGAGAGGAAGGGATTTCTAGATAAGGAAAACAGCATGTGCCAAGGCCCTGAGGCAGAAAAGAGAAGAGCCAACTCATGGAACTGACAGAAGGGCAGTATGAGTAGAGCAAGAAGAGCACAGAAGAGAGCAGTGCCAGACAAAGCTATAGAGCTGGACCATCAGTTAGGGATCTTTACTTGTGAGCCAAAGAAGTTAACTCTGCCTCACTCATCAAAATAAGGAGAGATTTTTTGTATGCAAATACACTGAAGAACTCAAAAAGTTGAAAGATGTTCATAGGATGTAGCACAGCCAAGGTCACTGGTCATCTTACAAGTGCAGTTTCAGTGGCTCTAGAGTCAAATGGCATGAGAAGTTACTGGGAAGTAGGGTAAAGGAGGAAGCAGGCACAGACTATTTGGGAAGTCTGGTTATAACTGAGGAGATCAGAGAGAAAGCATTGGTCCAGGATATGGGGGCAGGGTCAAGGCAGGCTCTTTTTAAGATTAAGAAGTCTGAAGGATAGTTCAATGGCAATGAAAGAGAACAGTTGAGTAGACAACAGAGAAGGGATAATTTTTAGCATATTCAAGAAGGAAAGAAATTTGTAGCACACATAGAAACATTCATTGTTCTTAACAACAAGGAGGAGCAGGTCCTCTACGGCTGCCAAAAGGGGGAAGGAGGTACAGATGTCGGGGGAGTCGTCTGTGATGGTAGTAAACAAACGCACTTCCCAGGTGATGGCTTCCACTTGTTTTTGAAGTAGGTCATTTTCTGAGATGAGGGAGGAGTGGGAGGTGCATAAAGAGAATTAGAAAATTTAAGGAAAGTAGAGAAGTTGGGGTTTTTGTGTTCGGCTTTTTTTTTCTTTTTGAGACAGGGTTCCGCTCTGCTGCTCTGGTTGAAGTGCAGCAGAGCCATCACAGCTCACTGCAGCATTAACCTCCCAGCCTCAGGTAATCCTCCCACCTTAGTCTCCCCAGTAACTGGGACTATAGGCATGCACCACCATGCCCAGCTAACTTTTGTAGACACAGAGTTTTGTCATGTTGCCCAGGCTGGTGTTGAACCCCTGGCCTCAAGCAATCCCCCTGCCCAAGCTCCCAAAGTACTGGGATTATAGGTGTGAGCCATGGCACCCCGCTGGAGAAGATTTTTAAAAGTCACTGTGAGGAGTGGGAGAATGAGAAACAAGAAACAAAGAAGGAGATTCTAGTCAGGGTTGAGGGCACATTAAGAGCCATGTTTAATATTCCTAAATATTGGCTGTGAATGTGATATCTTGTCCCAAAATAGGGCCAGGAACCATCTTTGTATTCTCTGCAAACACATAGTAGATGTTTGACATATTCCCATGGTTTGTTTATTTTCAGGCCTCCATGCCAAGGACAGCTGTACCTCTCTTAACTTACTATTTGGTTTCTTATCTTAGGAACTGAGCAAATTCTATGACATTTAAATTCATTAAGAAATATGGAGCTAAAATTGCAGCACACTATGACTCCATGAACAGATTTTAAGGCACATATTTGGGTACAAGAATTACCCTGAATTCATCAGATTGATTTATTTGTATTTTCTCTTTTCTTTAATTTTATCTTTTATTATTATACCTTACTGGGAAAATATATTTTAGTGACCTTAAGTTTCTTTTGTGAAATGAAGGAAGGTCCAAATAATTCATGTCAATAATGGAACCAAAAGTATCACTTGGAAGTTACCTTAATTTAAAAACATTGTCATTACAGACATAGATACATAGGTATGTGTCTAGAAATAGATACAGATACAGCAACATTTGCTAAAAATTGTTAGAAACAAGAAGTGTAAAACCTAGATCAGTTTCTACTCTGAGATACAAACAAAAATCTATTTTGTAGAAAATGAAGGCATACTTATCTACTTATTGGTGTAATGTTTTCCATAAAAATGAAATATTTTTACTAATTTCTAATAAACTGTGAGCAAGAAAAATTATACTCCAAAATAATTGTGTGAAATGATGAAAGTGGAGGAAATAGAAAAGATTCCATTTCTTCAAATAGTACATTGTTACTATTTTTAAAGCTGGGCATATATTTCAAATAGTAGTCTCAACTTAATTACTTTTAAGAAAACAACTACTATGAACAGTTAATATTTTCAATGTGCTTCACACTAAATAATATGTCCTTTCTTTGACTTTGATTTAAAAATATCTAAATGAGAAATGGCATAACAGACTATAGATTCAAATCTCCATTCTATCTTTCTCTGTCTGTGTGACCTCATGAAAATCCCTAATCACAGTAGATTATTATAAGAATTCAGGGAGTTAAACTGTGGAAATACTTAGAACAGAACCTGGAAAATAGGCAGCATTATACAAGTGTTAGTTGTTGCTGTTTATCATTGCCTTCATCATCTAAAAGATGTAGAAACTATCTGCTAGAGTGTTTCTCAAGGGCCACCAGAAGCTTAACATACCGGGTAACTAATTTAGTTCTAGTGATAATGACTGAAGTTGGCAATATTGGTCTCTAGGTTTTAAGCACATCCTATTGGTATTATCATAATGAGGCAATGGGTATCTTCCTTTGTATTCAAAAGGCAGACCCAAATAACTAACAATCTCAGGTTCATATGAAGGACAGTCAGACTGGTCTGTGAGTCAGAGTGTCCTTGGAAGCCTCCGAGAAGGGGGTTAAAAAACATCTATTTCATTCCCCAACTGTTTTACATTCTCATCACCAGTGACACAGAAAGGTAAAACTTGACTAGGCCTTCTTGGCTTTGCAGTTCAGTTCTCTTCTCTGAGCAAGGAAGTGACTTTCAAGAGCTTTCAAACCAACTCTGAATGCCAAAGTCTTCCCCCCAGCAAGGCCTTTTGCAGTCTCTCAGGAGTCATCTAGAAGTCCTTACTTCTTATGTTGGCAATATGTATAATTAAAAAGCAAGCAATGAACAAAAACTGGCATCATACAAACCAAAGTCCTCAGTTCCGTCACTCCATAACCAATGACTTTTGCTATCCTTGCACTTTCTGAGCCTCCGCTTCCTTACCTATGAAGTGGAAGTAATGGTTAGAGAAAAATTGTTTGTGCCTGTCCAGTGATGATAGTATCTGGCTTATCTTGTTGTGGATGAAATAGATGGAAACCATCCATTTGGGCTTTGTGGCCCAAATCATCTTGGAAACCCTGACTCCAAGGGTTTTTAAATGTCAAGCTGACATATTTTTGGGTACCTTGTTTTAAACCTCATCATTACCTAATGATCATTTTTAAAATCCAAAGATACCTTAACAGTTCCTGTTTCTGAAATTGGGAAAGGCAAAATCAAGAAGAGCTGCTAGAGGAATATATATAAGATAAACTTATCATTGTTAAAGGGCTCAACTAAATAATCCAAGCTCAAGTCAGTGCTAAATTTACCTCATAGCCATGGGCAGACTGGCTTTTAGTAGATAGAGACTGACTCACAAAATATTAACTGTGCGTACTGTTAGTAGTTGAGGTCCCAATCTGTTGAAAAGAGAGTCTGATCAAATTTCAGTACAAAATACAGCTAAGAAAACCAGTATCTAAAGACCACTAGGAAGGGCACTTATAAGAGTGGGAGCGATTACACTTAATTGTAGGATGGTCTTGATAGAGATTTCTCAGAATTTGTATGTTAGGGAGCTGCTGGAAGTGTCAGTGATTATATCTTTAGAACAAAAGCCTATACAGGGTTATTATTAGGTAAGCTTTTCTGTGGTCTTATCTACAACATATGAGCCTAAAAATATCAGTGTTAAAAAAAGTTTGAATTTAGATTATCTGTGATACACATCATGGCTGGGTCTGGCACAATTTATCTGTTTTGCAAGGAAGGCACATTTTCAAATTACGGTTTTGCTTTAAGTTTTCACACTTTCCTTTGGATAAAGCATTTTTTAAAGTCTTTGACATTCTTGATAGCTAGTTATTATAACTGGCCCAACTGGCCCAAAGAACTGATGTCGACTGTTTTTTTGAATAAACATAGAAATTGACCCTCCCTAGTGTTAAAACTTGAAACTTCTATTTGTCTCATTGGAGTTGCTTCCTCAGGAAACTGACCCTCAGGCAAGGAACTAAAACACCAGATCATTGTGTCCACACAAAGAGATGCCGGATCTCTCATCCATCATGACTTTAGGTAGCTATATTCCTTCCCTGCTATATAAACCCCAATTTTAATCAGTTGAAAGAGATGGATTTGAGACTGATCTCCTCTCTCTCTAGCTGATGTCACCTGATTGAAAAGCATTCTTCCCTAGCAATACTCATTGTTTCAGTGATTGGCTTTCTATGCAGGAAGCAACAAGGTCCTCCCCTGGTATTTCAGTAACTGATTTTGGTTTCCTGACTGGGAATGTGTTGCTCACAGTTCACTGGTCACAGGCCAGAAGAGTTTCAGAATACCTCCTAGGCAGCTGTCTTTTTTTTTTTTTTTTTTTGGCCAAAGGTGAGTTTCAGTCTCTCTCTGTTTGGCCTACCACTGCCAGCCCCCAACTATGATCCTGATTGCCTAGGAAGAATAGCCCCTGAAATTTGGCATCTATTTCTGGACAAATAAGTGTGTTTTATGGGTAGCTGATAGCAGATATCGCTTCTCTATATTTGAGGAATCTATCTGCGGGTTGAAGAAGCCTAACCAATGAAGAGAGGAAATCTTCCTGATTGTTTCAGTTTGGACACTCTTGGGGCTTGTTAATAATTGCTTATTTGTGTCTGTATGTGAACATCTGCATCTGGACAACTGAGTGTCTTCTGTGGATCCAAAAAGCAAGCACTGCTTCTCTTGATTTGGGAAATTTTGAAGGAATTTCCATTTGAGATTGAAAAAGTCAAGCAGTTGAGAGAGGAGAGCCCCTGACTCAGGCTGGACACTCTTCGGGCTTGTCGATTGCTGCCACAGTTGGACTGTGTCTTGGTGACTGCTTTTGTGCATGTCAATGCAGTCATGGGAGGCTGGGGTTCAATCCCACAATGCAGCCCACTTGAGTGCATTTCAGGGTTGGTCTGAATGCAGCTGTGGGCCAGTGGAGGGAGGGAAAGTCTATGGCCATAGCACCTTGAACGTGCCTGATTTTGCCTGATCTTCGAAGATCTTTGAATTGTAATACTGCCCTTAATGGGAAAGCAGGATCATAGTTTCTTGCATCCAGGCTTTTGTGCTGCTGTTCTAAGCGGTGTCAGCCTGATTATTACATGATGTTCTGGGTGCTGTTTGGCCCTAGTATTATTTGAAGTCTGAAGAGATTTGGCCTTTAAAAATCAAACTTCTATGAAAACTGCTTTACCCAAAATTTTGGCTTACAGCTTTCATTGGATTACCCCTTAGGGCAAACAAAGTTTAGCCATGTGAACATATTCATAACTCATGGCTAGAATTCCAAGGTTAAAGCTATTGGATCTTTATTTCTATACGTGTATATGTGACTAAATATTATGTGTTGTTTTTACAGAGTTTTAAATTGTGTTTTAAACAAAAGGGTACTCTGGCCAGACATAGTGGCTCACTCCTATAATCCCAGCACTTTCAAAGGCTGAGGCAGGCAGATCACTTGAACCCAGGAGATCGAGACCAGCCTTGCCATCATGATGAAATCCCATCTCTACAGAAAATACAAAAATCAGCTGGGCGTGATGTTGTAAGCTGTAGTCCCAGCTACCTGGGAGGCTGGGGCAAGAGGATCACTTAAGCTCAGGAGGCAGACGTTGCAGTAAGCTGAGACCGTACCACTGCACTCCAGCCTGAGTGATAGAGTGAGACCCTGTGTCAAAAATAATAATAATAATACATAAATAAACAAATGAGCACTCATATATTAAGTAAATAAGTCTAAGCATTTTCAAGTTACTGTGAATTAGGTAAATCCTTAATAAACAAGTTGGCTTTAAAATTATTGGTAAAATAAAAATAGAAATGTCTTCATAATTATCAGCACACATTTTTGTCTGAGTTTTATATTTCTCTCTGCTTGGTATTTAAAGATATTTAAACTATGGTTTGGCACAAAAGGTTATAAGACTATAAACCTAGTCATGAACAGAATGATCTTTGTGTGATTTTTTTGGATAAATAAGGCTAATTTAATATTGTCAGTATGATTTTCAAAAAAAGCTGAATCTGAATTTTTGGCAAAATATCCATATATTTAAAGTTGTCACTTAGATGAACACCTGATATTCACAGGTTGTAAAAATGGTTAACAAGAAAATGATAACAAGCTTTGTCCAATATATCAGTTCTCATAAGTAATTTAAATAAACTGCTAAAATAAATGAAATGTAAATAGGATAAATGCTATAGGTAAACTCTTTAATGTCATTTAAAATGCTGAAATTATTTTGGATGCTTATTAGATGTCTGGGTCATTCTAAATAAGAAATGATTATAATATGGGGAAACAGGTTTTTTTAAAAAAATATGAAATGTTCTCATCTATAAAATGTTATAGTTCAGGTTTTTTTGTTCCAGGGTTTTCATTAAACTTTAAGGTTACTGAGCATAAGAATCCTAGTTAATATATAATTCTGTATATAGAATGTGCCATAAAAGATGTGATTTATTGAGAAAAAGAATAATTTTATTTAATTCAGAAGTTATCTAAAGGTTAATTCAAATTATGGACTTGGAAGGTTATTTACGAAACAAGGTGGAAAAGAACCAGTAAACAGAGGAGAGAGATGTGAAAAAGATTGGTCCCTGGATTAGAACAAGGTTTCTTTAAAATAGGGCCTTGCTGTTAATAAAATTACAGAAGGTTTTGATTTTGATGCTATGCTCACATTTTAAAAATTTATCAGATTCATATCTCAGAAGTGCAACTCTGTTGTGCCTTGCTATTATAGCTGTTTTGTCCCCTTCCAAAGGCCTAAGATAATAACTCTCTCCTTCAACTTTTTCTCCAGCTCCTGTAATTTTTTCCCTCTGTTCTAACCATGATTGTGACTGGAATGTTTCTCTTGAAGGATTAGAAAGCAATGCTTTCCTCCAGTATAACTTGATTCCGTACTCTTGGCTTTTCTTGATATGTCTGAATTGCTCCATGTAACCAGAAAACTTCTCATCCTCTTCCCCTGCTCAAAGCACTAGTTTTCTAGTTTCTTGTTTCCTCTGTAATATAACGTTCACTTATGACTCTGAACACACGCCTCCTGTGTCTGATTAATTCCAGTACGCTTTTCATCAGGTCATCTAAATAGGCTTCCTATAAGGAGAAGCAACCACACTGCAGAAGATCTTTCTTTGCCTTTTGGTAACTAGCCTAAGAAAAATATTTTACATTTTATCAAGATAATTTCTATGTCACCGTTATTAGCTTTTTGATTGCTTTAAAAAATTGAGATTTAATGAATTAAGGCTTTTACATGTATGTAACTTTCTGTATTGCTTTTAAAGACCTTGTGCCATTAAGTTACAGAGCTTTCACTCCTGGATCTGAAAATGGCACCAACTCCTACTAAATTTTGAACATTGACACAGTCAAAACCTTTTCTGCAGACCCAGAAGAAGGTGACAATCAAAGTGAACTGCTTTCATGAGTCACAGGGCCAGAAACAAACTACTGAATCCCTCTAGGCCCAGGACTATCATAGAAGAGGCATGAGATTGTAAGGACCAATTTTTTTTTTTTTTTTTTTTTTTTTTTTTGAGACAGAGTCTCGCTCCATCCCCAGGCACCAGGCTGGAGTGCAGTGGCACAATCTTGGCTCACTGCAACCTCCGCCTCCTGTGTTCAAGCAATTCTCCTGCCTCAGCCTCCCGAGTAGCTGGGACTACAGGCACATGCCACCACACCCAGCTAATTTTTGTATTTTTAGTAGAGACGGGGTTTCACCATGTTGACCAGGATGGTCTTGATCTCTTGACCTCGTGATCTGCCTGCCTGGACCTCCCAAAGTGCTCGGATTACAGGTATGAGCCACTGCGCCCGGCCATAAGGGCCAATTTTGAGGGGTAAATCTGTTAAGAGTTTTTTCTAAAATTTAAACATTAATATCAAGAACATGCTGATGCAAGGCCAGAATCTAGACCCCTGTGTTAGAATAACCTATGTTGTTATATTAACCTTTGATTCCTGGGTGGCTGTGGCATGGAGCTGCCCCAGTGCTACATTCAGATATTAAAGGTAAAGTTACCAATGAAATTTAGATATGAATTCAACTCCTGGAAAGTTCATTCCCTGGATGTAAAAGGAAGTGCAAACTAATAAGGAAAAAGCAAACTAATCCTTTTGTTATTGTTATCTGTAATTGCTACAATGGAAGTGAAAGAGTGCTGGGTTGGGTCTTGAGACTGGACCAAGCTCAGATGTGGGTCTGTCTGAGCTAGATCACTAGCCTCAAAGCTACCACAAAAGGGGAAATTATGCCAAGGAAATAAAATTATCTCTGAAATTTGTGGTTTCCAAGAAGGTAGTCAATGTGGAAGGAAGGGCAAAACAGAGTAGAGAGTAAGTATTAAAACCAGAAGGAATAATGTGAAGCAATTATTCCATTTTGTTGATTGGTATCATCACTTTCCTAAGAAACCTTTACTAAAATGAATTGTGAGAGTAACTAATTTGGGAGCGATGTCTTTTAAATGCTGCAGAGTGGAAGAGCATGTTTTGGTGGATGCAGGACCCATAGAGATTATTCCCAAGAGAACAGCCAGCCCTGTGAACTGGGTAAAAGCCACTCGAAGAGCTGCTTGCCCTGAGAAGAGGAACTGCTCAGTTTTACCTGTCAATAGCAGGTGAAGCACCTCAGATGAAGCAGCTGGTATGCTTTGTATGCAAGCCATGGGGACTGGCTGTATGATGACAGGAATATTAAACTTACTTTTTGGCTTTTTATTTCGGGGCTTTTTTTTGTTACTTAAAGGCCTCTAAGGGTTAATGAGTGCCTATCCACTTCCATTTGTCTGGACTAGAACATTTAATTGACTATAAGTCTTCTGACTCTAAGTCCCTCGGCCATAGGGTTCCCACTGAGAGACAGGATGGACCTAGGGCACATAGCCATAAGACCCCGGCAACAATATGGGACAAAATAAAAGTCTGGCCACAGATGCTGCCTCTGGCATGTAGCAACAAAAAGGAGGAAAACTAATATTAGAGTCCTAAGTCCCCCTTCTGAATAACTGGACCCACTTTTGGCCAAGGAGATGCCAATTGCCAAAAGACAAATTTTACCTGGAAAAAAATCTTGCTCTTTGCCCTTCTAAGGATTTGAGAATCCCCCGTAAGTGGGTTGGACTTAGTCCCTTTGAAATGTGTGGAGACCATTTCTCCAGCTTCCCTGTCACTTGAGGGCTGTTTCTATTCTGAAACAGAAGCTAGACCATATATAAAACAGTGAGGAAACATACCAACCAGTCTCTTAGAGTTTTCTTCCAACAGGCTCCAGTTCCCTATAGAAGTGCCTCTCCACTCTTTGAAACTGCAGACCATGTCCAAGACCTGGAAATTCCACCAGGGTGAAGACTAGCTGCAACCACAATGGCACAATGGGTCAGCTCTTTTGAGGCTGTGCTGACCACTCACTCATCTGTCATGTTAGCTGGTGTCAAGCCATGGATTCATCATACTCAGGTAAAACTAGTGCCTCTAGGATCCTTCCAGAGAAACAGTTATGGTTTTCTGAAACCTTAGATAGCCTTAAGTTAATATTCAAAACCCAGCCAAAGGCTGTAGATGCAAAATCATAAAGGGAACATGCACTTTTCAGGTTGCTATTGCTCTCCAAAAAAAGACATATCTTTTTGCTTGCAGGATGTAATGAATCAGGAAGACCTTTGGTAGGTTCAGGATTGTTCACTTGGACTCCCCAGGGGATCCACTCTATATTCTCTGGTATTTTAAAATTAGATTTATCTACATTATTAATCATCTTAGTTTTTAAAACCATTGATAAAAGTACTCAAATCCTGGTGCTCCAACAAGCCAGATGCCAACCAGATACTCGTGAGTACTTTCAATTGCAGGTGTAATGTTTTCATTCCTCATGATTATTCCACAATGACCCTCCTTAGCATGAAGCAGCCAGAAGGATCAATGACCAGGTTCCCTATGATTGAGGGACTGATAAACAGAAAGAGGGGACTGAGGCCGGCCTTGGTGGCTCATGCCGTAATCCCAGCACTTTGGAAAGCTGAGGCGGGTGGATCAGCTGATGTCAGGAGTTCAAGGCCAGCCTGGCCAACATGGCGAAACCCTATCTCTACTAAAAAACACAAAAATTAGCAGGGACCAGTGCCAGGTGCCTGTAATCCCAGCTACTTGGGAGGCTGAGGCAGCAGAAGTGCTTGAACCCCAGAGGTGGAGGTTGCAGTGAGCCAAGATTGCACCACTGCACTCCAGCATGGGAGACAGAGCAAGACTCCATCTCAAAAAAAAAGAAAAAAGAAAGAGGGGACTCAAATTGTCCAAACTGGCCCTCTCTTGAAAAGTGTTAAAACTTGAAACTTACATTTTTCTTATTTGAGTTCCTTCCTCAGGAACTGACCCTCAGGCGAGGAAAGGAAACACTGGATCACCACATCCAGACTGATCTCCCAACTTTCTGGCTGATGTCACGTGAATAAAAAGCCTTCTTCCTGGCAGTACTCATTGTCTCAGTGATGGGATTTCTGTGCGGGAAGCAACAAGGCTTAGACCCATGTTACCTGGCACTCTGGTAACATTGCTGTCCAGTTTTGCAAGTGAGGAGGCTGAGGCTCAAATACGTTGCACACCAGGCCCAGTGCCAGAGCCAGCATTCACACAAGGGTCTGTCTGTCTTCAAAACTTAGAGTTTTTCCACTAAACTGGGCATTTCCCTGGGTTTTGAACCCCGTCTCTGCTACCTATTCACCTTACTGTTAACAGGATTTATATTTTTCACTGGAGACATACTCTTTCTTCATGGCGTGTGATCCTGGTGGGACAGTCAGGGTACCCTGGCACCCCTGCCAAGAAAAGTTGAAGCAGATCCTTCCCACGTGTCCCTTAGTTCCTTCTACCTGGATCCTTGGGTCTTCCCTTATTTCTGCCTTGTCTGAGACTTGTCTGTTTTTTTTTTCCTTTGATATAAGCCATCTTACATATTTCTATTAAACTCCATTCTTAGTTAAGTCATCCAGAGTCTGCTTCTATTGCTCATAAAATTTCTAATTAGAGCAGTTAAATACCACACCTCATGGAAGCAGTGGGAAGATTAAATGACAGTTTTTTACATAGCAATTAGCCCAATACCTAGCACACAGTAAGTGCTCAGTAAATATCAGTTGCTCTTAGTACTACTACTGCTGATAATAATGACCGCGAATACCATAGTATAGACAGATACAGGAGCCCTCACTAAAGAAACATGCTCTTCTATTTCTGATCAAGTACTATAGTTATAGCACTACATGAATTAAAAATGTAATATAGGGATTATTTCTTTGCTGTATTGCTCCTCTGAGAGAATGGTGATCCCATTTATTTATGGGTTTATATGAATCTATAGCTTCAAAGAAGTCATTTCAATCTTCCCAAACACTATTAGTACACAGTTTACTACTTAATAACTAGGTACTGGTTGTCCTATTTAATAGTTGGCTGGGTAACTAGCTGATAGAAAGAAACTAATCGGGTGGCGTTACTATAATAATACAAAAAAAAAGAAAAGAAAAAAACTGAGAGAAGGCAAACTGCCCACCAAAAACTCTTCCATAAGGCAGAAAAGTGGTTCTGGCAAGTAATTACATTTTTCAGCCTTCCTTGCATTCAGGGGTGGTCATTTGACTAGATCTTGCTAATGGAATGTGAGTAAAAGTAATGTGTATCAATTCTGGTGTGCCTTCTCCTCATAGCCTTCCCCCTTACGCTGGCTTCATGAAAACTTTAAGACCAACCCTAGGATATGGTAGAACCCGAAGACAGGAAGAGCCTGGGTCCCCATGTTACCACATGGAGGAAAGCTATCTGCCTATTGACCAGAAAAACCCACTGTGTTACACAGCTGAAATTTTGTGGCTAATTTGCTGCATCAGCTATCACCCTAACAAATATAAAAGTTTAATTCCTAATTTAAATACACATAATTACAAATCTTTCTCTAACATAGCTATAATTTAGAACACAATATAAAGGAATAGTACTCAACAGCAAATGTTAAATTCCTGAGTAAGCTCCATACATGATTCGAATCAGTTGACTCCAATGACAAGATTCTTATAGACAAATTGTTCTTTATATTTTCCCACACTTTGAGAACTATGATAAATTCCTAGGTATAATAGTCAGTATCCAAAAAAATGACTGGAAAGTAATATTGATGCCTCTTATGAAGAAAAGGGGAGATACAGCTTGTTCCTCATGACAGCTCTATTGAGAATCCTTTCTTGGCCCAAGTGTATTTTCCCTCAGTCTTTTCTAACAATCAAAAATGTGTCTAAGAAATATATATCACAGCAGTACATCAGAACAGCTTCGCTTCAAAAAGCCTATAGGCTGCCTTATTTTGGCCTATACCTATTTGCTTAAATTTTTCAGAAAGGAATAATTGTTTTTGGACACACTTCCATTTAACAATTGTAACATTCCTCCCTTTGGCATCTTGTCACTTATCATTTCAAACCATTTATTTGGATCCAGGACCATGAGAACCCCCTGGCCATCTTCCTCCAGTCAAAACATTTCCTCAACATCTGTTTTTACTAATTTGCTAAACTTGTCTCCAGCCTCTGAACTTCAAAGTATCATATAAAAATATTTACTGAATTCTTTTAGATGATCCTTTAAGAGGTGAACGATTGGACTGTGTGTCCTTTCTTTCCTAAATCTGCATTTTAGACACATTTAACTAAATAGTTTTCAAACAGACAAAAAGTGGTTTCCTCACATTACCTAACAAAAACTTTAGATAAAGTAAAATTCGTGTTCATTTGAAAAAGGAATTGACCCATGGAAGAATTCAGGATGGAATGCAAGTAAATACTAGTAGTTAATTATTCTCTGGTTTTGTGTGGGTGTGTGTGTGTGTGTGTGTGTGTGTGTGTGTTGTTTTGTTTTGATGAAAGGATTTAAGGCACGAGCTTTATTTGTTTAGTTGCATTTGACTCAGTTTACTGGAAATTCTTGAATGTTTTACAAATTAGAAGGCAGCAGGACATCATAAAGGATATTAATAGTGTACATATGAAAAACTCTATTCGCATTATTTCCTGGGAAAGGAAAGGGTGGCATCGATAACAAAGGCAAGCAGCACTCACTGAATCACAGGCTCTCATTATTTCCACAGGTAATGCTATGGCAGCTTTCTACTCTGCTTACCTTTGCTGAATGTAAATGCAGTTTAATAAGCACTTTGAGTGTCTACGACCACAGATATTAAAAGATGAGTAAGTCATGCTCTCAGCCTTTGAAGGGGTTTCTGGTCCAGCGAAATAGATGCAATAAAAGGAACTGGATTTGGGGTGATGAAAATGTTGTGGAGATGAATAGTGGTGATGGCTGCACAACAGTATGAATGTACTTGAGGCCACTGTACCAGGCACCTGAAAATGGTTGAGATGGTATATTTGATGTTATGTATATTTTATCATGCACACAAAAAAGAAGGAATTAAAAATTCTCTCCTCTCCTTCTGTCAGAGAAAGAATGAATCAAAATAAATCAAGTGGCACCAGCACCATTCCTTGGGCAAGAGAGAATTAGAAGCCAATGTGTGTGTTTTTCCCATTTGGGAATCTATCAGATCCAGGCAGATAGTGAAGAGTCAAAGCATCTCAGTGCCATCACAGGCTGTGTTTTGTTCCTCAAGGGCAAAGTCAGAGTCAGGCCAGAGAGTGTTCTTTCCTGGAAATGTACTGAATACAGTGTCTCTGAGGAAAGTTAATGATTTTGAAAACTGTACCCCTTTTAGAGATGACCCAGTAAAGGCAGCAGCTGGGATCCAGCTCTCACAGAAGGGCAGGGCCAGCTTCCTGGGCATGAGACCAGTGCAGTCACACAGGACGCCATGCTGAGAAGGGCTCTTGTTTAGGGATCTGCTGCCACTATCTCAAAATTAATAATAATTTTTTAACAAAAGGTTTCATATTATCATTTTATACCAGGCCCAGAAAATTAGGTAGCTAGCAAGTCCTGCAGAGGTAGGAAGACACAGCCCCTTTCAGTCTAAAGCCTTCATGAAGGGCAGAGAAGGATCATGCTCAGGAAAATGCAGCCTCAGACATTTCACAAACTGGGAGAAGCCAAAAGAAACCCTGACAGAGAAAGCTCTCAAGGAAAGGAATAGAGCTGTCTTACAGACCAAGAGGTCTAAGAGACCAAAAAATGGGATTGCATAACAAGTGTTTGGGGGGGTGTGGGCAGTGTATGAGCCAGTCAGGGGTACAGGCAGCATCCACATCACAAATTAGAACTTTGATCTCTATAAAACCTTTCTTAGAATTCTTAGTCCTTCAAAAAAGACCTTTATATACTGACATTAAAGTAAGTCATGTGGGTCTGGTGAAGGCTAATGGAGCTTTCCTTCTGAGCTGCAGTTTAGAAAAGTTGCTGACCTTCCTGTGTACTCATACCCTAGGCCTGCAAAAAGCTTTCTGCAGTAATGGAGACTCCCCAATGCAGGAGGTACCAAAGAAGCTCCAAACATTCTGACTCACCTGTCCCATGTGAAGATTTTCCCATAAGAAGAAAGAAGGAGGCTCTTGATCCAAGATAGCCGAATAGGAACAGCTCTGGAGTGCAGTTCCCAGAGAAAACGCAGAGGGTGAGTGATCAGCACATTCCCAAATGAGTTTTTACTGCCCACAGACCAGGAGATTCCTGGGTGGAAAATACCATGAATCTCAAGCACGGCTGTTTCAGCCAGCACAGCGGGTCTCCGCACAAAAACTCACACAAATCTGGGCACCGTTTCAACTGGCACCTGGAACACCTGGGAGACAGAGTCGCCCATTCAACTGAAAAAAGGGGAGCTGAAACAGGGAGCCAAGTGATCTGGCTTGGCGGGTCCCACCCCCACAAAGACCAGCAATCTGAAACGCTCTTGATTGAGAGTTTCACAACAAGCACAAATGGACCCAGGATGGTCCAGCTCTGTGGGGAGAAGAGTGTCCTCCATTACCAAGGCAATCCACCACTACCAAGGCAAACTGCCATTATTGAGGCAATCCGCCATTTCCGAGGCAGTCCACCATTGCAGAGGCAGTCCACCATTACTGAGGCAGACTGCCATTACCAAGGCAGTTGTAACTATACCTCTATAAACAAAACCACAAGGAAGTTCACAGAGCAGCTGGGCAGAGCCCACAGCAGCTCAGCAATACCTCTGCTGGCAGACTGTGACTAGGGTACCTCCTTGCTGGGCAGGGCATCTCTTAAAAAAGGCAGCAGCATATCAGGAACTTATAAATAAAGCCCCACCTTCCAGGAGAGAGCACATGGGGAAAAAAGGCAGTTATGAGTTCCGCTGCAGCAGACTTAAATGTACCTGCCCAGCAGCTCTGAACAGAACAACAGAGCTCACAGCTCAGCACTTGAGCTCCTGTAAGGGACAGACTGTCTCCTCAAGCAGCTCCACAACCTCCATATATCCAAAGAGACACCTCATAAAGGAGAGCTCAGGCTGACATATGGCAGGTATCCTTCTGGGACAAAGATAACACAAGAAGAAACTGGCAGCAACCCTTACTGTTCTGCAGCTGCCGTAGGTGATGCTCAGGCAAGCAGGGTCGGGAGTGGACCTCCAGCAGACCTATAGCAGAGGGGCCTGACTGTTAGAAGGAAAACTAAAAAACAGAAAGAAATAACTTCGACATCAACAAAAAGGACATCCAGAGACCCCATCTGAAAGTCACCAACTATAAAGACCACAGATAAATAACTCCACAAAGATGGGAAGAAACCAGTGCAAAAAAAATGAAAACACCCAAAACCAGAATGCCTCTCCACCTCCAAGGGACCACAACTCCTCACCAGCAAGGGAACAGAGCTAGATTGAGAATGAGTCTGATGAATTGACAGAAACAGGCTTCAAAAATTGGATAATAAGAAACTTCTGTGAGCTAAAAGAACGTGTTCTAACCCAATGCAAAGAAATTAAGAACCTTGAAAAAAAGGTTCGACTAAAATCTAACAAAACTAAACAGCTTAGAAAAGAATAGAAATGAATTGATGGAGCTTAAAAACACAACATGAGAACTTCACAAAGCATACACAAGTTTTAATAGCCAAATCTTCTGAAACTATTCCAAACAATACAAAAAGAGGGAATTCTTCCCAAATCATTTTATGACACCAACATCATCCTGATTCCAAAACCCGGCAGAGACTCAACAAGAAAAGAAAACT
>NW_016107389.1:4511145-4513482 GCF_001604975.1 Cebus imitator | reverse complement strand
GATAAAATAGACTTTAAACCAACAAAGAGCAAAAGAGACAAAGAAGGGCATTACATAATAGTAAAAGGATCAATGCAACAAGAAGAGCTAACGATCCTAAATATATATGCACCTAATACAGGAGCACCCAGATATATAAAATAAGTTCTTAACAACCTACAAAGAGACTTAGACTCCCACACAATAATAGTGGGATACTTTAACACTCCATTGTCAATATTAGACAGATCAACGAGACAGAAAATTAACAAGGATATCCAGGAATTGAACTCAGATCTGGACCAAGCAAACCTAATAGACATTTACAGAACTCTCGACCCCAAATCCACAAGATATACATTGTTCTCAGCACCACGTCACCCCTACTCTAAAACTGACCACATAATTGGAAGTAAATCAATCCTCAGCAAATGCAAAAGAACAGAAATCATAACAGTCTCTCAGAACACACTGCAATCAACTTAGAACTCAGGTTTAAGAAACTAACTTAGAATCGCACAACTTCATGGAAACTGAATAACTGGTTCTTGAATGTTGACTTGATAAACAATGAAATGACAGCAGAAATAAAGATGTTCAAAACCAACAAGAACGAGACAAAACGTACCAGAATCTCTGGGATACATTTAAAGCAGTGTCTAAAAGAAAATTTATAGCAATAAATGCCCACATGAGAAGCAAGGAAAGATCTAAAATCGGCACCCTCTCATCAAAATTGAAAGAGCTAGAGGAGCAAGATCAAAAAAACTCAAAAGCTAGCAGAAGATACAAAATGATACAAAATAACTAAGATCAGAGCAGAACTGAAGGAGATAGAGACACAAAAAAATCTTTCAAAAAATCAATAAATCCAGAAGCTAGTTTTTTGAAAAGATCAACAAAATAGACCACTGGCCAGATTAATAAAAAAGAAAAGAGAGAATAATCAAATAGATGCAATAAAAAACGATAAAGGGGATAACACCACAGATTCCACAGAAATACAAACTACCATCAAAGATTACTACAAACAACTCTATGCACATAAACCAGTAAACCTGAAAGAAATGGATGAATTCCTGGACACTTGCACCCTCCCAAGCCTAAAGCTGTAAGAATTGGTTGCTGCCTCAACTTCAGCCCTTATTATTGGTGTCTGTATATATATAAAAGAAGAAGAAGAAAGAAGACTGCAAGCCCCCCAATGTTGTGTTGACATATAGATTATGGCTTTTTTTTACAATATAATTATGATCTCTTCCTGTACTGTTTGACATTTTTTTATTGTAGATATATGTAACTGGCTTATTGAGCCCTGTCAACTCATTGGGATATACAGGTGACTTTTTAGGCAGTAGCTTTTCCTAGATGTCTTATATAAGTAGTGCCTTCCTTAATATAATCGTGACCCAGTTCCATAAGTTTTCAGACACTCTGCCTTATACAAACAGTACCCTTTCTATTTCCATGATTTAGTCCTATTTATTTTTTTAAAAAAAGATTTCCATATCACATCTCATTCAAATTTTTTCTGTCTACTCCCAACCCTGCCCCAAGCATAGGTAGGAGCTTTGACTTCACTCATCTGAAGTGGAGGGTCTGACTTCCACACCTCTCCTCTCCCCTTCTTCTACCCACTGCCACTTGCTGCCCTGTCAGGGTGGGGCTCAAGGAGCAAGAAAAAAACAAAAACTACCCTTCTGACTGGGCCAGTATTGCTTGATTTGTTGCAGTCTTGCCTGAGTTTGGTATTCATTGCTGTTTTCACTCATTGTATATACACTCAAGGCAGTTGGTATGGATGGCTTGTTACTGCAACATGGACCACTGGTAAAAAGCTCACTGCTCCCATCTGATTTTCTCCAATTCCCTGGCAAAGTAGACATCCCAAAAAGAAATAAAAATGATAGTTATCCTTTTGGAAGTTTGCCCTCCCAACCCTTTTTTTTTTTACATGGAAATTCTTTCAGGACCTCCTCTTACCCTTACCCTTGGGGAAAGAAAGCATCTCCTCTCCAAAATGTGAGTAAGGAGATAGCCTCTCTTCTTGTGTTGATGGTGTCGAGGGAGGATGGTTGGTGGTAGAGCTGGTTTCTGAATTTGTTTCCATCTTAGGCCTGAGGAGTGGTAGCTGAACCACTCGTTGGCGTGGCTATGAACGAAGAATGTGGGATTTAGCCATTATTCTAGGACAATCTGACAGCTTATTTAACACTTGTATTTTCTTTATTAAAAATAAAAAATAGGCCGGGCACGGTGGCTCAAGCCTGTAATCCCAGCACTTTGGGAGGCCGAGGCGGGTGGATCACGAGGTCAAGAGATCGAGACCATCCTGGTCAACATGGTGAAACCCCGTCT
>NW_016107389.1:4478132-4511135 GCF_001604975.1 Cebus imitator | reverse complement strand
CATTAGCTGGGCATGGTGGTGCGTGCCTGTAATCTCAGCTACGTGGAAGGCTGAGGCAGGAGAATTGCCTGAACCCAGGAGGCGGAGGTTGCGGTGAGCCGAGATCGCACCATTGCACTCCAGCCTGGGTAACAAGAGTGAAACTCTGTCTCAAAAAATAAAAATAAATAAAATAAAAAAAATAAAAAATAAAAAATAATTATAATATATGGCTTATAATAATACAGGGTAGGTATACACAGAAAACCCTTTCACAGAACAGCAAAGGGCTACTTCCTCAAGCCTACAAAAGGAAGGATGAAGGACAATTTGCTAAAGTAAAGGATGTCTTGCTTAAATCATAATTAGAAAGTAGAAATTATCATACTGGAAATGTAGAGGTAGAACAAGGTTACTCAAGCTTGGCATTATTGACATTTAGGCCAGATAATTCTTTGCTCTAGAAGGATGACATTCTTGGACTCTATGCACTACATGCCAGTAGCACCCTTCCCCAAGTTATGACAAACAAAAATATCAGCAGACATTGGCAACTGTCTCTTCAAGGGACAAAATTGTCCCCAGTTGAAAACCACTGGTGTAGAGTCTTATAGGCAGAGGAAAAAATCATAATCAAAGGCACCAGCTATGGAATTGCATGATATTTCTGAAAACTACACATAGTTCTATATTACTCAAGTACAAAGTGCAATGCAGGGCATGGTGGGGGGTAGCAATGACACACATGGGAGCCAGATAATGGAAGGTCTGGGCAGGAAGGCAGGCAGATGTGATGGGATGACATCTCTGTGGTGATCGTGAGTCTCAGAAAGGGAATGACACAGTTATATTTGAATTTCAGACAGATGAGAAGAGTAAGACTTTTGGCAGTTGAACCATGTTGGGATTCACTCAGGATAGCTGGCAAAATATTAGGAAAATATTAGGAAAAGTTATAAGATTATAGTCTTAAAATCTTTTGGAAGGCTGAAAGGTTTTGATGGAAACAGGATGAAGGCAAGCAATTCTTACATTAGGGTAATAAGTCATAGGGTGAAGATTTAGGGACAATAAAACTTCCCCAATTAAGTTTGTTTACCCCACATTCCTTGATTTCTACTGTAATTTGTTTACTCATGTAAACTTTGTGCTGGGTGGTCCTCTCAGGGGGAGGTCAAAAGGAAATTACCTGTTAATGGTGTTTACTATGGGCCCCAGAACCAAAAGCTTTTATCATTCATAAAACCACTCTTTTATCCATGTTAATTATCCACAAATCTGTTGATTTGGAACCTCTCTTATTAAATCTATACTGAATAACGTGAGGAGGTATAGGGAGTCATGGTTTGTTAGCTGCTATCTCCCTCTGAAAGCAGCTGATGACCATACCTAGCCCACTCAGATTCACTGTATGCTGGTGTATGTGAGTGCATTCATTCATCTGTTGATTGAGTCAGGGTCTGCAAGACAGACCTCTGCAGGTGGTGATCAGTGTCTCAGGACCACTCAGGAGCTATGTCAGAAATCAAGACAGAGATGAGAAAATGCACCTGAACTGGGGGAGTGGAAGGAGGGAGAGGGAGAGGTTGAAGTATATGTAGGAAGCCTGTGTGAATGGTCCCACAGCTGATGACAAGAGAAGACACAGGGATGGGCTTTCACCTTCCTTGCTAGGAAAAAAGAAAAGCTGAAGGGTTGAACTGTGGGTCCTTTCTTGTTGGTTAGTTTAAGCCTATGGAAATCTATTTCATATTGATAGTTTTCTAAATTTTCCAACAGAGAATTCAAATTTTCTGGGAGTTCAAATGACAAAGACAAACTTATTCAAAACACAAAACATCACAAACAACGCAGCTGTGCTTTGTGAAAACAGATTCCTCATTTCAAATACCGTTGTGACATTACTTTAACATTGGTCAAACTACCAGTGAAAAGTTGTTGTGGTTTTGACATTATCTCAGGAAGGCAATTTAATAAAAAGAAACATGAAAGGGTGAATGTATCATAAGGAGAAGGAGGTAGGTCCTTACAAAGAAGCTGATACATAAGGCTTTGCCCCAGGCTGGAACTTTATCTGAGAAGAGAACATTGCTATAACTTCATTTTGATACATTACAAATTAATTCCAATGGAAACTGATTTATGAACAGAACAACAGTATAGATACAAGAAGAAAGCAATATTGTTGTAGAATTGATGAGGAAACATCATCAGCATATTTAATGTCCTACATGGGGTGAATCTTTTAAAAAGAGATTTGTCTCCTAAATAAACATCATTGTAAGCAACCCAGGAAGTTAAGTTCCCTTATTAGCCTCTTTTTTGTTCTTTTCAGTATCCCAGAACATTTAAAGTGATAAGCAGCAGCTGATAAACAGCAGCTAAGGGAGGACAGGAAACAGGCAGAATTCAGTTTTAGTGACAGAAATCTCCACATGGAAATCCCGATCCTGGATATGTGGCTACAATAGTGCCCCCAAATGACAAAGAAATGCATTAGTCCAATTTCTTTATTTAAGTACATTTTTCATGTGTTACCATTACAAAAACATAAAAAAGATTTCATTTCCTACTTGACATATTCATTCCCAATGGCTTGCATGTCCAAGTGAAGATCTGGAAACTCTCCAAACAACACACAATAACATGAGAAGAGGAAGGAAACAAAAAAGGTAGGGGTTGAGAAGGGGCTTGGGGTTAAGAGCAATGTGCATTTCTCTTTATGTTCCATATTTGTTTAACAGGCTATAATCAAAATCACTACAGATTTGTTTCCAGCAATGTAGCAAGCAGAGCTGGTGTCAGCACTAGGAAAACTGACTACCAGATTAAAATATTATTTATAGGGTAGGGTAAGAGCATCTATATTTCTTAGGCATCTCTTAGTTAATGACATCTGTGTTTCATTCTTGGTTGCCCATTGCAAATTGCTTCACTTTTCTATATAAGATAGCCCTGATCAGTAAAATGGGAATAATGTAGCCAGCACCATTCTGTGAGTATAGGCAATATCTGATGTTAGATTTGGCCCCTTTAGAAATACCTCTAAAGCAATGGCACTCAGAGTATGGTCTAAGGACTGGTGGCATCAACCTCATCTGGAAATGTATTAGAAATTCTGAATGGCAAGCCCCACCTGAGACTTTTGAAATAAATCAGAAATTGCATTTTAACAAGATAGTTAAGTAATACTGATGATTCAAAGACCACACTTTGAGTAGCAGTGCCCTAGAACCACGCTGCTGATCTGCAAACTGTTCCTAGTCCATTACTAGATAAGTACAGAATTTGAGTGTAAGCAATTAAAACATTTACAGTGATTTGACCTTGTGGTCATATCCAAAGCACATACAGTAAAGACTCATCTCCCTTGATAGGAATGGACCGGCGAGGCGGGGTGGGTTCCAGGCCTGATGTGGTGAGTTGGATGTGACAAAAGTTGCTATCAGTCATGGACAACAGAACTACACATAGTTATGATGGATTTTTTTAAAAGAAATGAAAGAGGGAAAGTAGCCCTTCACAGTGTCTGAAAAGCACTACTCTAGAGCATGAGTCCACAAATTTTTTTCTATAAAGGGACAAATACTAAATACCTTAAGCTCTGTAAGTCATAAGGCCTCTGTCACAACCACCCAACTTCATAATTGTAAAATGGAAAAAGACCATATGTAAGGAAATGGGCATGACTGTGTTTCAATAAAACTTTATTTATCAAAATAGGTAGAAGGTCAGATTTGGCCCACGTCCTATGCTAACTCCTAATTTAGAAGACCAGTGTTACCCAAATGCAACACCACCAGAAGATTATGCTGAATCCATTTGATCCAATACAAACCCTTACCTTTAAGAACTAAGAGGGAGATAAGACACCCAGCTGCCATCCTCTACTTCTGTCAGTGATTTCTCCTAGTTGCAATGGCCATAGCAGAAACAGAACCTGCTCTGCTCCTTGTGTTCCTATAATAGAGGGAAATCTGCTAGGACAAGGCCAAACACACGTTGACAACCCTCAGCTACCATTCTAGCAAAACAAGAGGATCAAAAAGAAAATGTTCATGTTGGAGAAGGAAAAAAAAATCTCCCTTTTTCTAGTTCAGGGTTCTGCAAACTATGGCCCATGAGTCAAATCCAGCCTGCTGCCTATTTTTGTGAAGAAAGTTTTATTGGAACAAAGCTATCCCCATTCATCTGCATATCATCCATGGCTGCTTCTGAGCTAAAGTGGGAGAGTTGAGTAGCTGCAACTGAGACCTTATGGCCTACAGAGCCTAAAAATATTTAACATTTGGGTCTTCACAGAAACGTTTGCCACATCTGCCATAGTTCCTCATCCCATGACTGGTAGCTCCTTGTTCTAGAAAGCTACCAGCAAGTGGGTAAGATGTAGGTTTCTATGTTGCCATTAATGGGACTGTTGCCAACTGCTTCCTCTGGAAAAAAATCTTCCTCTGCTAAACAAACTGGCGCAGACAGGGAGGCTTCTTGCTGAGTTTCTCCCAAGTTTCTTAGTGGCTTTCAAGTTCCTTTTACTCTTAAAACCACATAGACAGAGTTACTTATTTATGAAGCAGTCTATTAGTCATGTAAAAGGCAGCAATAACTGGATGTCTTTTTACATTAAACTCATACAAAGAATATTAAAAGCCTTGACAAGCTAAAAGCTTGACAGGACAGACAATATCAACCTTGCATCTAGACCTCTGGAACAGTCCCAAAGTGGGTGAAGGGAGCAGGGAGAATAGTTGCTACACAAACGGGGTCTCTTATTTCCCAGAGAATTCAGGACTGTTTTTGTCAACGCTTCAAAGAATAGAAAGCATCTTAAATGCATGGAGCAAACTTCAACAAACAAAACCTTCCGGCCTTTGAATTCATTGTAAGTAACACTCCTAACCCGCAAGAAAGTAGGCTGTGATGGTTTGGGTGAAAGCAGACATCCACAAAAAAAGCTCTGTGTAACATGGTGTTAACAAAACACAGTTGTTTCACTTTAGAGAGTTGGAAAGAAGCAAGTGCTGTCTCATTGACCAAAACTTCTGCAGTGGCTTCTTATAAATACTACTAGTGCCACCTTCTGGTCATCTGGTTCTATGGCATGCCTCCTGGCATAAGGCCCCAGTTTCCCCCCTCCAGCAAATGATGTGTATTGTAGAATCATGGACTCCTAACAAAAGAGATCTGCAGGGTTCTCTAGAGATCATTGCAGATTACAGACAGCCCAGATCGAGCTGCACTTTTAAGATTTAATATACTTCAAGACAATGGTTTAGCCTCACTGGAAAGACCAGGAACACTTCCAGTCTTAATTCTTGGCTCCAAAAGCTTGAGAATTCTCTGTCAGCAAGAGAAATACAACTATGCAACTGAGATTTCTCTCCCTCTGAGCTCTCCTCACACCCCTAGAAACAGCCAGGCAAGGGGCAAGCCATTGGGGAGGACAAGAAGTAGTCAGTATTTGGAGCCACTTTCCCTAGACAAGGAGGAAATGAAGCACTACACCACTCAGGATTTGGACCACGTTGCCTTTAGCCAGGATGCCATGCCCCACACTGGATATTTTCAGGGCCAAAGAATGGTAGAAAAGCTAGTTGCTCTTCTGTTTTGTAACTCTTGCTGCAGAAACTAGATTAAGTGAATAAGCAGAGGATGCACCCAGAAGCTGCGGGGCAAAGCCCTCCTACACAACATAATACGACCCATCTTATTTCTCCCAGAACAGGACCTCTCCATCCTCCCTGTCTTCAGGTTCAGTCTCACACATTGGAGCGAGAGCAAAGCAGGGCTCAGCTGAGAGGCTTTGAGGAGGAAGACCAGGAAGGGAAAGCTTAAAGCATGACAGGGAGGTACAGCCCAGTGGGAAATACAGAAGGGCTTCAGGGGAAAGGGAGTTTAGCTGTCTCCCCCTTGACAGAAATGCAGTTCTAGCCTCCCTGTGCTAAATCCTTTTGCTTCTGATTTGAAAAACATTTGGCTTCCTGAAAAGTAAAAGCTATCAGATGCCTTTTCTTAATCCATCTTGCACATCCTCAGAGTTGATGTCAACAAGCCACAGAGGGACTTCTTACCAGTCCTCCCTGGGCTGAGTAATGAGAGCAATGAGACAGGGCTAGTATGATCCTAGATCCCGAGGGGCGGGAGCGGAAAGAGGTTCATGGGGATCCTCTGGACTCTGCCAGGAAGAGGAAGATCCTCTGAGGAGAAAAGGCATTTGTCTCAATGAAAAATGGTTGTACTGGGGGTAAATGTCATAGTTGATGAAGCCAACCAATAATAAAGGAAGCAAGCTGCCATCTATCTCTTTGGGATGTTTGAAAAACAGTATTTGGGCTTAGAAGATATTGTTATGATTTAGAAATACAGCTTCAATTTATTGTTTTCTTAAATCAGATAGGCATTTGTTACCTCTACTTTACTAATAATGAAACTCAGAAAAGTTCAAGGTCAAAGGGAACCGGGAAAAGTAAACCTAGCTCTGTCTCCAAAGCCTACACTCTGTCCACTCTGCTCCATGCCCCCCGATTATAGCAGTTGCTTTTCTCTCACAATATAAAGTCTAAAAATGAGTACCTGTATGGAGTTGTCTGCATTTCTGGAACAAAGAAGGTGAAACATGGATTCCTACACCGGGATTACAGATTTGCAGAAGTGTTCCTGTGGACAACTGACTCCTGACTTCCAAACTCCCAGCTGAAATGAATCAAGGGCTTAGGAGCTGGCTTTAGCAACAGCTCTTCTTGCAGCCAGAGACACAGCAGCTATCCACTGCCAGGAGTCTTAGTTCAGGCTGCATAGACTGGATAGGTTATAAACAAAAATTTATTTCTTACAGTTCTAGAAGCTGGAAATATGAGATTAGGGCGTCAGCATAGTGAAGGGCCTCTTCCAGGTTGCAGACTGGTGACTCCTCATTGTACCCTTACACAAAAGAAAGAAGGCAAGAGAGTTATCAGTGGTTCTTTTTATAATAGCACTAATCTTGCTCATTAGTGCTATACCCTCATGACCTAATTACCTCCCAAAGTCTCCATCTCCAAATACACTGCAGGTTAGAATTTCAATGTATAATTTTAGGAGGACACAAATATTCAGTCCATTGTACAAGTCAGCAGCCTGAAATGCACTGCTTATTTTCAGCCCAACACAGTCATCATCCCATTGTCATCTTTTCTGTGTCCCTCACTTTTTACCTGGACTTCACCAGGATGAGAGAAGAGGTCATGATCTAGAACAGATAGATGTTTTACCCTCGTCCCTGACATACAGTGTTACTAGCCACAGTTTTTCTATAGCGGACACCAGCAGCTCCATGATCCAGACAGATAAAAAAACATCTCCACAGTGACCAGAGAAGTCTCCAAAGACAGCACAAAGACCCAGACAATAATTCGTTACCATACACTGGCCTCCTTGAGGCTGCCCTCACAGATACCCATATGGCGTCTTAGGGAGCAGAAAGTGGGGGGGCAAAAAAAAAAATATATATATATATATATATATATTTTTTTTTTCTGGTAAGAAGTTTGAATCCTGAATTTAAATGAAAATTTATCTGAAAGACACTTGAGCTAACCTAGCAGAGTCTATTTAAAAACCAAAAACACCAAGTTATCCAGATACCAAGAACTGGCAAGTTTTAGATTGATTTTTTTTCTTGCTACTGAATGGAATATGGGGTTGAGGACAAAATGAGAGCACGTATAAGAAGTAAATGATACTACCTTTTTATTTTGCATCTTTAAGTTGTAATGCATAAATGTCTATTTTTACTCGTGTGTTTGTATGCATGTTTAAGTCAAATAGCTCCTTTTTGACAATGTCAATCTGGATTTCAGTAAGGCTTTTTTTTTTTTAAGTTTGCCATCATATCTTTGAATACAAGATGGAGAAATGCAGGCCAGTTGGTAAAACACTTACGTGAACTCTCATGCTGCCTATATTTTGTTTCTCTTTGGACACCAAATTTTCAGGGAGACATTAGCAAAGTGCATTTCCTGTAAGAGAATAAATAGTATAATGAAGAATCTGAAAATTCAATCCAAGGAGAAATGGATAGTTTATCTTGGAAAAATGAAGACTCTGAGTGAAGTGGAGTAAAGGGTATACATCCTTGATAAAACGGAATGAGTATCTCTGGGAGGCAACCAAGTTTCAAACCATGAATTTTTCTTTACTACAAAATGCTTTATGTCCTCCACATACACTGTCTATATTATAACTCTGTGGTTTTCCACAATATCTACAGATCAAGTGAGCATTGCTGGCCACTGGGAGACAGAAAGCCAGAGCTAGAGAAAAGGGGGTAAGTAGCAAATATAGGAAATGTGGAAGAAGAATCAGCAGCCCCAAGGAGGAGTTAAGAGTCACAAAGTAAGTCCATATTCTACATATGCTAACTCTGGTGCTAGTCCAAATGGAAGACAATAGGGTTCTATCACAAGGAAGTACAGAGAATGTAGCTTCAGAATGCTCAAGTGGGGAAGAGATAAGAGAGCCAAATCTGGAGCAGGGCTGGAAATCAGTCCCGGAGTTGGTGGCAATGGCCATAAACAGAACCAACCCCTACATATGAACCCAGAAGGAACACAGCTGGAAAGCAGTACCCAGCCACCTTGGTGATAAGGGAGATATCCATACCCCGAACACCTTACTGACAGAGCCAGACAGGAAGAAAGTCTATGAAGAAGGAGATTAGTCTGTCTCAGGGGAAATACAGAAAGCTGCCCCCTTGCTAGGCCTATTGGACCATGGACTTGCCTGAAATTCCACCTTAGAATGATAATTTCCTTGACTTAAATGTAAATGGACCTTAAGTGTTTCTAATCATACTGCCTGTAATCTCAGGGAAAAAAAATAGTTCATTGAACCATTTCAATGCATTAACACTTTAATGAGGCTTAGTTCCAGTAGTGGCACTCATTTCCAGTAGTGGCAGCTAGCTGGGATCCAGGTAGATTACGAATCTACTTTGTTTAGCTTAGAAAACTGGCTGGAAGGGCCAAATCAGGGCATTATGCACCGCCTGGGGCTAGGCCTTTGCAGGCAGAGCGAACAAAAATGAGCCCAGACTACAAAGTGGCCTGAGAATCTAAGTAACTGGAAGCAAGGACAGGTGGAGGATGAGACCCAGGAAACAGGAATTGGGTAATAGAAAGGAATGTGTGAGGGCCCTGAAGGCAAACCTCATCCACATTACAGTTCAGCTGAGACCAGGCCCAACCACTGCTGCTGTATTTCACATCTTTCTGACAACAGCAAAATGCACATGCATTCACTCAGCAAATTTCTTCAATCATTTGAAAAAATTGTTCTTAACAGAATAGCTGAAAGAAACCACTTGTTCATTCATAAAACATAAAGCCTCCAAGATTAGACAGCTTTTCTTGAGGCCCTTAAAAACTAAAAGTAGACATTTGTGTTTTTCAAAATGCAAGGGCCAAATCTCCCTCCACCAATTTTTATACTCAGAATGTAGAAAATAACTAGAAAATAAGGGGATGGGGGAAGACATCCAGCAAGCCAAACTAAATGCTCCAAAGTCAGTGGATTAAATATATGCACTGGAATTGCATGTGAATCATTCAAGGTTTCCTTGTCTTAGAAATATAAAACAAGAGGGAAGTCCAGAAATCTCTTGAAATTAGGTACACTGATTGTTTTAAGAAGTGAGAGTTATCAGAAAAAAAAAATAGAAAACATCATAAACTAAATATAAAGTTAACAACCTGGGACCATCTGTACAGCAGGAAAGAGATCTAGTTGTGTCAAAATCTTGAGGACATTGGAAGATTAAAGTTCATGTTTAAGGCTCATTTATTCAAAAAAGAATGAGATTAAATGATTGTAGGAATACTTACTTCCGATTAAGCCTAACAAGTTTTATTATCTGCATCCCATATTGGTGCCTGTGTAGTAACTGAAATTATTTGGTGTCTTAAATGTATCCCTGGACATTCTTCACATACATGCTTTTCTAAAACTTTATATCAAGATAGAGTGTGCTAAAAAGAATATATCCTGTCTCCTCCCCATCTCAGTCCTAGGAATCTCAGCAATCCTTTCACAAATGGTGTTCTATCAGCTGGTTTGTCTTTGGTGTGAACCCACTGCGGGTGGAATGAAAGGCTAGAGTTAATAAAGGTTAAATAATTGCTTAACCCAAGTACTGGAATGATGAGAGGCAAGTAAGGTGCTACGCTCAGAAAAAATATGGAAAGATTTCATATGCCATGTAAGTTCTTCTATGAACAAAACACAAGTATCTCTCAACAAACATGAAGAAAGAATTCGTTGGCTGGGCAAGGTGGCTCACATCTGTAATCCCCAAATTTTGGGAGGCTGAGCGGGGTGGACTGCTTGAGCTCAGGTGTTCAAGACCATCCTGAATAACATGGCAAGACTCTGTTGTTCATATATATATATATATATATATATATATATAATTAGCCAAGCATGGTGGTGTGCATCTGTAGTCTCAGCTACTTGGGAGGCTGAGGCCAGAGGATCACTAGAGTCCAGGAGTTCAAGGCTGTGATGAGTCATGCTTGCACCAATACACTCTAGCCTAGTTGACAGAGACCATGCCTCAAACAATGATAATGATAATTTATTACAGAAACAATATGGTACAAAAATATTCCAGAGAAAAAGGATTGGAGAATCGCCAAACTGACCTAACCATGAGAATCCCTCACTTTGAAGCCAATAAGTAGAGCATGAGAGCACAGAGGCTCCTGACCAAACCTTGTAGTCAGCACCATTGGGTAAGGGTTTTATTCTAACTAACGTGCCAAGATCTGACCCTGACTTAGGTATTTCCCAGAGAGAATGCTATCATCTGCATGTTTGTATCCCCTCAAAATTCATATGATGAAATGCTAATCCCCAGGGCAATGGTATTAGGAGGTAAGGCCTTCTGGAGGGCAATTAGGTCATTATGGCAGTCTTCACAAATGGGATTAATGCTCTTATAAAATCAACCCAAGGGAGTTCATTTGTCCTTCCCACCACGTGAGGACACAGTGTAAGGGTGCAATCTATCGACAAGGAAATGGTCCCATATCCAACTCCAAACTTGTTGACACCTTGATCTTGAACTTCCCAGCCTCCAGAACTGTGAGTAATACATGTTTGTTGTTTATAAGCTACTTAGTGCATGGGATTTTGTCCTTTGACTAAGACAAGTAATGTACACAGGTCTGAAAAGAGCTCGTTCCACCTGCAGTGGGTTCATACCAAAGACACACCAGCTCACAGAACAACATTTGTGAAAGGACTGCTAAGATTCCTAGGACTGAGATGGGGAGGAGACAGGATATATTCTATTTAGTACACTCTATCTCAATATACATTTTTAGAAAAGCCTGTATGTGAAGAATGTTCAATATATTAGTTTCACACAGGTCAAAATGGAAATTTGAAAATGATCACATACTGAGAAAGTACCTTTTATTGACCTAATTAGGCCTTTTACAAAATATTTTTCTCAATTAACTATTTTGGAAAACAGAAAAATCATGTTTTAAAATAAGATAAATTTTGAGATATTTGGTAGTCATTGATCTTTCTCACTTCCATTATTCTGTCTTATGCCTTTCATTTTCATCTGAGAACGTATCCTTGCTCTCTTTCAGTCCACTGGATGTTTCAGATCTCCATCTCAGCCCCAGGGGAGAAGACAATTACCCAGAACTAAACCAACCAGTGCATAGCATTTCCCTACATCAAAGTCAAGATGAAGAAGTGGGTATGATCTAAATCAGTTCAACCAGAGTTAATCCCACAAGTTTTACAGGATCACCTGGAAAAGAGGCAGAGAGTAGTGAGTCTATGAGGCTAGGAGAGCTGTGGCAATGCTACTGACCATGTGGAATTTAATCCAGATGAAGCATAAATGAGAGATGGAGAGAAACAGGGTCCCGGCGATCCCATCTGAGCCCCTCCATCAAACAGCCCTACTTCTTCTACCTTTCACTTTCAACTACCATTAAATTCCTCTTTTGCTAAGTCCATTTTGGTTGGTTTTCTATTACCAACCATTAAAATTACTGGCTATAATGATTTCAGGTAAGTCAGAAGTTACTGTATGGAAATAAATATTTATCAAGCCAACATAATTGTGCACCAATTAATACTTCCATCCCAAGATTCTAATTTCCTCTTATACTAAACCTCAGGAATTATGAATTCTTCTTGAATGTAAGACTACTATTTTTTGTAGCTATAACCTAACACACATTGGACTATTCCTTGTTGTCTTCTTCTAACTCCAAAATAGGAATTATAATTTCTTACTGAATTTTCCCTAAATTTTTTCTTACCAAACTTTAACTTAATTTCTTCCTAAAATTTCTTTACTATTTTTTCACTGAAATCTACTATGTAGTATTTTCTCTGGAATGAAAAATTTCCCTTAAAATTGCAAGAAGTGAAAACATTGGCTTTGAAATGGTAGATAGTTCATAAATTATTCTTAGGGATTATTCTCAGGAAAAATTATTTTGTTTGGTCTACATTACACTAAATAGTGGTAAAGTAATAGTAGTTTAAAACATGATTAGGGGCCCAATTTAGAATAAAGAAGAAATGCCTGTCGGTAAAACAATCAAGCATATTTTAGACATGTCTTGTATCCACCGGTGTGAGTCTAGTACAAAGGGTTGCTGTAGATTGACCAGGTATTAGGGGGTCATCTTCAAACCCACATCACCCCATATCAACTTCAGAGCCAGTTCTAGGACCCTCCACATGTCAGCCTAATTTCCCCTGGTCTAGTCCAAGCTGGCTCTTTCTCTATGCCACAATGCTCACATGCCCTAGCCAAGAAAGCCTTCCAAGTATTTCTTTTTGAATGAGCATAAACTGCCTATTGAAACCAAGAAAGCCTCTTATTGTGGGGTTGACCCTACCACTCTATCCGCATTCCCCAGAGGTACGGACAGTAGCTAGAGCTGAGGAAATGACATTCAGTAGTTTTTTGCAAATGAAATTTGAGAAATTTGCATGATACATATGGAGCCAGTTGTTCATATCTAAGCTTATTAGCTGTTTTCCTCCTGAGAGCACAAAAGAGTTATTGAGAATGAAAAGAAGTCCCATTGATGGAGGGGAAACCTGAGGGGCCTCCCTGAGGACTCTTCACTGCAGGCCTCATTTCATTCCCAATGACTTCTGCAGAGGCCGATTTACCTTTCTTCCCTGTCTGTTTCAATTTGCTTTATGGAGAAGGAGTGAAAATGCCAACGCTAGTACTCATTCTTGAGCCCTTCGTGCATTTGTTCTGCAGATTTTTTTAATGGCAGGGTAGACTTTTAAAACAACAAAAGAAAATGTCACTGGAGTAGACTTAAGCTTTAGACTTAAGACAGATTTCATTCCTTAGCTTAGACTGGATTACATCCACTAGTCCCGTCACTTCTTAGAAGCAATGCTCTGTCAGAGCAGTGGTGGGGATTTATGGCCTACCACATCCTTAATTATCTCCCACCTCTGATAGTACTGAAACACTGCTCACACAAAGAACAGGATAGGGAATGGGAAGAAAACAGAATTGTGTTTACAAATTCAGGAATTTATTAGGCTAATGTTTGTAAAGTAAGGTATAAATAATCCAAAAGAGTGAAGGTTCCAAAATCTATATTTGCCCTTGTGTTTATATGCTTATGTCTGATCATTTACTTCAGTTAATGTATATGGTTTCATTCACTAAATATTAATTAAATACTTCATGCCAGGTGCTAGGTAATAAATATACACATAAAATGAAGAAGGAGTAACTGCCTGCAAAGATTTTATCCTCTGGTAAGGAAAACCAGAGAAGAGACAAAATTTTATAAAGTAAGTAAATATCATAGAATTTTAAGAAAAAAATGTGCATGTATTTAGGTATATATATTACCGGAATGGGTCAAACAGCTACCAGATAAGATTTTCAAGAGCTTTGCCTTGGTTAATTTTCATGTACTTGATCTGGTCTGCTTCCTAGAAAATTCAGAATCTGATTTTTTTCTTTCAGCACATTAAGCATGAATCTACCTGTGGGACATCAACTTATATTAACTGAGCTTATCAACACTAATGTATAGCCCAGAATTTTAATTAGCCAATTTACAATGACATTGTCTTATAGATGATGGACAGAGGACCTGAGATGACTCAGCCAGCTCACTCTGCTTCTGAAGACACATCTACCACATTCTCAATCTTGGTTATACTCAGAAGAGTGTTTAGATGAGTATAGAATCAAAATTAGGGGAATTGTTTTAATGCAACACGTGTTTGATGACTTCAGACTGTAACAACCTGACTATCCACCTTCACATTAGAGACAGATGCTAAAAAGACCTAAATAGTTAAGACAACGGTCAGCATACCCCCAGCCAAGGCAAAGACATGCTTTTCCTGCTGACCAAAGTGTATCTTCATTAACTAAATTTTTAAGTTTAAAGAAGAACTAATACCAATTCTACTCAAACTCTTCAAAAAAAAAAAAATTGAAAAGGAGGGAATACTTCCAAATTCATTCTACAAGGCCTGCATTACCCTGATAACAAAACCAGACAAGAACACAACCAAAAAGAAAACTGTGAGCAAATATCCCACATAAATATAGTGCAAAAATTCTCAACAAAATACTAGCAAGCCCAATTCAAGATCTCACCATGACCAAAAGGGGTTCATACTAGGGATGCAACCATGGTTGAATATATGCAAATCAATGAAAGTGATACATCACATTAACAGAATGAAGAACAAAATCCATATGATCATTTCAATAGATGCTTTAAAAAGCATTTAATAAAAGTCAACACCCCTTTATTAAAAAAAAAAAAAGACACCTTATCAAACTGGGTATAAAAGGACCATTCCTCAAAATAATAAAGGCCAAATATTACAAGCCAACAGCTAAAACATACTGACCAAGGGAAAATTGAAAGCCTTTTTTATAAAATCTAAAGCAAGGCAAAGATGCACACCTTTACCATTTTAGTCAATATAGGACTGGAAGTCTCAGCCAAAGCAATTTGGCAAAAAAAGAAAAAAAAATGAAGGGTATCCTAACTGGAAATGAAGAAGTCAAGTTAGTCTTACTTACAGATGACATAATCTTATATTAAGAAAAAAAAAAAATAAACAATCCACCAAAAAACCATTGGAACTGATAAATTCAGTGAATTTGCATGATACAAAATCAACATACAAAGATCAGTAGCATTTCTATATGCCAACAGCAAAGAATCTGAAAAAATAAATCAAGAAAGCAATCCCATATACACTAGCTACAAAAAATATAAAATCCCTAAGAATCAATTTAACCTAAAAAAATAAAGATCTATAAAAGGAAAACTATAAAACACTGATGAAAGAAATTGAAGAGAACACAAAAAAATGGAACACTGTCCCTTGCCCATAGATTGGAAGATTTAATATCATTAAAATGAAAATACTACCCAAGGCAATTTATAGATTCAGTACAATCCCTATCAAAATACCAATGATTTTTTTACAGAAATAGAAAAAAAAATCCTAAAATTGATATATAACCACAAAAGACCCCAAATAGTCAAAGTAATGGTGAGCAAAAAGAACAAAGCTGGAGACACTACACTACTTGACTTCAAAATTTACTAAAAAGCTATAGTAATCATATAAGCATGATACTGGCATGAAAACAGACACAAACCAATGGAACAGAATAGAAAACACAGATATAAATCCTCACATTTACAGTCAACTCATGTTCAACAAAGGTGCCAGAACATACAATGGGGAAAGAACAGTCTCTTCAACAAATGGTGCCGGGAAAATTATGTAATTATACACAGAAAAATGAAATGAGACTGTCTCTCGCCACACACTAAAATCAAATCAAAATGGGTAAAATATTTAAATTTGAAACATAAAAATATACGACTACTAGATGAAAATATTGAGGAAACATTCAGGACATTCGTCTAGGCAAAGTTTTATGTAAAATCTCAAAAGCACAGGCAAGCCAAATAGAAATAGACAAAGGGGATCACATCAAGCTAAAAGGCTTCTGCACAGCAAAGACACAATCAACAAAGTGAAGAGCAACCCACAGAGTGGGACAAAATATTTGCCAACTATTTATCTGACAAAAGATTAATAAACAGAATATATGAGAAGCTTCAACAAATCAATAGCAAAAAACATAATTTTATTTTAAAATGGGCCAAAGATCTGAATAGCCATTTCTAAAAAGAAGACATTCAGCAGATGTCTTGGCCAGGTGCAGTGGCTCACGCCTGTAATCCCAGCACTTTTGGATACCAAGGTGAGTGGATCACCTCAGGTTGGGAGTTTGAGACCAGTCTAGCCAACACAGAAAAACCCCTTCTATACTAAAAAATACAAAATTAGCAGAGCGAGGTGGCACATGTCTGTAATCCCAGCACTTCTGGGGACCAAGGTGAGTGGATCATCTCAGGTTGGGAGTTTGAGACCAGCCTAGCCAACACAGAAAAACCCCATCTATACTAAAATACAAAATTAGCAGAGCGAGGTGGCACATGTCTGTAATCCCAGCTACTCAGGAGGCTGAGGCAGGAGAATCACTTGAACCCAGGAGGTGGGGGTTGCGGTGAGCCAAGATAACTCATTGCACTCCAGACTGGGCAACAAGAGTGNAAAAAAAAAAAAAAAAAAAAAAAAAAAAAAAAAAAAAAAAAAAAAAAAAAAAAAAAAAAAAAGACATACGCATAGCCTACAGATATACGAACAAATGCTCAACATCATTAATCATCGGAGAAAAGCAAATCAAAACCACAGTAAGCTATCATTTCATCCCAGTTAAAATGGCTTTTATCAAGAAGACATGAAATAACAGATGCTGGCAAACATACAGAGAAAGGACAACCCTCATACACTGTTGGTAAGAATATAAATTAGTACAGCCACTATGAAGAACAATATGGAGGTTCCCAAAAAAACTTAAAACAGAACTACCATATGATCCAGCAATTCTACTATTGGGTATATATCCAAAAGAAAGTAAATCAATACATCAGAAAGACATCTGCACTCCATGTTTATTGTAGTACTATTCACAATAGCCAAAATATGGAATCAGTATAAATGTCCATTAACAGATGCATGAATATAGAAAATGTGGTACATATGCACCATGGAATATTATTTGCGCATATAAAAGAGTAAAATTCTGTCATTTGAAGCAACATGGGTGGAACTGGAGGTCTTTATGTTAAGCGAAATAGGCCAGGGACATAAAAACAGATATTGCATGCTCTCATTCATATGTGGGAGCAAAAAAAGTGTATCACATGAAGATGGAGGGTAAACTCGTGGTTACCAGAGGCCAGGAAGGGTGGGGAGATGGAAGGGGAAGAGAAGTCAATTAATGAGTATAAAATTACAGTTTGATAGAAGAAATAAGACCCAGTGTTAGATAAATTAGTGGCTTGACTATTGTTTACAATAATCTGTTGTACATTTCAGCCAGCTAGAAGAGTTGAATAGTTCCAGCATAAAGAAAAGACAAATATTTAAAGTGACAGATATCCCAATTTCACCGATTTGATCTTTACAAATTATGTGAATGTATTAGATTGTCATATGTGCCTCCAAAACTATGAATATCTGTTATGCAACAATTCTTCAATTTTGTCTAAAGTTGTGTGTGTGTGTGTGTGTGTGTGTGTGTGTGTGTGTTCTCACAGTAAGCTATGGGCTCTTCAATGTTTTCTGCCAGCATGGTGTCATACCAAAAGACATTTTAGTTTTGCATCTAAAATACTTGAAAAATAACTTAAATATTTATAATAGCCACTTGCAAAAAAATTATAAAGAAATATATTTAGTGGAAAATCTTTTTTTTTTTTTTTTTGACAGAGTCTCACTCTGTCACGCAGGCTGGAGTATAGTAGCGCAATCTCGGCTCACTGCAACTTCTATCTCCTGGGTTCAAGCAATTCACCTGTCTCAGCCTCACAAGTAGCTGGAATTACAGGCATGCACCACCACACCCAGCTAACTTTTGTATTTTTAGTAGAGACGCGTTTCATTACATTGGTTGACCAGGCTGGTCTCAAACTCTTGACCTCAGGTGATCCGCCTGCCTCAGCCTCCCAAAGTGCTGGAATTACAGGCATGAGCCACTGTGCTCGGCAGTGAAAATTCTTAAAAGTGCTTTAGCTCATTTACAGTAGTCATTCCATCTCTTACACCTACAATTCTCCCTTACCCCAGATAAATACTTACCTCCCTCACTTAGTCCCTTCAAACCAACAACGCTTCTTCCTCACTCCACTTTCTTTTTGGTCCTTTTCCACATCAAATCTGGCTGTTATTCCAATGAGCATCCGTGCCCTTTAGCGTGTCTTCCCCACTAATCTGTAGGCAGAGTGAGAGAAATAACCATGTCTTTCTTCTTTCCCTGTGCATCCCAGTGTGAAGAAGAGTATGCTAAATATAGTTGTTGTTCACTGACCACATTCTCTCTCTCTCTCTCTCTCTCTCTCACACACACACACACACACTCATTCCTACATACAATGTTTTACAGAATTTAATTAATCCTCTATATACCTTGCAATCACATTGTACACCATGAGCAATTTTCTAAGTCATTACAATTATTTTCTACAGATAACTTCTTACTGGTTGCATAATATTCCACTATAGAGCTAATCCATAACTTTATCACTTCCCTATCTGGATTTTTTTTACTTTTGTCCGCATATATAATGCAGCAATAAATATCATTGCACATAACTGTCTATCTAAGATATTCCCTTAGAATAATTTTCTAAAAGTAAGACCGTTGGACTTGACTCAATATGAACTTTTTAAGGTCTCAATATAGACTGCCAAGTTGCTTTATAGAACAGTTACAACAATTTCATTCCCACTGCACATAAATGTGCTCTACTCCCTGAACCCTTATTTACACAGGGAATTGGAGTTTTTTGCTTTTATCTTCCCAAAATCAAAATTTAAGAAGTAATATATTTATTTTGGATATTTTATTACCTTCAATAGCACTGACTTGACCTGGGAGGCAACATGTATTAAATCCTATACAATAAATTATACAGTTAAAATTTCCAAGGTGTCCCTATATCCCCTATTTCCAAGATGATACCTTACATTTTTTGGAACAAGGTGGAGTATAAATGAATGCATCCTCCAAGTTCTTAATGTGCACCTCACTAGTGCTGCCAGGAGAGATAGTAGAAGACTATCCCATGTGTAATAGAAACATGTAAGAAAAACTTTGGAGACAACACAGAAGATGTTTTGGAGAAGAAAAATAATCAAAAGGAGTTTTTAATGAATGTTATTTAACAGGTAGACAATGAAGGTAAATGAATATGCTAGACTATTACAGTAGTGCATCAATGAGTCACATATCCTGGCATCTGGGTCCTTTCTTTCTTTTCTTTTTATTTTTTTAGAGATGGGGTCTCGCTGTGTTGCTCAGACTGGCCTCAAATTCCTGGACTCAAGCAATCCTCCCACCTCAGCCTCCCAAAATGCTGGAATCAAAGGCATAAGCCACCATACTCAGTCTCAGGTCCTTTCATAGTCCCTTCCCACACTGACTCTGAGCTTGGTTCATGACCTGCTTTGGCTGAGGAAACATCAGCAAACACAACAGAGCAGAGCCTTTATAAGTACTTGTCCAGTGGGATTTGCCCACCATCATGTGAAAATTCACAGGTGAAAGACACAAAGAGAAAGAAGTTTAGTCATTCCAATCCCAACTGAGGCACCAGACACATGAGTAAGCCCATGTTATACCATCTAGTCCCAGCCAAGCTGCCAGCTGACTGCAGCCACATGAGTGAGTACAAAGGAGACTAATCAAAATATCATCCAGTCACATTAGTGTCATTTTCAGTCACATATTTAGGTGGTTTGTTGTGTAGCAATTGATAACTGATCCAACACACTCTAGGATAAGAAATGGCACTTGTCCAGCACTTACTAAATTCTTAGAGTGCACAAATCTGAGAGAAAGACTTGCATATTAAATCAAGATAACTATGTCGTGTGGAAAGAGCTGTAATATTTGATAGGTAAGGGCACAAAAAAAAGGAGTTCTCTGCTTTGATTAGTCAAAGACTTAACAGAAAAGAAAATACATGAATTTTGTCTTGAAAGATAACCCAGCTGACTAAGAAGACAAAGACTCAAATAGGTACAGAAAACAATGAAGGTGTTGAGGTGAGAAACCAACAGGCTATTCAGGAGCCTGTATATGATTTTATCCCGTAAAAGTAACAGTGGGTATTAGAGAGAATCAAAAGATGGAAGCACTTTAGACTCAGATAAGGATTAAGTAAATTCTTAGTACCCCATTTTATAGATTTTAGGTGAGAGTGTCAGAAGAGAAGTCAGTCTATGCTCTTAAATCTAACTATTTTGCCTCTCTAAAATTTCCAATATATTTCTGCAGTATCTAAATGCATCAGTGGTCTGTAAGCTGTCACATTTAAATTTGATCATAGGTGATAAGGTATTAATGTTGGGGAAAGAATTCAGCAGTGTTAAGATCGTACCTTACCTTGGATAGCTCAGAAGTCCATTCCAGTAAATTCCTCATTGTATGTCTAATATCTAACCATCTAATTCAGCAAAAGTTTAGAAAAATGTTCTTAAGATTATTATGGAAATTTGATATGACAACCCACGAAAAAGTTTAGCAAGATTTGGGAAATGAATATAGAGATATGAATGATATTTACCAAACATGAAACCGGCAGCAATAGCCTTTAAAAAGTTGTACTAGTTGTTTATATTAATGATAGGATTAGATCTAACATTGCTTTAAACAAGCCACACAATTTTTTGATATACATATACTTGAGAGTAAAATGAAGTAGCAGCAGCATCTAATCCTTAGCTGACAAGAGCAAATTAATTATTAAGTCTCTAAATGCTATTTCCACATAAAGGCAGGATCTTACATTAGTAATAGCATAATGTAAAAAAAATGAAAGAATAATGTGAAGACAAAGTCAAAATTTAATTTGTAGTATCCATGCTGGTATTGGCTGCCCAGCCACTTTTGGTGTTTGTAAAAAAAAGAGAGCCATAACTTGTAATTTGATCTTGGAAAATGTGCAATGCAGCAACCTTCAAGATCTGGCCCTTCACAGAGATACACACTGTGAACATTAACTGACACCAGAATAGATTGAGTTCCCCTTAACCTCATCAGCTGTTTATATTTACAGAGGAGTCTCCTTTTACTCTAGATAAGGAATGACAGATCATGCAACAAATTAGTGAGGGTCAATAGAACAAGAGTCAGCAGTTAATCGATTGCAGAGGAAAGCTTCAGTGAAAGAAGACAGACCCCTGTTTTCTCAGGATAATCAAATGCCTGACTCATGTAGACTCATAAAATTGACTTTTTTTGTTTTTGTTTTTGTTTTTGGTCTAATTGACTGATGCCTGGGTATAAAATAAGCCTTAGGTGTCCTCAAGATAAGACTTAAAACTATACTAGTAAAGCCTGACATCTAATTACTTTTGTACCACATGAAAAACAGCCCAGTGAAAGGGATGGATGTCTTTTTCACCAAGACAAGCCCTTGCTTTGAAAGAATCAAGGAGCTCTATATAAGCCCTATTGAGAACACCTTCTATAAGTCATGTCAATGAGATAAAATTTTAGCTATAAACAGTAAAGATGAAGCTATAACTACAAAATACATTGCACACATAACTATCACTCTGAATTCTGTTTTGCCTATTCAAAACTGATCATACTATGTCACTTTATAACTTTAGATTCCATTTTAAATCACAGAATATCAGACTTAAGAGGGACTTTAGAATTTTTGTAGCCCAATAAATCACCCAAAAATCTCATATACAGTATCTCTGAAGATCACACATAAATATACATGATGAAAAGAAAGAGAATAAAACAGATTATTAAAATTTAAAAAAACTCAAATCAGCCCATTTCATTTTTGGATAGTTCTAATAATAAGATTCTCCCATAAATTTGGGCTAAAAAAATTCCTGAAATTTTACTCAGTAGCACCTTCTGGAAATTCATATAGTTAATCTAAGACATTTGGTTTTGTGTGTATACCAAGCTTTATAACTGAATTTGTTACATTTTGCTCTTGTGAAACTTTTAGTATTTGTTATTTAAGGAAATCACAAATCAATTTCTATCTTTATATACTAAGATTTTTCAAATATTTAATATATATTCTCAAAATGTGTAGTTTTTAGGTATTTTTTATCCAATACCTCCATTAGTAAATATTTTAAGTACACTCTCAAATATATATGTATTTATATATATATAAATTATACACATTTTATACTATTAAATTAGTATAAGACATATACCAATATAAATTTTTAATAATGTCATTTAGAAAAATAGTTCTAAACCACCCATTAAACATGTTAGGTTATACATACACATTTATCACTATCCTCATCCTAAACCTATAAAAGTGACAGTAAAAGATTTAGAGATGACAAAAAACTGAAATCTTGTAAGTCATGGAGGGAGAGGGCTTATTCAGAGAAGTGACATAACCGGAAAGGCAGCAAATCAATTCACAACAGAAATTTGCAGGAAGACTTAGAGCTACAGACCCAGGCCTGTTGCAGTACCAGACCAGCTCCCATGGACTCAGACTTCAGGATAGCACCCAAGGACCCAAACCCCAGGTCCATCCTCATGAACCCAGATGTCTTCCAGAGGAATGTGCCACCAGGGACCCAACAAACTATGGAACCAAACCAGAACTTATACCCCCAGGCTCCTGGCTCGCCCTCAAAGACCTAGACACCATACATGTCAACACAGACCCAACTTCAGGCCTACTCCCGTAGAACCAGGACCCAGGATCACACCAGATAATTCAGCCACTAAGCTGGCCCCTGTGGACCCAGGAACCAAAACCACATACCTACTGACTCAGACATCCAGCAAGTCCACCCAAGGACTTCAGTAGCAACCATAGACTTGAACCCCACCAGCCAACTCACCAAGAAGCTCTGAATGAGCTTACTGGTGAAGGGCTTTACCTGCCAAACCCAGTCTTCAAAGACTGGAATAGATGCCTACTTTTTCAAGTGAAAACACCAACACAAGGCAATGAGGATAATGAATAATACGACCAACAAAACAAAATAAAGCATCAATAACTGACCTAAACAAATGTTGATCTATGAAGTGAGTGGCAAAGAACTCAAAATAATTATCTTAAAGAAGTTCAGTGAGCAGGAGAACATAGAAAGACAACTAAATGATATCAGGAAAACAACACTTGAGCAAAATGAAAAGTTCTACAAAGAGAATCCATAAAAAAGAACCAAACAGAAATTCGGGAGCAAAAGAACACAATGACTTCACTGAAAAATTCCATAAGGAGCTTCAATAGCAAACTCAGTCAAATGAAAGAAATAATCAGGAAGCTCAAAAATAGGTCACTTGAAATTACCCACCCAGTGAGGGGCCAAATGGGAAAAAAAAAATAAAAAGAAAAGAAATCTATGGAACACCATCAAATAAACTAACATACATGTGGTGAAAGTTCCAGATGGAGCAAAGAAGAAGAAAGAAGCATATTTAAAGAAATAATGACAGAAAACTTCCCAAATCAAGAGAGGAAAATAAACATCCAGATCCATGAAGCCCAAAGAGTAGGAAATAGATTAAATATAAAGTGATATTCACCAAGACACATTATAATCAAATTCTCAAAAGTCAAAGAAGAGAATCTTGAAAGCAGAACAGAAAAGCATCTTCTCATATACAAAAGAATCCCCATTAGATTCTCAGCAACTTTCTTTCCAGAAACTTTGCAAACCAGGACAGCATGGGCTAATATACTCAAAGTGCTGTGGCGGAGGGGTGGGGGCGGGGGGGAAGACTACCAACCAAGAATACTATATCTAACAAATCTGTTTTTTCAGAAGGAAAGAAAGATAAAGACCCTTAGACAAAAATAAGCTGAGGGAGATCATTAACACTAGAATTGCCATACACGAAATGACAACAGGAGTTCTTCAAGTTGAAATGAAAGAATAATAACAAAATTAAAATATATGAAAGTATAAAACTCACTGTAAAGATAAAAGTATAGTCAAATTCAAAATGCACTAACACTATAATGGTGATGCATAAATAATTTTTACTCTGGTGTAAACATTACAAGCCAAAAAGATTAAGAATAAAAAGAGTTTTTTAAAGGTGTTCATGGATACACAATATAAAAGTGTGTAAATTGTGACCTTTGGAGTAAGAAGAAGTTAAAATGTTGAGTTTTTGTATGTTATCAAAGTTAAGTTGTTATCAACTTAAAATGGACTATTTTAACTATACAATATCTTTTGTAAGTGTCATGGTAAATCCCCCCACACACAAAATCTGCACTAGATACACAAAAGATAAATAGACAAAAGAAGAAGAAAAGAACAAGTAACTATAAAACAGTTCAAAACAATCCATGAGAACACATGGATACAGGGTGGGACACATCACACACTGGAGTCTGTCGGGAGCTCAAGAGCTAGGGGAGGGATGGCATTAGAAGTGCCTAATGTAGATGATGGGTTGATGGCTGCAGCAAACCACCCTGGCACATGTATACCTATGTAACAAACCTGTACATTCTGCACATGTATCCCAGAACTTAAAGTATAATAATAAAAAAAAGTTCAAAACAACTAACACACAGCATTAGTAAGTCCTTACCTATCAATAATTTCTTTAAATGCAAATGGACTAAACTCTCCAATCAAAAGATATACAATGGCTGAAATTTGTCCAATATAGATAATCTGTTAGTCCAGAAAATAAGTATTGAGAGTTTTAAGAAAACTAAAATCATATTAAGTAGACCAAATATACCTAATAGGTATATGCATATATTCCATCCAACAGTAGAAGAAGACACATTCTTCGCAAGCACACACAAAATTTTTTTAATCCAGTATAGATCATCTGTTAGTCCAGAAAGCATGTCATGAAAATTTTAAGAAAACTGGAATTATATTAAGTACCCCATAAAGATATGAAAGCAGAAATCAATGATAAAAGAAAAATTGGAAAATACACAAATATGCAGAAATCGCCAATACCTTCCTGAAAAAATGACCAAAAAAAAAAAATCACAACAGAAGTGTTTTAAAATATCTTGAGTGAAAGGAAAATGGAAACACGACATATACCAAAACTTAGAACATGCAGTGAAAGCAGCACTAAGAGAGAAGTTTATACTGATGAATAGCTACATTTAGAAAAAAAACAAACCTTTTAAATAAAAAAGCTAACTTTCATCCACAAAGAACTAGAAAATAAAAACAAATGAACACCAGCATTTGATTTTCTATTCTTGTGTCAGTTTGATGAAAATGATGATTTCCAGATTCATCCATGTCCCTACAAAGGACATGAACGCACCGCCATTTATAACTGCATAGTATTCCATGGTGTATGTGTGTCACATTTTCCTTGACAGCATCTGGGCTGGTTCCACGTCTTCCTATTGTAAACAGTGCCACAATGAACATATGTGTGCATGTGTCTTTATAATAGAATAATTTATAATCCTTTGGATATATACCCAGTAATGGGATTGCTGGGTCAAATGGAATTTCTATGTGTAGGTCCTTGAGAAATTGCCACACTGTCTTCCACAATGGATGAACTAATTTACACTCCCACCAACAGTGTAAAAGTGTTCCTATTTCTCCACATCCTCTCTAGCATCTGTTGTTTCCAGATTTTTTAATTATAGCCATTCTAACCGACATGAAATGGTATCTCAATGTGGCTTTGATTTGCATTTCGCTAATGATCAGTGACAATGAGTATTTTCTCATATGCTTGTTGGCCTCATATATGTCTTCTTTGGAAAAGTGTCTGTTCATGTCTGTGCCCACTTTTGACTGGGTTTGTTTGTTTCTTGTAAATATGTTTTACTTCTTTTTAGATTCTGGATGTTAGCCCTTTGTCAGATAGGTAGATTGCAAAAATTTTTTACCCATTCTGTTGGTTGCCAGTGCACTCTAATGATTGTTTCCTTTGCTGTACAGAAGTCCTGGAGTTTAATTAGATCCCATTTGTCTATTTTGGCTTTTGTTGCCAATGCTTTTGGTGTTTTAGTCATGAAGTCCTTGCCTATGCCTATGACCTGAATGGTTTTCCCTAGGTTTTCTTCTAGGGTTTTTATGGTGTTAGGTCTTATGTTTAACTCTTTAGTCCATCTGGAGTTAATTTTAGTGTAAGGTGTCAGGCAGGGGTCCAGCTTCTGCAGAAATGCACATGGCTAGCCAGTTTTCCCAACACCATTTATTAAACAGGGAATCCTTTCCCCATTGCTTGTTTTTGTCAGGTTTGTCAAAGATCATATGGTAGTAGATGTAGATTGCCTCCGAGGCCTCTGTTCTATTCCATTGACCTATATATCTGTTGTGGTACCAGTACAATGCTGCTTCAATTACTGTAGCCTTGTAGTATAGTTTGAAGTCAGGTAGCAAGATACCTCCAACTTTGTTCTTTTTGCTTAGAATTGTCTTGGCTATGTGGGCCCTCTTTTGGTTCCATATGAAGTTTAAGGTGGTTTTTTCCAGTTATGTGAAGAGGGTATAGGTAGCTTGATGGGGATAGCATTGACTTTATAAATTACTTTGGGCAGTATGGTCATTTTCACAATATTGATTCTTCCTAACCATGAGCATGGAATGTTTTTCCATCTGTTTGTGTCCTCTCTTACTTCATTCAGCAGTGGTTTGTAGTTTTCCTTGAAGAGGTCCTTTACATCCTTTGTTAGTTGTATTCCTAGGTATTTTATTCTCTTTGTAGCAATTGTGAAAGGGAATTTGCCCTTGATTTGGCACTGTTTTACAGTGTTATTGGTGTATAGGAATGCTTGGAATCTCTGCACATTGATTTATTATTCTGAGACTTTGCTGAAGTTGCTTATCAATTTCAGGAGATTTTGGGTTGAGACAATGGGGTCTTCTACATATACAATCATGTTGTCTACAAATAGAGACAATTTGACTTCCTCCTTTCCTAATTGAATACCCTTTAATTCTTTTTCTTGCCTGATTGCTCTGGCTAGAACTTCCAATACCATGTTGAATAGGAGTGGTGAGAGAGGGCATCCTTGTCTAGTGCCATATTTCAAAGGGAATGCTTCCAGTTTTTGCCCATTCAGTATATTTGCTGTGGGTTTATCATAAATAGGTTTTATTATTTTGAGATATGTTCCATTGATACCTAGTTTATTGAGAGTTTTTAGCATGAAGCGCTGTTGAATTTTGTCAAAGGCCTTTTCTCCATCTATTGAGATAATCATGTGGTCTTTGTCTTTGGTCCTGCTTATGTGGTAGGTTACATTTACACACTTGTGTATGTTCAACCAGACTTGCATTCCGGTGATGAAGCCTACTTGATCGTGATGGATAAGCTTACTGATGTACTGTTGCAATCGGACTGCCAGTATTTTATTGAACATTTTTGAATCTATGTTCATCATGGACATTGACCTGAAGTTTTCTTTTCTTGTTCAGTCTCTGCCCGGTTTTGGTATCAGGATGATGTTTGTATCATAAAATGATTTGGGAAGGATTCCCTCTTTTTGTATTGTTTGGAATAGTTTCAGAAGGAGTGGTACCAGCTCCTCTTTGTATGTCTGGTAGAACTCAGCTGTGAACCCATCGGGACCTGGGTTTTTTTGGTTGGTAGGCTACTAATTGCTGCCTGAACTTCAGCCCTTGTTATTGGTCTATTCAGGGTTTTGACTTCTTCCTGGTTTAGGCTCCAGAGGGTGCAAGTGTCCATGAATTTATCCATTTCTTCCAGGTTTACTGGTTTATGTGCATAGAGTTGTTTGTAGTAATCTCTGATGGTAGTTTGTATATCTGTAAAATTGGTGGTGATATCCCGTTTATCATTCTTTATTGTATCTATTTTATTTCTTCACTTTTTTATTAATCTGGTTAGCAATCTGTCTATTTTGTTGATCTTTTCAAAAAACCATCTCCTGGATTTATTGATTTTTTGAAGGGTTTTTTGTATCTCCTTCAGTTCTGCTCTGACCTTAGTTAATTCTTGTCTTCTGCTAGCTTTTGAGTTTTCTTGATCTTGCTCCTCTAGTTCTTTCAATTTTGATGATAGGGTATCAATTTTCGATCTTTCCTTGCTTCTCTTGTGGGCATTTACTGCTATAAAATTTCCTCTAGACACTGTTTTAAAGGTGTTCCAGAGATTCTAGTATGTTGTGTCTTCCTTCTCATTGGTTTTGAAGAAGATCTTTATTTCTGCCTTCATTTCAATGTTTATCCAGTCAAAATTCAAGAGCCAGTTGTTCTGTTTCCATGAAGTTGTGCAGATCTGAGTTAGTTTCTTAACCCTGAGTTCTAGTTTGATTGCCCTGTGGTCTGAGAGACTGTTTCTTATGATTTCCGTTCTTCTGACTTGCTAAGGAGTTATTTACTTCCAATTGTGTGCTCAATTTTAGAGTAGGTGCGATGTGGTGCTGAGAAGAATGAATATTCTGTGCATTTGGGGTGGAGAGTTCTGTAGATGTCTATTAGGTTTGCTTGGTCCAGATCTGAGTTCAAGTTCTGGATATCCTTGTTAATTTTCTGTCTTGTTGATCTAATATTGATAGTGGAGTGTTAAAGTCTCCCATTATTATTGTGTGGGAGTCTAAGTCTCATTGTAGGTCATTAAGAACTTGCTTTATTTATCTGGGTGCTCCTGTATTGGGTGCATATATATTTAGGATCATTATCTCTTCTTGTTGCATTGATCCTTTTACCATTATGTAATGCCCTTCTTTGTCTCTTTTGATCTTTGTTGCTTTAAAGTCTATTTTATCAGAGTCTAGGATAGCAACTCCTGCTCTTTTTTTGCTCTCCATATGCTTGGTAAATCTTCCTTCATCCCTTTATTTTGAGTCACCATGTGTGTCCTTGCACATGAGATGGGTTTCCTGAATATAGTACACCAATGCATTTTGACTTTTTATCCAATTTGTCAGTTGTGTCTTTTGATTGGGGCATTTAGCCCATTTACATTTAAGGTTAATATTGTTATGTGTGAATTTGATCCTGCCATTTTGATGCTAGCTGGTTGTTTTGCCTGTTAGTCAATGCAGTTTCTTTGTTGTGTTGATGGGCTTTACCATTTGGTATGTTTTTTGGAGTGGCTGGTACTGGCTGTTCCTTTCTATGTATAGTGCTTCTTTCAGGAGCTCTTGTGAGGCAGACCTGGTGGTGATGAAATCTCTCAGCAGTTGCTTGCTTCTTTGAAGGTTTTATTTCTCCTTCACTTGTGAAGCTTAGTTTGGCTGGATATGAATTCTAGGTTGAAAGTTCCTTGTTTTAAGAATATTGAATATTGTCCCCCACTCTCTTCCGGCTTGCAGGGCTTCTGCTAAGAGATATGCTGTGAGTCTGATGGGCTTTCCTTTGTGGGTAACCCTACCTTTCTCTCTGGCTGCACTTAGCATTTTTTCCTTCATTTCAACACTGGTGAATCTGATAATTATGTGCCTTGGAGTTGCTCTTCTTGAGGAATATCTTTGTGGAGTTCTCTGTATTTTGTGGACTTGAATGTTGGCCTGCCTTGCTAGTTTGGGAAGTTCTCCTGGATAATATCCTGCCTTCAGGATATTTTGCAAGTTTTCCAGCTTGGATTCATTCTCTCTGTCACATTTGGGTACATCTACCAAACACAGATTAGGTATTTTCAAATAATGCCACATTTCTTGGAGGTTTTGTTCATTTCTTTTCACACTTTTATCTCTAATCTTGCCTTCTCATTTTATTTCATTGAATTGATCTTCAATCTCTGATATCCTTTCTTCTCCTTGGTTGATTCGGCTATTGAAACATGTATATGCTTTGTGAAGTTCTCATGTTGTGTTTTTCAGCTCCATCAAGTCATTTATATTCTTCTCTAAGCTGTTTATTCTCATTAGCATTTTGTCAAACCTTTTTTCAAGGTTCTTAGTTTCTTTGCATTGGGTTAAAACATGTTCTTTTAGCTCAGAGAAGTTTGTTGTTACCCACTTTCTGAAGCTTGTTTCTGTCAGTTCATCAGACTGATTCTCCATCCATCTTTGTTCACTTGCTGGTGAGAAGTTGTGTTCCCTTGGAGGAGAAGAGGCATTCTGGTTTTTGGTGTTTTCATACTTATTGCACTGGTTCTTCTCATCATTGTGGATTTATCTACCTGTGGTCTTTGTAGTTAGTGATTCAGATGGGGTCTCTGAGTGAACATCCTTTTTGTTGATGTTGATGTTATTTCTTTCTGTTTTTAAAGTTTTCCTTGTAACAGTCAGGACCCTCTGCTGTAGGACTGCTGGAGGTCCATTCTAGGCCCTCCTTGCCTGGGGATCACCTGCAGCAGCTATAGAACAGTAAGGGTTTCTGCCAGTTTCTTCTTCTGTTATCTTTGTCCCAGAAGGGTACCCATCAGATATCAGCTGAGCTCTCCTTTACAAGATGTCTTCTTGGATATACGGAAGTCATGGAGCTGCTTGAGGAGACAATCTGTCCCTTATAGGAACTCAAGTACTTAGTTGGGAATTCCATTGATCCATTCAGAGCTGCTGGGCAAGTATGTTTAAGTCTGCTGCAGTGGAACTTATAACTGCCTCTTTTCCCAGATGCTCTGTCCTGGGAAGGTGGGGCTTTATTTATAAGTTCCTGTTGTACTGCTGTCTTTTTTCAGAGATGCCCTGCCAAGCAAGGAGGTAATCTAGTCACAGTCTGCCAGCAGAGGTGTTGCTGCACAGCCATGGGCTCTGCCTAGATGCTGTGTGAACTTCCTTGTGGCTTGCTTACAGAGGTACAATTGGAACTGCCTCAGTAATGGCAGTGTGCCTCAATAATGGTGGACTGCCTCAGTAATGGCGGACTACCTCAGTAATGGTGGACTGCCTCAGTAGTGGTGGACTGGCTCGGTAATGGCTGATGCCCTTCCCCCACTGAGCTGGACCGGCCTGGGTCCAGTGGTACTTGGAGCAAAACTCTCAATGCAGAGCATTTCAGATTACTGGTCTTTGTAGGAATGGGATGCACTGAGCCAGATGCCTGGCTCCCTGTTTCAGCTCACTTTTTTTTTTAGTTGAATGGGTGGCTCTGTAACTCAGGCATTCCAATCGCCAGTTGAAATTGCCACCCAGATTTCTGTGTGTTTCTGTGTGGAGGCCTACAGTGCTGTGGGAAACAGCTATGCTGGAAACTTGTGGCGCTTGTCAGCCTGGGAAGCTCCTGGTCTGTGGGCAGTAAACACTCATTTGGAAATGCAGTGGTCACTCACTCTCTGTGTTGTTCTCACTGGGAACTGCAATCCAGAGCTGGAACTGCGATCCAGAGCTATTCCTATTCGACCATCATTTTTTAATGTGAAACCTCAAAAGCACAGACAAGCCAAGCAGAAATAGACAACTGGTATCACATCAATCTAAAAAGCTTCTGCACATCAAAGGACACACAGCAAAGTGAAGAGACAACCCACAGAACAGGAAAAAATATTTGCCAACTATCTATCTGATAAGATATTAATAAACAGAATATGTAAGAAGCTTCATTAAATCAATAGCAAAAAAAAAAAAACAAAACCAACAGAAATAATTGACAGGCAGACAAGTGACCTCATCAAGCAGCTCTCTGAGACCACAGCCAGCTAAATCCACAAAGATGGGGAAAAAAACAGTGCAAAAAAGATGAAACCATCAAAGACCAGACATGTCTTCTCCTTTAAGGGATCACAACTCCTCAACAGCATGGGAACATAACATGATCAAAAAGGAGTACGATGAATTGACAGAAACAGGGTTCAGAAGGTGGATAATAAACTTTTCTGAGCTAAAGGAACATATTTTAACTCAATGCAAAGTAACCAAAAACATTGAAAAAAGGTTAGACAAAATGCTAACTAGAATAGCCAGCTTAGAGAAGAACAAAAACAACTTGATGAAGTTGAAAAACACAGCACGAGAACTACATGAAGAGAACACAAGTTTTAATAGCCAAATCAATCAAGCCAAAGAAAGGATATCAGAGATTGAACATCAAATCAATGAAATAAAAAGAGAAGGCAAGACAAGAGAAAAAAGAGTGAAAAGAAATGAACAAAGCCTCCAAGAAATATGGAATTATGTGAAAAGACCTAATTTACACTGGATCGGTGTACCTGAATATGATGGGGAGAATGAATCCAAGCTGGAAAACATGCTCCAGGATATTATCCAGGAGAACTTCCCAACCCTAGCAAGGCAGTTCAACATTCAAATTCAAGAAATACAGAGAACTCCACAAAGATATTACTCAAGAAGAGCAATCCCAAGGCATATAATCGTCAGATTCACCAGGGTTGAAATGAAGGAAAAAATGCTAAGGGCAACCAGAGAGAAAGGTCAGGTCATCCACAAAGGGAAGCCAATCACACTCACAGTGGATCTCTTGGCAGAAACCCTACACACCAAAGAGAGTGAAGGCCAATATTCAACATCCGTAAAGAAAAGAACTTTCAATGCAGAATCTCATATCCAGCCAAACTAAGCTTCATAAGTAAAGGAGAAATAAAATTCTTTATGGACAAGCAATTACTGAGAGATTTTTTCACCACCAGACCTGCCCTACAAGAGCTCCTGAAAGAAACACTAAGCATGGAAAGAACAAGTACCAGTCACTGCAAAAGCAAACCAGTTGGGAAAGACCAAAAATGCAATGAATAAAATGAGTCAACTAATGGGAAAGAAAATCAGCCAGTAACAAAATGGCAGGATTAAATTCATACATAACAATATTAACGCCAATATTCAACATCCTTAAAGAAAAGAACTTTCAACCCAGAATCTCCTATCCAGCCAAACTAAGCTTCATAAGTGAAGGAAAAATAAAATCCTTTGGGCACATGCAAGTACTCAGAGATTTCGTCACCACCAGGCCAGCTCTACAAGAGCTCCTGAAAGAGGTTCTACACATATAAAGGAACAACAAGTACCAGCTCAACTAAAGGGCAAAACAGCCAGC
>NW_016107389.1:4436790-4474682 GCF_001604975.1 Cebus imitator | reverse complement strand
ACATGTACCCCAAAACCTAAAATACAATAAAATAAATAAATGGGAAAAAAAAAAACAATATTAACATTGAATGCAAATGGCCTAAATACCCAAATCAAAAGACACAGACTGGCAAATTGGATAAAAAGTCAAGACCCATCGGTGTGCTGTATTCAGGAAACCCATCTCACATACAAAGACACACACAGACTCAATATAAAGGGATGGAAGAAGATTTATCAAGCAAATGGAGAACAAAAATAAGCCAGGGTTGCAATCCTAATCTCTGATAAAATGGACTTCAAACCAACAAAGATCAAAAGAGGCAAAGAGGGATACTACATAATGGTAAAAGGATCAATCCAACAAGAAGAGCTAAATATCCTAAATATATATGCACCCAACACAGGAGCACTGAGATATATAAAGCAAGTTCTTAATGACCTAAAACGAGATTTAGACTCCCACACAATAATAATGGGAGACTTTAACACTCCACTGTCAATATTAGACAAATCAATGAGACAGAAAATTAACAAGGACATCCAGGACGTGAATGCAGAGCTGGACCAAGCAGACCTAATAGGCATATACAGAACGTTCCACCCCAAATCCACAGAATAAACATTTTTCTCAGCACCACATTGCACTTACTCCAAAATTGACCACATCATTGAAAGCAAATCACTCCTCAGCAAATTTAAAGGAATGGAAATCATAACAAAGAGTCTATCAGACCACAGCACATTAAGACTAGAACTCAGGATTAAGAATCACACTCAAACCTGCACAACCACTCAGAAACTGAACAACTTGCTTCTGAGTGTCAAATGGATAAACAATGAAATGAAGGCAGAAATAAAGATGTTATTATAAACCAATCAGAATGAAGACACAACTTACCAGAACCTCTGGGACACCTTTAAAGCAGTGTCGAGACAGAAATTTATAGCAATAAATGCCCATATGAGAAACAAGGAAAGATATAAAATTGACACCCTATCATCAAAATTGAAAGAGCTAGAGGAGGAAAATAAAAAAATAAAATAAAATAAAAATAAAAACACAAAATCTAGCAGAAGACAAGAAATAACTAAGATCAGAGCAGAACTGAAGGAGACAGAGACACACACAAAAAAAAAAACCTTCAAAAAAATCAATAAATCCAGGAGCTGGTTTTTTGAAAAAATCAAAAAAATAGACTGCTAGCCAGATTAACAAAAAAGAAAAGGGAGAAGAATCAAATAGATGCAATAAAAAATGATAAATGGGATATCACCACTGATCCCACAGAAATACAAACTACCATCAGAGATTACTACAAACAACTCTATGCACATAAACCAGTAAACCAGGAAGAAATAGATAAATTCCTAGACACTTGTACTCTACCACGACTAAACAAGGAGGAAGTTGAAACCCTGAATAGACCAATAACAAGGGCTGAAGTAGAGGCAGCAATCAACAACATACCAACCAAAATAAAGCCAAGGTCCAGATGGGTTCACATCGAAATTCTACCAGACGTACAAAGAGGAGCTGGTTCCATTCCTTCTGAAACTGTATCAAATAATACAAAAGGAGGGAATTCCCTGAGTCATTTTATGATACCAACATCATCCTGATACCAAAACAAGGCAGAGACTCAATGAAAAAGAAAACTTCAGGCCAATATCCATGATGAACATCGACACAAAAATCTTCAATAAAATACTGACAAACAGATTGCAACAGCACATCAAGCTTATCCAGCATGATCAACTAGGCTTCCTCCTGGGGATGTAAGGCTGGTTCAACATATGCAAATCGATAAATGTAATCCATCACATAAACGGAACCAAAGACAAAAAGCACATGATTACCTCAATAGATGCAGAGAAGGCCTTTGACAAAATTCAACAGCCCTTTATGCTAAAAACTCAATAAACTAGGTATCAGTGGAATGTATCATAAAATGATAAAAGCTATATATGACAAACCTACAGCCAATATCATACTGAACAGGCAAAAGCTGAAAGAAATCCATTTGGAATCAGGCACTAGCCAAGGATGCCCTCTCTCATGACTCCTATTCAATAAAGTATTGGAAGTTCTAGACAGAGCAATTAGGCAAGAAAAAGAAATAAAGGATATTCAATTAGGAAAGGAGGAAGTCAAATTGTCTCTATTTGCAGATGACAAGATTGTATATGTATAAGACCCCATCATCTCAGCCCAAAATCTTCTCAAACTGATAAGCAAGTTCAGCAAAGTCTCAGGATACAAAATCAATATGTAGAAATTACAAGCATTTCTATATACCAATAACAGACAGAGAGCCAAATCAAGAGCAAACTCCCATTCACAATTGCTACAAAGAGAATAAAACACCTAGGAATACAACTAACAAAAGATGTAAAGGACATCTTCAAGGAGAACTACCAAACCACTGCTGAACAAAGTAAGAGAGGACATAAACAGATGGAAAAACATTCCATGCTCATGGTTAGGAAGAATTAATATCATGAAAATGGCTACAATGCCCAAAGTAATCTATAGAGTTAATGCTATCTCCAATGACCTTCTTCAAAGAACTGGAAAAAACACTTTAAACTTCATATGGAATGACAAGAGAGCCTGCATAGCCAACACAATCCTAAGCAAAAAGAACAAAGCCAGAGGCATCACACTGCCAGACTTCAAACAATACTACAAGGCTACAGTAATCAAAACAGCATGGCACTGGTACCAAAACAGAGACATAGACCAATGGAACAGAACAGAGGCCCCAGAAGCAACACCACATATCTACAACCATCTGATCTTTGACAAACCTCACAAAAACAAGCAATGGGGAAAGGATTCCATGTTTAATAAATGGTGTTGGGAAGACTAGCAATGTGTAGAAAGCAGAAACTGGACCCCTACCTGTCACTTTACACTAAAATTAACTCCAGATGGATTAAAGATCTAAACATAAAACCTAACACCATAAAAACACTAGAAGAAAACGTACACAAAACCATACAGGACATAGGCATAGGCAAGGGCTTCATGACTAAAACACCAAAAGCAATGGTGATAAAAGCCAAGATAGATAAATGGGATCTAATTAAAAGTCAGAGCTTCTGTACAGCAAAAGAAACCATTATTAGAGTGAACTGGCAACCAACAAAATGGTAAAAAAAATTTTGCTGTCTACCCATCTGACAAAGGGCTGATATCCAGAATCTACAAAGAACTAATACAGATATACAAGAAGAAAACAACCCCATTTAAAAGTGGGTGAAGGATATGAACTGACACTTTACAAAACAAGACATATATGAGGACAACAAACATATGAAAAAATGCTCATCATCACCGGTCATTAGAGAAATGCAAATTAAAACCACATTGAGATATCATCTCATGCCAGTTAGAATAGCAATCATTAAAAAATCTGAATACAACAGATGCTGGTGAGGATGTGGAGAAATAGGAAGAGTCTTACACAGTTGGTGGGAGTGTAAATTATTTCAACCATTGTGGAAGACAGTGTGGCAATTTCTCAAGGATCTAGAAATAGAAATTCCATTTGATCCAGCAATCCCATTACTGGGTATATACCCAAAGAACTATAAATCATTCTACTATAAAGACACATGCACACATATGTTCACTGCAGCCCTGTATACAATAGCAAAGACCTGGAACTAACCCAAATGCCCATCAATGATAGACTGGCCAAAGACAATGTGGTACATATACACCATGGGATACTACGCAGCCATAAAAAAACGATGAGTTCATGTCCTTTGTAGGGGCTTGGATGAATCTGGAAACCATCATTTTCAGCAAACTGACACAAGAACAGAAAGCCAAACACTGCATGTTCTCACTTATAGGTGAGTGTTGAAGAATGATAACACGTGGACTCAGGGAGGGGAGCATCACATACTTGGGGCAGTTGCAGGGGGTAGGGGAGAAACAGCAGGGGGTGGGGAGGTTGAGGGGGAGGGATAACATGGGGAGAAATGCCAGATATAGTATTCATCTAAAGTACAATAAAGAAAAAAAAACACAAATAATTATATTACAATATGGCCCAAATATCTGAATAGATATTTCTCATAAGAAGACATACACACAACCTGCGGGTTTATGAACAAATGCTCAACATCACTAATCATCAGAGAAAAGCAAATCAAAACCATAATGAGATATCATTTCCCCCCAGTTAAAATAGCTATTATCAAGAAGACATAAAATAACAGATGCTAGCAAAGATACAGAGAAAGGAGAACTCTCATACCTGTTGGTGGGAATGTAAATTAGTACAGCCACTATGCAGAACAGTATGGAGGTTTCCCCAAAAATTAAAAACAGAACTACCACATGATCCAGCAATTCTTCTATTGGGTATACATCCAAAAGGAAAACAATAGACCAGATAGATATCTGCACTCCATGTTTATTGTAGCACTACTCACAATAGCCAAAATATGAATTAACCTAAGTGTCTATATACAGATGAATAGATAGAGAAACTGTGGTATATGTGCACAATGGATTATTACTTAGCGATAAAAATGAAATCCTATAATTTGCAACTACATAGATGGAATTGGAGGTTATTAAGTGAAAAAAACCAAGCACAGAAAGACAAATGTCTTGTGTTCTCACACATATGTGGAAGCTAAAAAAGTGGATCTCATGAAGATTGAGAGTAGACTACTGGTTACAAGAGGCTGGAAATGGTGGGGAGTCTGAAGGAATGTAGAGAGGTTGATTAAAAGGGTACAAATATACAGTTTGATAGAAGAAATAAGGCCTGTGTTTGACAGATTAGTATGGTGACTATAGTTTACAACAATCCATTATATTTTCAAAATAGCTAGAGGAGAAGACTTTGAATGATTTCAGCATAAAAAAGACAAATTTGATGGGGGGAAGATGGACGACTAGGAATAGCTCAGGATTGCAGCTCCCAGTGAAAGTGCAGAGGGTGAGTGGACACTGCATTTCCAGACGGATTTTTATTGCCCACAGACCAGGAGATTACCAGGCAGAGAAGCCCCACAGGTCACCAGTGCAGCTGTTTCAGCTGGCGTGACTGTTTCGGCTGGGGTGGCTGTTTTGGCCCGCACGGCTGCTTTGCCTGCACCCTGGCACAGCGGTTCTCCATACAAAAGACACTGGTCCTGGTGCCCTCTTAGCTGGCGATTGGAGCCCTGAGACAGCAGAGTCGCCCATTCATCTGAAATAGCAAGCCAGGCCAGGAGATTCCTAGGCAAAAAAAACCACCAGGAATCTCAGCATCGCTGTTTCAGCTGGCTCAGTGAGTGGCAGCCCGGGAGATCCCAGCACCTTTTCAACAGGTGACTGGAACATTGGGAGAGAGTCGACCGTTCAACAATAACAACAAAAAAGACTCTGAGTCAGGGAGCCAGGCGATCAGGCTCGGCTGGTCCCACTTCAGCCCCAACAACAACAACAACAACAAAAACTAATTGAAAACATTCTGGGTTAAGAGTTTCACAGCAAGCAAAGCTGAACCTGGGACGGTCCACCTCTGTGGAGGAGGGGCGTCTGCCATTACTGAGACACTCCACTACTACAGACACAGTCTGACCATCGCTGAGGCAGCCCGCCATTGCTGAGGTACCCACCGTTGCTGAGGCAACCTGCCACTACAGAGAGAGTCCGACATAACAGCGGCGGGCCACCATAGCCAAGGCATTTCTAACTACACCCATATAAACAGGACTGCAGGGAAGATCACACAGCAGCTGGGCGGAGCCCACAGCAGCTGAGCAAAGCCTCTGCAGGCAGACAGTGACTAGGCTGCCTCCTTGCTGGGCAGGGCAGCCCTGAAAGAAAAAAAAAAGGCAGCAGCACAACAGAAACTCATAAATAGAGCCCTAACTCCCTGGGACAGAGCACCTGGGGGAAAAAAAAAAGGAGTTTATGAGTTCTGCTGCAGCAGACCTAAACGTACCTGCCCAGAAACTCTGAATGAACAACGGAGCTCACAGCTCAGGACTTGAGCTCCAATAAAGGACAGACTGTCTTCTCAAACAGCTCCCTAACCCCCATATATCCAGAGTCACCTCATAAAGGAGAGAACAGACTGACATTTGGCGGACATCCTTCTGAGACAAAGAGAGCAGAAGAGGAAACTAATAGCAACCCTTATTGTTCTGCAGCTACTGCAGGTGATTCCCTGGCAAGCAGGGCCTGGAGTGGACCTCAGCAGTCCTACAGCAGAGGGGCCAGACTATTAGAAGGAAAGCTAAGAAAAACAAGTAACTTCAGCATCCACAAACTGGAAATTCACTCAGAGACCCAATCTGAAAGACAGTAACTACAAAGACAACAGGTGGATAAACCCACAAAGATGGGAAGAAACCAGTGCAAAAAGGATGAAAACACCTGAAACCAGAACACCTCTCCTCCTAAAAGGGATCACAACTCATCACCAGCAAGGGGACAAGGCTGGATGGAGAAACAGTGTGATGAAATGACATAAACAGACTTCAGAAGGTGGGTAATAAGAAACTTCTGTGAGCTAAAAGAACATATTCTAAATCAATGCAAAGAAACTAAGAACGTTGAAAAAAGATTTGACAAAATGCTAATGAGAATGGACAACATAGAGAGGAATATAAGTGAATTGATGGAGCTGAAAAACACGAGAACTTCGCGAAACATGCACAAGTTTCAATAGCTGAATTGACCAGGCAGAAAAAAGGATATCAGAGGTCGAAGATCAACTCAATGAAATAAAACGAGAAGGCAAGAATAGAGAAAAAAGGTTAAAAAAGAAGGAACAAAGTCTCCAAGAAATGTGGGACTATGAGAAAAGAACTAATCTACATTTGGTAGATGCACCTGAATGTGACAAAGAGAATGAATCCAAGCTGGAAAATACTCTTCAGAATATTATCCAGGAAAGCTTCCCCAACCTAGCAAGGCAGACCAATATTCAAGTCCAGGAAATACAGAGAACACCACAAAGATATTCGTCAAGAAGAGCAACCCCAAGGCACATAATCGTCAGATTCACCAGGGTTGAAATGAAGGAGAAAACGCTAAGGGCAGCCAGAGAGAAAGGTCAGGTTACCCACAAAGGGACGCCCATCAGACTCACAGCAGATCTCTCAGCAGAAACCCTACAAGCCAGAAGAGAGTGGGGGCCAATATTCAACATCCTTAAAGAAAAGAACTTTCAACCCAGAATCTCCTATCCAGCCAAACTAAGCTTCATAAGTGAAAGAAAAATAAAATCTTTTGTGAACAAGCAAGTACTCAGAGATTTCATCAACAACAGACCTGCTTTAGAAGAGCTCCTGAAAGAGGCTCTACACATATAAAGGAACAACCAGTACCAGCCACTCCAAAAACATACCAAATGGTAAAAAGCATCAACACAATCAAGAATCTGCATCAATTAATGAAGAAAACAGCCAGCTAGCATCAAAATGGCAGTATCAAATTCACACATAACAATATTATCCCTAAATGTAAATGGACTAAATGCCCCAATCAAAAGACACAGACTGGTAAATTGGATAAAAAGCCAAAACCCATCGGCATGCTGTATCCAGGAATCCCATCTCACATGCAAGGATACACAAAGGCTCAAAATCAAGGGATGGAGGAAGATTTACCAAGCAAATGGAGAGCAAAAAAAAGCAGGAGTTGCAATTCTCATCTCTGATAAAATAGACTTTAAACCAACAAAGATGAAAAGAGACAAAGAAGGACATTACATAATGGTAAAAGGATCAATGCAACAAGAAGAGCTAACGATCCTAAATATATACACACCCAATACGGGAGCACCTAGATACATAAGGCAAGTTCTTAATGACTTACAAAGAGACTTAGATTCCCACACAATAATAGTGGGAGACTTTAACACTATACTGTCAATATTAGACAGATCAACCAGACAGAAAATTAACAAGGATATCCAGGACCTGAACTCAGACCTGGAACAATCAAACCTACAGACATTTACAGAACTCTCCACCCAAAAGCCACAGAATATACATTCATCTCAGCACCACATCACACCTACTCTATAAATGACGACATAATTGGAAATAAGTCACTCCTCAGCAAATGCAAAAGAACGGAAATCATAACAAACAGTCTCTCAGACCACAGTGCAATCGAGTAGAACTCAGAATGCAGAAACTAACTCACAACCGCACAGCTTCATGGAAACTGAACAACTGGCTCTTGAATGTTGACTGGATAAACAATGAAATGAAGGCAGAAATAAAGATGTTCTTCAAAACCAATGAGAACGAAGACTCAACATACCAGAATCTCTGGGACACATTTAAAGCAGTCTCTAAAGGGAAATATATAGCAATAAGTGCCCACATGAGAAGAAAGGAGAGATATAAAATTGAAACCCTGGCATCAAAATAGAAAGAGCTAGAGGAGCAAGATCAAGAAAACTCAAAAGCTAGCAGAAGACAAGAATTAACTAAGATCAGAGCAGAACTGAAGGAGACAGAGACACAAAAAAACCTTCAAAAAATCAATAAATCCAGGAGCTGGTTTTTCAAAAAGATCAACAAAATAGACCACTAGCCAGATTAATAAAAAAGAAAAGAGAGAATAACCAAATTGATGCAATAAAAAATGATAAGGGGGATATCACCACAGATTCCAAAGAAATTCAAACCATCATCAGAGATTATTACAAAAAACTCTATGCACATAAACTAGTAAACCTGGAAGAAATGGATAAATTCCTGGACACTTGCCTCCTCCAAGCCTAAACCAGGAAGAAGCTGAAACCCTGAATAGACCAATAAAAAGGTCTGAAGTTGAGGCAGCAATTAAGAGCTTACCACCCAAAAAAAGCCCAGGTCCATATGGGTTCACAGCCGAATTCTACCAGACATACAAAGAGGAGCTGGTACCATTCCTTCTGAAACTATTCCAAATATCCAAAAAGAGGGAATCCTTCCCAAATCATTTTATGAGACAAACATCATCCTGATGTTCTTGTCTTGTTTCTCAACAAGAAAAGAAAACGTCAGGCCAATATCGATGATGAACATAGACGCAAAAATCTTCAATAAAATACTGGCAAGCCGATTGCAACAGCACATCAAAAAACTTATCCACCATGATCAAGTAGGCTTCATCCCAGGGATGCAAGGCTGGTTCAACATACGCAAGTCTATAAACATTATTCACCACATAAACAGAATCAAAGACAAAAACCACATGATTATCTCAATTGATGCAGAGAAGGCCTTTGACAAAATTCAACAGCGCTTTATGCTAAAAACCCTCAATAAACTAGGTATTGACGGAAGGTATTTCAAAATAATGAAAGCTATTTACAACAAACCAACAGCCAGTATCATACTGAATGGACAAAAACTGGAAGCATTTCCTTTGAAATCTGGCACTAGACAAGGATGCCCTCTCTCACCACTCCTATTCAGTATAGTACTGGAATTTCTGGCCAGAGCAATCAGGCAAGAAAAAGAAATAAAGGGTATTCAAATAGGAAAGGAGGACGTCAAATTGTCTCTATTTGCAGATGACATGATTGTATATCTAGACAACCCCATTGTCTCAGCCCAAAATCTCCCGAAACTAATAAGCAACTTCAGCAAAGTCTCAGGATACAAAATCAGTGTGCAAAAATCACAAGCATTCCTGTACATGAATAACAGATTTAAAGAGAGCCAAATGAAGAATGAACTGCCATTCACAATTGCTACAAAGGGAATAAAATACCAGGAGCTGGTATTTACAATACTAGGAATACAAGTAACAAGGAACTTAAAAGACCTCTTCAAGGAGAACTACAAGCCACTGCTCAACAAAAGAAGGGAGGACACAAACAGATGGAGAAACATTCCGTGTTCATGGTTAGGAAGAAACAGTATTGTGAAAATGGCCATACTGCCCAAAGTAACGTACAGATTCAACGCTATTCCCATCAAGCTACCAATGACCTTCTTCACAGAACTGGAAAAAACCACCTTAAACTTCATATGGAACCAAAAGAGAGCCCACGTAGCCAAGTCAATTCTAAGCCAAAAGGACAAAGCAGGAGGCATTACACTACTGGACTTCAAACTATACTACAAGGCTACAGTAATCAAACAGCATGGTACTAGTACCAAAACAGAGATATAGACCAATGGAACAGAACAGAGGCCTCAGAGGCAACACAACATATCTACAACCATCCAATCTTTGACAAACCTGAAAAAAAGAAGTAATGGTGAAAGGATTCCCTGTTTAATAAATGGTGTTGGGAAAACTGGCTAGCCATGTGCAGAAAGCAGAAACTGGACTCATTCCTGACACCTTACACTAAAATTAACTCCAGATGGATTAAAGACTTAAACATAAGACCTAACACCATAAAAACCCTAGAAGAAAATCTAGGCAAAACCATTCAGGACATAGGTGTAGGCAAGGACTTCATAACCAAAACACCAAAAGCACTGGAATCAAAAGCCAAAATAGACAAATGGGACCTAATCAAACTCCACAGCTTCTGCACGGCAAGAGTAACAGTCATTAGAGTAAATTGGCAACCAACAGAATGGGAAAAATTTTTTGCAGTCTACACATCTGACAAAGGGCTGATATCCAGAATTACAAAGAAAACAGATCTACAAGAAAAAAACAAACAAGCCCATTCAAAAGTGGGCGAAGGATATGAACAGACACTTTACAAAAGAAGACATACATGAGGCCAACAAACATATGAAAAATGCTCATCATCACTGGTCATTAGAGAAATGCAAATCAAAACTACACTGAGATACCATCTCACACCAGTTAGAATGGCGATCATCAAAAAATCTGGAGACAACAGGTGCTGGAGAGGATGTGGAGAAATGGGAACACTTTTACACTGTTTGTGGGAGTGTAAATTAGTTCAACCATTGTGGAAGACAATGTGGCGATTCCTCAGGACCTAGAAATAGAAATTCCATTTGACCCAGCAATCCCATTACTGGGTATATATCCAAAGGATTATAAATCATTCTACTATAAGGACATGTGCACACGAATGTTCATTGCAGCACTGTTTACAATAGCAAAGACCTGGAACCAACCCAAATGCCCATCGATGATAGACTGGACAGGGAAAATGTGGTACATATACACCATGGAATTTTATGCAGCCATTAAAAATGATGAGTTCGTGTCCTTTGTAGGGACATGGATGAACCTGGAAACCATCATTCTCAGCAAACTGACACAAGAGCAGAAAATCAAACACCGCATGTTCTCACTCATAGGTGGGTGTTGAACAATGAGAAGACATGGACACAGGGAGGGAAGCAGTACATACTGGGGTCTGTTGGGGGGAAGTGGGGGAGGGATGGGGGGGTGGGGAGAGATAGCATGGGGAGAAATTCCAGATATGGTGAAGGGGAGGAAGGCAGCAAATCACACGGCCATGTGTGTAGCTATGCAACAATCTTGCATGTTCTTCGCATGTATCCCAAAACCTAAAATGCAATAAATAAATAAATAAAAAGAATTATAACAACAACAAAAAAAGACAAATTTAAGGTGACAGTTATCCCAGTTTCACTTATTTTGTCTTTATAATTAATAAGAATTATTAAATTATTTCATGTACTCCTCTCCAATAAACAGAAATATTGAGGTAAATGGCAAAAGAAACAACCTCTGGGGCAAAGGAATGGAAGTGGCAATGGGTATAAATGATCAACACTATATTTCCATAATAAACTTTTTTCAATTTTATTCTCTTTATGTGTAATTTATACACCAAAATAAGCTACGGAAAAAAATTCATAATTCTAATATTTTCTTTTAGAACCCAGAGGATTGTGGACTAAACTGTGTGTATACTCTACTTTGGAGACCATCATTTTAAACAATATGAGAAATAAGATCCTATTTCAATAGCGAGACCTCCTAAGCACTGTGTAACTGAGAAGGGATCATAGAAAGAGAATACAGAGAGAATACTCCAGATATCTCAAATAATGCATGAAAGACCTTCATATTAAACCACGTAGTCTGCCTAGACTGAGCTCTAGGAATCCAGCAGTCCAGTGTCCTTTTCCTGCATAAAACAGAGATTCTCATTTTATGATGTGCAGAAAAACCACCTGGGGCACTAGTTAAAAATGCAGACTCCATACTCTGCAAGGCTCCAAAGATTTCTATTCAGTAGAAAATATAACACTGGAACCCAGGAATCCTCATTTTTACAATCGCCACAGATGATTTTATGATTTTGATCCTCAGATCTTAAGAAAGAACGTCAGTTGCTCTTCCTAAGTTTCACGCTGTAGGGCAGGGGTTGGCAAACTTTCTCTGTAAAGAACCAGATAGTATTTTAGGCTTCAACAGTCATATAATGTTTCTTCTGCAATTACTCATCTTCACTGTTGCAGTGTGAAAGCAGCCATGGATCATAAGTAAATAAATGAGTGTTACTATGTACCAATAACAATGTAGTTATAGACACTGAAATTTGGATTTTATATTAATGGGTTACTAAAAATTATTCTTTTGATTTTTTTCAACTATTTAAAAATGTAAAAAACCTTCTTACCCCCAGGGCCATAAGAAAACAAGTACGGGGCTGATTTGCCATCAGGCAATAATTTGCTAATGAAAGGTGACCACCAGTGAGTGCATGGGCAGAAGGAAGCTCCAGAAACCAGAGTCTGAAAATTAATCATTCATTCTCCTTGTCACTCATTTGATAATATTTATGTGTGACAATATTGGTTATAAGGATGAATACGATTTTTCATTACTTGAGGCTGCTTTAGAGAGACTGACCCCTGTAATTAAATGTAGGTTCATAAACATGATGATTTATACATCGGTTTTCAGGATTTCAGAAGTATTCCTATACCCAGAATATTAGGATAATTCTTTCCTCAGGGTTCAGGCTTCCATAAAGATGGCCTGGTGTCTGTAAGGTTTTACTTGTCTTGTATTTTCAGGCACCACAGTTAGATTAGCAACTATTCCAATTAAAGTTTAGCTACTAAATCACCTAATTAATTTTTTCTCTTTAATGTTTAATATAAAATACATAGACCAGGCTGACATGACATTGTTTACCATCAATTTTTGTCATTATTCTAGATTGTTTTGTAACCAAATAAACTAATCAGTATATTTTTATATCTTCAAGTTATAAATGGGAGTATTTTGAAGGAATATAATCATTTCAGATGATTTCATAAACAAGATTTGTATATTAAGAACTCAAATTATATATCTTTGATTTCATCATGAAAGGTAATTAATGATTCCAAAATTTAGCGCAACTTAATGGTCTGTTAGAACTTGAAAATAAAAAGGAAGGAAATACTTCTGCATAGCTTTTGCAGACCTCAGTCAACACCGAAATAATCATGTGGCCTTGGAAATGAATCTGTCTACAATCTGTCAGCAGCTTTGCCCCATTTGCCTCTTAGGTACCACTTCACATGCAGATAAACAGTTTTCAAAAAAACCAATGAAACTTTGATTTGTCCCATTTTGAGTGATTCTTACTGATTTGATTAATTATCCAACCTTAAAATTCCTTGAAAGACACTCAAAAATTATGCAAATGTCAATAGCAGTCTGGAATGCAGATGTGTAGAAATGTAGACAAAAAAGGAGGCTTTGGCATTTCAACTCTACACTTGGTTTATCTCATACGTACCCTGTGTTATTTCCAATTCAGTCTAAATTATTCCCTAAAATCTTCCTTCTCCCTTCCTTTCAACCTCCTCTCCTTCATTCACTCACTTGCATTTACTGTTCCGCACCCACCCTACTCTTAATGCTCTCCAGAAAGACTAGCCCCTTCAACATTTTACATTCATCTTCCAAAATTAGATTACTTCTTCAGATGTTCACTCTAACCCATATTCTTTTAACACACTATTTCAATTAGGAGTAAAAAGAAAAAGAAAACATATCTCACATAAAAACTCTTCCAATTTACAGGAAAGCAACAGAAATATAATCACTTTTGCTTTAGTCTATGTCATGAATCATCAATATCCCCTATAAATATACTAAGGAGATAAAAAAAAAAAATGATGGGGCTTCAAGGCCAGCCTAGGCAACATAGCAAGACCCCTTCTCTATAAACATTTTTAAAAAAATTAATCAGATGTGTTGGCACATGCCTGTAGTCCCAGCTACTTGGAAAGCTGAGGTGGAAGAATCACTTGAGCCCAGGAGTTTAAGGCTGCAGTGAACCACGATCATGCCACTGCACTCCAACCTGGGCACCAGAGCAAGATCCTAACTTAAAAAATAAATAAAAAGAGCAATGAAAGGTGAGCCGCCTTTGAATCTGGGACCAATTTAGATTCAGTGCTTCATAACATTTCCGTAACCTGCTGCTTCTGTTGTCCATTATGATAGTACTAATAAACTCATAAAGAGTCTATTCATTCTTTAGACGGTTGCTATATATTCCTTAGTGTCTGTTCGAGACAGACATTACTCCTTCAAAGCAATTTGTTCATTATTCCTACATAATGGAAATTTTCCTCAAGTACTCCCAGTGGAAATAATAGCATGTAAAATGTTTCCAGTACAGACAGAAGCAGCAGAACATGTCCTCACTAACTCTGCCTCAGCCACAAGGAACAAAGATTCTGAACCAATCAACTCAGCTCAAATTTAACTCAGTTCATATTTCATATTGAAATATGATTTTTTTCTACCAAAAAGACACATACATCTAAAAAACCTCCACATTCACAGAAACACTGAAAAAAACCTTAAACAGATACAATATTATTTTATTCCATTTATGCACCATTAGATCAGGCAGATGTGGTGAGAGCTATACATCAGCATCTATACCTACAACAAACAACCTACAGAATACTGTTGGGAGCATGAAAGTGCCTTTGTTAGTATTTTCTTTGACTAGGAGAACCTCCATCTGACTATTTCCATGAAGGAATATGGGTCCAGTGAGGCCAAATCTTTTAATTTTTGAAAGAAGCCAGAAATATGGATTTTTAAAGTGAGATTTTACAGCATGAAATCCTAGTAACGAATTTTTAAACTATTAAATAAGTGTGCATCTTGCTTTTTAAAAAAATGTTAGTCCACGGGCTACCAGTCTGTCATATCTACTCTGAAGAAATTATTCACCATAGCCCGTCCAACTCCATCATTAAGGAGCAACTCTTGAATAACTCTATGATAAAACAAGAATTATGTACCATCTACCACCTTCCTTAGGACTAATGATTGCATATTTTGGTAAGAGGAATATGGGACCATGATTAGAAGTGGAATAAGGTAACATTCACTTTCTTCTATTCATGATCACCTTAGTGTGTGAGAGATACAGGTGAAGTAGGCTGAGAATGCAGTGAGGCTCTACAGAAAGGTAACTGGCCTCTTGGAGAAAGATGATTTAGCAAACATCTGTGTGGAATGATGAGGTGATAGAACAGAGCTAAAGGCCAAGGTTCTACCATGTCATACATCTATAACCCTAAGGCTTAGATCCTAGTTCCTTGTCTTGCCAGGGGAAGGGCTAGTGTTTCCCCACAATAATTCATCTTCGAAATCCCACATTCCAAGAACTGCGTATCTTGCTAGAAGCCTACCAACCAGCCATGTTACACACCATGTTATATTTCTGTGCACAGTTCCAGATGTGAAAGACAATGAGGAACTTCATCCCTCCTACTGCTCCTCTCCTCTAAGTTTTCTCCATCAGATGCTATTACAGGACTAGGAGCACTGTCAGGTCAGTCAGTCTTGCAAGGCCTTTAAATGGACCAAGCAGAGACTTTCGAAAGGGAGCCGGGGGAAGCTCAATATGCAGGTTGAGGCTTTAAATCAGAATGATGAAAGGAGAGTCTTTGTCATTTGAATATGGTCAGGCGCAGCTCCCTAGGATTGAAGTTTAAATGGTGATTAAGGTAGGACAGAAATATAGCTACAAACGCATTTGCTAGCAATTCCCCTGGGTCAGAACTCTCAGTAATAGGTGGCAAAACAAGATCCAATGAAAGGAAAGTTATCTGGAATTCACAGCTAGCAGTGGAAAGCTGATTATTTTTATTGTAGAAAAGAAGCCTGCTTAAGGCAGAGAATGCTGCAACATCACAACCTGCAGCTACATCAAAATCAGCCAAGATCAGTTAGTAAAGTCTTACTATTGTTCTTCTACATTCCTGCTGTTTCAGGTCAGCATAAAAATGACTGATTATAATACTGGTCAAAAAGAGTACGTTTTCCTTGGAAGACATTTTGTCCTGTTAAAAGCAGTTTACATAGACAAAGTCATGTCAATGTAGGGCTCTCCAGAAGGTTTAAAGTAAGAAGAAACAATGTCCACAAACTAGGCATGAACTGTTAAATAGTCTAATTACCTGTGAGCTGCATGAAAGAAAATTTTTATTTGAAATTTTACAAAGTAAATATGGGGTTTTGCCATGTTACCTAGGCTGATCTCAAATTCCTGTGCTCAGGCAAACCCCCAACCTTGACCTCCCAACCTGTGAAAATTTTCAATGTGAAAAGTTGAAAAGGTAAGAGTTCATTAAGGCAGACTGGATTATTGATAAAATGAAAATAAAGATGCCTGTTAAATTAAAATTAACATGATAAAAGATTGGTAATTCCTTTGTCGTAGACATAGAGCAAAAATGAAGACTTCATTTTTTGTTTTTTGGCGAAAAATTTTAGTGAGGGGTACAGAAGCTAACCAGTAATGAAACAAATCAGAACAAATCCCCGACATCCCAAAGCTTCATAATGTTCAAGTGTTAGACTCGTAGGTAGTGTAAATGTTGACTTTTTATTTCAAATCAGGGGAATCCTTCATAAAGAATTCATGCTACTCAGGTAATTAGGCTTGATGGACAGAAATGGTAAAGTGTTTGGGTTTCAGAAATTCAAAAGAAACAAACTATAATTTCTTCACATTTTCTCAGTAACACTAGGTTGATTTCAATTTTCTTAGTCTGAGCTGAAATTTTTGAATACTTTAATAAATCAAAATGATCGAGATAATTTTCTTACCTTTCAAAATGTGAAAAAAAAATATTGTCTGGGTTCTGAATACAATTCCAAAAACATTACTAAAATATTGCAGAATATACGTACAACCACCCAATCTTATTACTCTGATGAGGACACTGCTCCTTGGGACGCATATAAACAGGTATTTTTAAGAACTCACTTTAATAACTTTATTTAAAATTTTCTGCCATGAGTATTTCATAAAGGAATCTGTATGGCTCAGGGAGGGGCTGGATATTCTCAAGATGGATGGCTACAGGTACAGCTTTTTATAGAGCTAGTAATCTTCCTTGCTGGCCTATCTTTATACCCCTCTTCTCTCCTGCTACCTCCTGTTGATGAGGGTCACTGTAGACTAGTAAACACTTTTTTCTTTGTCACGTTTGGCCCATTTGAGAAAACACATTCATTTTTCATCATGAGCTCCAGATATGCAATGAGGAAATCTCCCCATCTAGAAAGGCAATCCTGATATCATTCACAGGAGGTGAGGATCCTGGGCAGCATACACATGATTCCGAGTACCCTTTCTGCACAGTGGAATCACTGTTAGCTGCCTGCTACAGGCTCCGTGTTTCCTCTGTGTGGTTTAATTGCTAAGGTAACCATCAAGTGCCCTTTAGGATTCCTCTTCCGCTAGTCATATGAGTTTTTCTAATAGTTCTCCTTGGTTTGGGTCAACTCCCTGAACTCTTAACAACATGACCAACCATTAGCTGATTCATCTTCAACACTCAGCTGGAGATAGTCATAATACAACGTCAAGGGGGAGCAACTGGGGAATGAACAGTAAGGCTTTAAGCGTAAATCCCTTAAGCAATAAATGTGTCTTTTTCCTCAAAAGGCAGCATACAGATTTAGCAAGGACCACTGTTTCTCTTTGCTATTCCTGACTTTTGAGCAAGTCAGGCAGTTTGAGAGTATAATACTTGATATTATGATATAGATTTTATCATTCATTTCCTACTTAAAAGGAGTGGGAAGATCCACTATTGACGTTATGTTTAAGATGATGTCACAGAATCTGTTTCAGAATTTCTGTCATAATTTTAAAATCTGAGAATCAGGAGACCTGTTTGCAATAAAATCAGGCTAAGTTACTCTACAAATTAGAAAGAGGGAACCACGGGTAAACAAGTTGAAAGAGGAGAAAGAAGTTCTCATTGCAGTGTCAAACTCCTGTGGAAAAAAAAACCTATAACTTGTGGAATACTAGAATTGTGTACAGCTAATTGGTGGGATCCTAGCAATGCATAATAAGAATTTTATTTGTAAATTAGAAAACTCGGGTTTCATATTTTGATTATTTGAAAAAATCCTTTGTAAAAAAAAAATAAGATATTAGAGATCTATGAGTCATTCTTTACCTTACTCCACTTACATACTCTATGTAGGCCTAAGATAAAAAATTAAAAGCAGCTGTCAGATATATAGGATTCTTCATATATCACCCCATTTTAATTTTCCATATTATGACAATATACTTGAGGGCTCTTTATTCCATAAATTAATTTCAGAAATGTTTTTCTGTATGTTTGATAAATATCTAAATGAATTTAGGAAAAAAAAATGTCACTATTAAACGTCAAAAAATATATCACTTACTTTGGTGTGTGTGTGCATATGTGTGTATTCATGTACATGTGTCTTTATGCATAGTGCTGTTCTTATAACCAGAAAGTATTTTTTTAGTTTTATTTTTTGGGGAATCTCTGGATTCACATCAAGTAATGCTGGTACAACTCCAGAGAGCAAGCTCTCAAGCTCTTTCTGGTTCTATTTTTCAAGAGATTGTTTTGACAGCCCTAATTATGGCACACAGAAATGTCAGTTGGGTAGCTGAACTTGCATTTCAAAGACTAACCTTCAGGAATATATTTATTAAATATGAAATACAAGCATTAAGAATATCATACATTTTACATAGAATACTTTGGTTCCAACATGATTTCTTCTCTGGAATCATTGGTCAGTCCAATTTCTTGGTACTATCTTACCTGAATTATGCACTAGGCAAGGAATTTTTCTGTAGAAAGCATCAAGTAATTAGAACAACCTCTCTGCAGGATGGCCCTGACAACACGTATTACACTCCTTTTTCTGAATTATATTCTGATGATAATAAATTGAAGCAGGTTAAGAAAAGAAAATTAATTTATTATAAGAAACACCTAATGAAGATTTTATTCACTTATGACAGAGATTTACCACATGGTGAGAACAACATTCTGGGCTCAAATAAAAGTTCAGATTCTATTTCCCACTCAAAAAGGAAGTAGATGTGACATAGTTTTTAGGGTGATAAATTAGGGAATTAATGGCTAGATCACAAGGATTGAGACAAACATTTTAATCTAACAAGTATATATAAAATGTTACTGTTGCTATATCCTTCCTTACAAAGACCAAGATAGAATTAAAGGATTTACTAAAGACTACTGATGCCTACCACTGTGATTAAAAGTAAAAGAAAAGTAGCAGGTCATTTGCCTGGGATTAACATTATGTTTCTTTTCAACTAGATATTTATATCTACAAAGAGAGTATTAACTGGATGGACACCTCACACAACTTGGCTTTCTTCTTTTAAGAGCAATATATTATTTTAGAAATAAATATCTATGTGAAAATATCCTAGCCCTATTAATTTTTCCTGTCTAAACTCCAAAATATTGGCAAATCCAAATAGCTAGATTTTTTTTTTTACATACATCATTGCAAAAGTAGCCATTCTAATGGCACTGAAACAGTGCTCCAGCATTCCAAAATACAATTTGAGTTAGAAAAATACTGATCATGGTCAATAACTTTTTAATGTTAAACATATTTAAATTATTTGAAAATGGATACACTGTATGCATCTTAACTCTTAAATAATTAATGCAAGTAGCAAGAATAGTGTTCTCCAACCATTCTAAATAAATATAAGGTGCACCGTACTTTTAGAGCTGTCAATAAATCTTCAAGAGTAAAACCCAAGGAATTCTCCTTTTGCAAGACTTGTTTTGATGGCTCCCAGTAGATGGACTAGAGCAAAATGCATCTTATGAGATGATGGAAGGGAACCCATTTGTTTTATTATTTAGAATAGTCTCTTCCGTATCTTTATCTTAGGTGCAAAAAGGACTTCTGTATCTTAGAGAAGAAATTCAGATAATTATTTCTTTGCAGCAATAAACGTGAACTGGCTTGTTTTTAACTCATGCTAAAAATAACCATCCCTATTCTATACTAATATATATGATGCCAAAATATTTTAAACACCAAGAACAAAACATCTTTTTTAAAACCGTACTATTCCTTAACTATTCATTAATTTGACAACTATTCATATTGAACATTAAGGGTTAAGCAATATACTAGACATGTAAGGAGATAATGGCAAGCAAAAACTTGGCAGAACTTGCAGTACAATGAAGAAGATGGATATTAATCAAATAGCTATCCAAATAAAAAAACTGTACCTGCAAAATGGTATCTGTATTAGTCCATTCTCATACTGCTAATAGAGACATATGTAGAACTGGGTTATTTATAAAGAAAAGAGGTTTAATTGACTCTCAGTTCAGAATGGTTGGGGAGGCCTCGGGAAACTTATAATCATGTTGGAAGAGGATGCAAACACATCCTTCTTCACATGCCAGCAGCAAGAAGAATGAGTAAAAAGGGAAAAGCCCCTTATAAAACCATCAGATCTCATGAGAACTCACTATCATGACAACCACAGCATGGGGGTAACTGCCCCCATGATTCAATTACCTCCCACCAGGTCCCTCTCATGACATGTGGCGATTATGGGAGCTACAATTCAAGATCTGGGTAGGGACACAGCCAAATCATATCAGCATCAAAGAGGAGAGCATAGCCTTATGTAAACTGTATGTAACAGGGCTGTGTGACTTGATGAAGCTGGTCAGGAAGGTTCTACCAAGAAAGTTGTTAGGAACCCAACATCTGAAGGATGTTAGACATTAATCAGGCCAAGAAGAAAGCAAAAGCATAGGAGAGAAAAAAAGGCACAACATGTGCAAATGTCTTGCAATGGGAAGAAACATGGCAAATACAAGGGCCTAAAAGAAGATATTCTAAATCTGAGAGATAAAGGGTAGCAAAGAAGGGAACATGGCACAAGATAAGGCTATAGACATAGGTAGAAGTTGGCCATGTAGAGTAGTTTAGCATATATTATGCTTTGGCTTTGTTTTTATTCTAAGTGCAATAAGAAGCCATTAAAGATATTAGATAGGAGACATACCTCCACTTTCCATTCTTTTACCCTAACCACCTACACGTTTCCACTGGCCTTTCTCTCACTGTGTTCCAGGGAAAATGGAATGCTTTATCTAACAATCAATTTGGGAAGAATCTCCAGACATGAGTAGTTCAGCCCAAAAGTCCTTCTTCCTTTTGCAAGTAGGTTTGCCTCAGAAGAAGTTACAATGTAAATCTTACTTTGGCAGACCTCCCATGAAGGCAGGCTACCTGGTCCAGCATTGCCCAGGGATCAGGAGGCAAATCTTCCTGATTCTGAAGCACAGTTTTCTATTTAGTTCTCAAGTAAACTACATTCTCTACGTACCTGCAGTGACAAGGATAATATTTTGGTTATTCTTTTACCTCTATCCTTTGATTTATTATATTGTTTATAATCCAGGCAAAAAGAGACATGCTGTTTATTAGAGGAACCCTAAGAGACTCAGCAGAACAGTTTTCATGAGGGAGTCTACATGATAAAAAAAAAAAGAAATGGATGAAATAGTTGTTGAGGAAAGCAGAAGAATAACTTGAAAGAAAAACAAGTATGAATTAGACAAATATGGTGGCCTTTCTTGACATTGATCATGGATTCAAAATACTATCAGTGTCCTCTCTTTAAACTTTATAGCATGCTTGCCTCTTAAGGAGAGGTATAAAAAAGCCAATACTTGGTCTCAGCCACGGTTATAGTTTTACTAGATAATATGACTTAAAGAAAGAGGAGCACAGAATTTCAGGATATTGGCCAAGAGTTTATCCATTTATTTACTGCTCTGTCTTCAATGTTTAGACAAGTGTCTAACAGTTATTAGATGCTAAACATATATTTGTTGAATGAATAGGATGTCTTAGAAAATAAATAAAGTCAGGGTCTGATTGAGCAAAAGAAAGGACAGGGATAAATGAACTAGAAGACCTGTTGAGGTCAAAGAATGATTACAGTGAAACTATTCGTACTTGAACAAGATAAAAGAAGGGAGGTGGTAAGATATTAAAAGATCATTTTCAAGTTATGGCATTTACAAGTGATATGGTGGACTATAGGGCCATGAAATGGGAGGCTGAGGAGAAGTGGAGGAAGCTACTGAGGATGTGGAGGTTAAAAACCTTGGAGGCCATGATAACAAGGTATCAGGCAGGCTGATATCAAAGCCTGGGAGCGACAGAGTATAACACCTGATGCCCCTTCTTCATTCAGCAAGGAATGAAGAAAAAAATTCTTGCCTAATTCATGTCAGTATTTCTTGTAAATCTTCATCAATTCTACTCCTATCTCGATTCAACTCCTTCTTATCCTTAGGCTTATGATCCAGTTATAACTTTTAGCCAGAATTCATTTTCTTGAACTTAAATATTTGAGTGTACAGGAGATGAGTCCAATAAAATTCTAACGAAGTTGTACTTGTATGATTACTAATGTCATCAAACTGGGATACAAGGCATGGTGAGAATATAGAACAATTTATCACACAGCATAGAAAATAGGGTGTGATAATTAATAGGAAAGGCTCAGGAGTCATAAAAACACAAGTTCAAATGCTAATTATACCTCCATTTGTAAAGATTTGCCATTTTCTTTAAAATCTAAAAAACAAATGCCTCAGCTTTCTCATTTGTAAAATGCATATAACAACAAAACAAACTTCATAGAGTTCATATGATTATTAAATGAAATAATGCACTTAATAACTTTGTAGGATCCAAATACATGCTAAACATTTATTACTGGTTTTTACTTTACAAATGTTAAAGTATTTTAAAAGAAATATAAAATATCTTACTACATATGTACCTATATCTGTGTGTGTGTGTATACACTATAAAAGAGTACAGAAAAGCTGACAATAAATAGCAACAGTCTTCTTCCCTACTTCTCTGCATACAAGTCCTTCACCAAATATGTGACTTATAAATCTTTTCCTCCAGTTTGTGTCTTGTCTTTCAAAGAGAAGAAATCTTAATTTTGATACAAATATGTTCATTTATTCTTTTGTAGATCATGCTTTTGGTGTTGCATCTGAGATATTTTAGACTAACATAAGGTCACAAAGATTTTCTTCACTTTCTTTTAAAAGTGTTATACATTGTGTCTAGGATCCATTTACAGTTAACGTATGTATAAAGTATGAGGTTTAGGTAGAAGTTACATGTGTGTATTAAATTGTTCTGGTATGAGTTGTTGAAAAGACTATATCCTCTCTTACTGAATTGCATTTGTAACTTTTTAGAATCATCTTTTATTTTTAAAACACTTTTGAAACTTCTGCTACAACAAGATATTCCAGGTTTATTCATGTACATTCTCTACACCAGTCCTAGAATTAGCTATTTCTCCAGGGAGTATTGGTTACTTTTAATGAGAAATATGTGTGTACTTTACAGAATTTTGCTGGACGTTCCACCCAACAACTTTCTTTTATATCTCATCCATACCCAGCTACAAAAGATGCTAGACAATATAATTTTTTAGTGTGCCAGACTTCCTAGAGTACTGCTATTATGGAAGAAAGATAAGCTAGATATTATAAAACAATTTACATTTGTTGATAAGGTGAATAATGTAATAGAGAATAACTTCTTAAGACCAAAAGCACACTCATATTGATCCACTTGATTACAATTAAATTTACTCTAGAATATATACAATGCTCAAAATATAGTCACAGTGGGAGATTTATAACTTTCAAAAGAGAACTGGTGTCAAAATCAAGAGAAGCCACTCCTGATAAACCTTATCTACTTCTAGATTTAATATAGATGAAGATATCATGAATTTTGAGCTGATGACATAATTATATGAGTCTTCTGGGATCAGGGAAAAGAATTAGTGAATTTTGAATATGGAAGGATGTGAATTGTTGCCCCAAAAGGCAAACTGAGGTAGGCTGTCTGCAAAAATAGCTGCCAAGAATTCCTACCATTTCCATATGCGTCTGCCTACCTTTCTGTCAGGAGATCAAGTTTATATCCTTGTTTGAAACTCAGGTGCCCAGGGCGGGCGCAGTTGCTCACGCCTGTAATCCCAGCACTTTGGGAGGCCAAGGCTATTGGATCACCTGAGGTCGAGGGTTCGAGACCAACCTGACCAACATGGAGAAACCCCATCTCTACTAAAAATACAAAAATTGGCTGGGCATGGTGGTGCATGCCTGTAATCCCAGCTACTCTGGAGGCTGAGGTAGGAGAATCACTTGAACCCGGGAGGTGGAGGTGGTGGAGAGCCAAGATCACACCATTGCACTCCAGCCCAGGCAACAAGAGCGAGACTCCATCTCATAAACAAATAAATAAATAGAAACTCAGATGCCCTCATAACTTGTATCAACCACTAGAATATGGTAGGAATTACATCGTGTGACTTCCAAGACCTCAGCTACAAGAGGACTGTAAGCTTCTGCTTTCATTCCCTTGGGGGCCTAAGGCACCATATCAAGTAGTCTGGCCATCCTGCTCAATAGGTTACATGGAAAAAGGCCAAGAGAGCCTGTTTCAGCCATTCCAGCTAAGGCAAAAGACGTGCAAATGAAGCCATCTTAGATCATCTAGCTCTAGTCAAGCCTCCAAAGACTACAGCTGTATGAGCAATCTCTAAGACTAGCAGAGGAACAGCATACTTGGAACTAGTCCAACTGAGTGCAATACAGCTATCAAAATAATGAGCAAATAAATGGTGGTTGCTTTAAAGCATTAAGTTTGAGGCAGTTTGCTTTAAACCAGTGGATAACTAAGTGTGATGATATTTGTAAGCCATGTAAATACTGCCAAAGAGCAACATCAGCAGAGGAGGCAGGTGGACACAATGAACATCTATGGATATTAGTCTTTTTCCTCAGCCACCCATGCTCTTGCCTAATTGGTTCATGAACAAAGTGACCATACGACAAATATGTAAATTATACATGGGCTCAGCAACATGGATTTTCATTTGCCAAGGCTGATTTGGCTACACTCACTCCTGAGTACCCAAAATGCCAATAGCAGAGACCAATATTTAACTCCACACCACTCCATGGCTAGATCAGCCAGTCACTTAGTGACAGTTTGATTATACTGGACTATTTCCATCATAGGAAGCTCAGTGCCTCATTCTCAGTGGAACAGACATTTACCCTGGACATAAATTTGTCTTCTCTGCTGCAATCCTTCTGCCAAAACAACCATCTGTGGACTTAGAGAAACACATACTCAATACTGTGATATTCCACACAGCACTGTTACTGACCAGGAAACTTCTTTTGTAGCAAATGAAATCTGGCAATGGGTTCCTGCTTATGGAACTCACTGGTATTACCACATTTCCCATCACCTTGAAGAAAATGGCCTGATAAAATGATAAAGCCATCTGAAAATTCAGTTATAGCACAATGTAGGAAAACCGTATGGCTGAGATAATGTCCTCCAAAAGGTGGTACATGTTCTGAATCAGCAACGAAAATATAGTTCCATTTCTCCAATTGCTAAGATCCATGGCTCTGGGAATCTCAGGGGTAGAAATGGGAATGACTCCTCCTTAACCCTTAACCCCAAAGATCAACTAGCAAAATTTTTGTTTCCTGTGCCTGCAATTCTAGGGCCAGCTGGTTTAGATGTCTTAATTCCCAAAGGAGGGACACTTCCATCAGGCCATACAACAGTGATTCCACTAAACTGGAAGCTGAGACTTCCACCTAGCCATTTCAGTTCCTCATGCCAGAAAACCAACAAGCATATGAGAAGAGGGTTATAGTTCTGACTGAGGTAACTGATCCTATCAAGGGCCAATGGGTTGCAAAACGCAAAACGTGAGAAAAAGTATGTCTAGAATGTAAAAAGTATGTCTCTACTGTGTTTCTTAGTTCTCATGTGTTCTGTGATAAAAAGGTAATGGAAGAGTGGCATTAGCAAGATGGCAGAACAGAAGCTCCCCCAGCATCACTCCTTTCAAAAAAACAGAAGTAGAAATTATTTAAAGATAAGAATACCGCCCTAAATTAACAAGAATTTATGGGAGGAGCAGAGAAACTCCCTGGGCCCACAGAATGGACAGAGGCCATGACCAATAAGAGAAACAACCATTTCAGACTATGCAGCCCTCTCTTCCAATCCTGGATAACATCACTCACAAAAAACTTCCCTGGATTTATAATTTCCAAGGGATTTGAGGTGAACATCCAATCTCCCCAATAGTCTAGAAGTCTTTGTGGGAAGCCCACAGTCCACTTCTGCCCATAGGAACCACTGAGATACCATGAGGGTACTAATATACATTCTGATCAACAGTGTCCTAGCTAGTGTTCCACTTCCTCTGCATCCTTGCCAGCATTTGTTATTTTTTGTCTTTTTAATAATCATTTTAACTGGGCTAATATCTTATTGTGGTTTCAATTTCCATTTCCCTGGTTAGTGATGTTGAGCATTTTTTCATTTACCTGCTGGCCATTTGTAAGTCTCCTTTTGTGAAATGTCTATTCAGTTATTTTGCCCATTTAATAATTGAATTGTAATTTTTTACTATTAAGTTGTTTGAGGTCTGTATATATCCTGTTTATTAATCTCTTCTCAGATAGGTAGTTTGTAGTTATTTTCTTCCATTCTATAGGTTGTTTCTTCACTCTGTTGATTACCTTGCTGTACAGAAGCTTTTTAGCTTACTGTAATCTCATTTTTCTATTTTTCCTTTTGTTTCCTGTGCCTTTGAGGTATTACCCCAAAAATGTTTGCCCCAACAAATGTCCTGAAGCGTTTCCTTATTTTTTTCTTCTATTAGTTTTAAAGAGTCATTTTTGGGGCCAGGCATGTGGCTCATGTATGTAATTCCAGCAGTTTGGGAGGCCAAGGAAGGAGGACTGCTTGAGGCCGAGAGTTCAAGGCAAGACTTGGCAACATAGCAATGCTTGTCTCAAACTCTTGCTTTGTTGTTTCTACAAAAAACAAAAGATTCATAATGTCAGGTCTTAGCATTAAGTTTTAATCCATTTTGATTTGATTTTTATATGTGGTGAGAGATAGGCGTCTAGTTTCATTCTCTGGCATATATTCCTAGCACCATTAAGTGAAGAGACTGTCCTTTCCCTAATATATGTTCTTGGTGCCTTCATTCACAGTGAGTTGGCAGTAAATGCATGGATTTGTGTATTCTCTATTAGGTTCCATTGGTCTATGAGCCTGTTTTCATGTCAGTACCATGCTGATTTGCTTAGTATAGACTTGTAGTATATTTTGAACTCTGGTGGCATGATGCCTCTAGCTTCATTTTTTTTCTGCTCACAATTTCTTTGGCTATTTGGGGTATTCCATGGTTCCATATGGATTTTAGATAATTTTTTTCTATTTCCGTGAAGAATGTCATTAGTATTAGGATAGCAATGGCATTCATTCCAGAGATGGCTTTGAGTAGTATGGGTATTTTAACAATATTGACTCTTCCAATCTTTAAACATGGAATATTTTGCCATTTCATTGTGTACTCTTCAATCTCCCTCACCAATGTCTTACAGTTTTCATTGTAGAACTCTTTCACCTCTTTGGTTAATTCTCGAGTATTTAATTTTATTTGTAGCTATTATAAATGGGATTACTTTCTTGATATGTTTTTTAGATTGTTTGTAGTTGGCGTATAAAAATACTACTGATTTTTGTATGTTGATTTTATATCCTGCAACTTCACTGAATTTGTTGATCAGTACTAATAGTCTTTTGGTGGAGTCTTTAGTTTTCTCCAAATATAAGTCATATCATCTGCAAGGATAATTTGACTTCTTCCTTTCTATTTGGATGACATTTCTTTCTTCCTCTTGTATATCCTTTCCCAGGGAGAAGTCAGCATGTTTTCTGCTGTTCCACAGATGCCTACATCATGGTAAGTGGAAGCATTATTTTGCTTTTTCCTTATTTGGAAGTATAGTTAAAAGGAGTGTGTGGGAAGGCCAAGCAAAACGTGAACTGTGTGTGGTCACTGTATCGTTACAACATGGTTAAACTGGGAACTCTGTTTTCCAGAATTCTATTTCTTGTATGCATTCCAGTAAGGGTTGGCTTGAAGAGGAAATTGCTTGAGATTTGGAAAGTGGAAGTAAAGAAACAGCCAGTATTCTCTGAAGGCCAGGTAAGGTGTTAGACAAATGAAAACCAGCCCAGCAGTTTCCAGCTTGTCCTGACTCTTTTTCCTGCCTGCTAGTCCACCCAACCAACATCAGCACAAGGCCCAGTAGCAGACACCCTAACTGGAACCCACAGATACAGCAGCTATTCTGAGGCAACATCACCTCACATTCCCACTTTGGTGGCCAAAAGTGCTTGACTTCTCAGAAATTTAAGATCTCACTTGCTTACCTATGCCAATGCTTCAGAAGGACTGAGTGTTGACTTCTTTTCTGATCCTCTAATTCTCCCTTTTGGGCCTTCACTTTCCTAGTTCCACTCATAATTGTGTAAGGTCTAATACCTACAATAAATCCATTTTCCATAACACTCATCAGGGTTCTGTTTCCCAGACTAAACACTAAGATAAGACCAAAGCACAGATCACATCTTAGTCTATTTTGTGCTGCTGTAACAGAATACCATAGACTGTTTATAAAGAACAGAAATTTATTTTCCTTACCGTTCTGGAGGCTGGGAAGTCCAAGACTGAGGAGCTGGCATCTGGTAAGGGCCTTCTTGCTGAATTATCCCATGATGGAAGGCAAAAGGTCAAGAGTCTAACAGGGGAACAAACTCACCCTTTCATAATGGCACCAATTCGTCCATGAGGGGACATTCAAACCATAGCAGATCACTTATTTCAAACTTAGCTTACTATACAGGCATACCTTGGAGATATTGTGGATTCAGTTCCAGACCATCACAATAAAGTAAATATCACAATATTGATGACTGACTCCATTGATCTATTATTTCCCTAAAAAGTCACCTCTTCCAGCAAGGCTTTTCCCAACTACTGTGACTAAAGTTTGATTATGCTCTCTACTACAGAACCACTTTCATATCAGTTATCAATAACTGAAATTATTTTATTCTGATCAACCATCAGAACTTCAATTTTTTAACACAGAAATTCTGTCTTCTCCATCACTGTATTCTCTAGCATTTAAAATAGTGCCTGGCACTTAGTAAGTGCTAATTAAAGCATCTATTGAATAAATGAATGGCTTATTGGACTAATTACTGAGAATCACTAATTAAATAAATTAAAATCTATCTACTAAACATAAAAGACAGAAGTTACAGAAAATGCTAACATATACTAAAACCTGATATTTTATGGAAATCCAACCTTATTTCACTACTAACATAATATATTCATTATCCAAACTAATGGTACATGCATGGGGAGAGATATTAACAGACTCTCCTCTTTGCTGCTAAATACTAGATATAATTCATATATTTCAAATTAAATGTTTATTATATTTTAATGATAAGATTAATGAGAATCATCAACAAAAAACTATGGCAATTACTTTTTTAAAAACAATTCAAATAACTTTTGTTATCAACAATAGTAAGAGTATATAACAAAATAACCATGATTATTAGTGATTTAACTATTTTTAAATGAAAATGAGGTTTAGCATTATATTAGGAATTTATTGATTATTAGATATTAGAAACTGCAGCTGTTTAGTTCTAAGTAAACTATTACTATATCCCATCAACAAAGATATTAATGAACTAAATGATGACCAATACTCTTTGAAGAAATGAAATCAATTAGCACAAGTGAAAAGCCAAGAAATGACACTATAATTCACTTTTCCTACTTTAACTTACGAAACACTTTACAAATTAAAGAATTAGTCACTTTGTTAATGACGTATTTTACCTTAAAGATACTCATTTTATCTACTAATCTTTACTTTTACCTTACTCACTAAGTGAATTTTTTTTCTTTTATAGGAGACCATATATGCCTTGGATGAAACTATCTGCCATGGCTTGCCACTTAGAATTTGAATTTGCAAGAGTTCAGAGAGTTACCAAAAAAGTAAGTATTAAAATATGATGCTAAAACATTGGTTTCATTTAAATAACTATCGACAATTCTAGAAATGGAAAAAAAGGGAAGTTTTACATTTTAGACTCGAAATGACATACATTTAAACATCTTTCTTCATTGATTTTACTAAGAAGCAACTTTAGAAATAAAGGTATTTAATAAAGCTAAAATACTACACAGTAAGTTTATAAAATCTAATGATCATATTGTAAATCATTGCCTGCTTTCCTAGCAACAATTTTCATAAAATTGCATTTGTATACAAAAAAATCAGAAAATTTTCCCCTTGCAAATAACACATTTGGAGGGAGAAATGAATAAACAGTATTTGTATGCAAAATCAGTAAGGAGTACTCTGTGATGAAAATAATCCTAAGGTAGGTGCACTTTTTTTAAATGTTTTAATTAAGTATATTTCTAAGGGTAACAATTAACAGTAAGTCATATAGAATAGTTTCTTATCCAAATAATTTTTTTTAAAAACCTTACATTAAAGTTTCTTTTAAAAATAATTCTTACATTGTTAGTTCAAGTGTGTAATTCTTAAAAATTGAAAGACACTTACTTATTTCTCTAATATGCTTTTTAATAGAGTACAGGAGTTGCTATGGTCTGAATGTGTGTGTCCCCACAAAACTCACATGTTGAAACCCTAATTCCCATGGTATAGTATCAGGAAGTGGAACCTTTGCGGGATGACTAGGTCCCAATGGCCCCAGAGAGCTAGGTCAACCCTTCCACTACATAAAGATACAGCTAGAATGCACCATCTATGAACCAGAGAGTGGGCCCCTCACCAGACACCAAGTCTGCTTGTACCTTGATATTGTATTTCCCAGCTTCCAGACTTATGAGAAATAAATATCTGTTGTTTATAAGCTATTTAGTGTCTGGTATTCTGAGATAGCAGCCGGAATGAACTAAGACAGAAGCTAAGTAATCAGCATGGTGTAAAAAGTCATGGATTTCCATATTTCCTAAATAATTTTTAAATATAAAATTGTAAACTGTTAAGACCACTACAGTATCTTTTGTTTTAAAAAATGCTTATGCAAGGATATATGAGTTCTTGTATAAATAATGACCGTTAAAACATATGATAAGAATAGTAGAAAAGGAAGGAGGACAATGTAGGTGATGAAAGAGAAAAAGGAGGAGTCTGGGAAGGAGGGAAAAAGTGTGAAAAGAGAGAGAATATGCTTTAAGTTAATGTAGCCAATAAAAATTTAGATTGGACAATTTCAGAGATAGTGATTCATTCTACAAAAGGCCTACTTATGAGGCACAATTAAATGCAAAGTTTCATTCCATCTATAACGCAGTATTATTTATTCATAAAAATGTCCATCTCTATTTTAAAGAAATACATCTACATAGTAAAATATAGTTATGTAAAATTTTTGAGTTTACTAAGTCAGATCTAATTTTTCACTTGTACCATCAATAAAATTTACTTTTATACCAATAACAATTACATACAAAGGTCAACAATTTAGCTCCCTGAAATTCAGCATCCCTGAATTCAATGGAAAGGATTTTCTTATAACATGATCACATTTTTAAACCTATTTAGGGCAACAGTTGGAAATATGTGATGAAGAAACTGAATAAATTATACAGAAGTGCTTTTCTATATAATTTACTAACTGAGAGGCCAAGGCAGAAGAATCAATTGAGGCCAGGAGTTCAGGACCAGTCTAAACAACACAGCCAGAACCCCCTATCTTCAAAAAATTAAATTAAATTTAAAATTAGCTGAGTGTGGTGGCATGGGACTGAAGTTCTAGCTACGTGGGAGACTTAGGCGGGAGAAACACTTGAGCCCAGGAGTATGAGGCTGCAGTGAGCTATGATTACACCAATGTACTCCAAACTGGGTGACAGAAGGAGACCCTGTCTCTTTAAAAAAAAAAAAAAAAAAAAGTTTCTTTTGCTGTGCAGAAGCTGTGGAGTTTGATTAGGTCCCATTTGTCTATTTTCGTTTTTGTTGTCAATGCTTTTGGTGTTTTGGTCATGAAGTCCTTGCCTACACCTATGTCCTGAATGGTTTTGCCTAGATTTTATTCTAGGGTTTTTATGGTGTTAGGTCTCATGTTTAAGTCTTTAATCCATCTGGAGTTAATTTTAGAGTGAATCGGCAACCAACAGAATGGGAAAAAATTTTTGCAGTTTACCCATCTGACAAAGGGCTGATACCCAGAATTTACAAAGAACTAAAACAGATTTACAAGAAAAAAACTAACAAGCCCATTCAAAAGTGGGCAAAGGATATGAACAGATACTTTACAAAAGAAGACATATATGAGGCCAACAAACATATGAAAAAATGCTCATCATCATTGGTCATCAGAGAAATGCAAATCAAAACTATATTGAGATACCATCTCACACCAGTTAGAATGGCGATCATTAAAAAATCTGGAGACGAGATGCTGGAGAGGATGTGGAGAAATAGGAACACTTTTACACTGTTGGTGGGAGTCTAAATTAGTTCAACCATTGTGGAAGACGGTGTGGTGATTCCTCAAGGACCAAGAAATAGAAATTCCATTTGACCCAGCAATCCCCTTACTGGGTATATATCCAAAGGATTATAAATCGTTCTACTATAAGGACACGTGCACACAAATGTTCATTGCAGCACTGTTTACAATAGCAAAGACCTGGAACCAACCCACATGCCTATCGACGATAGACTGGACAGGGAAAATGTGGCACATATACACCATGGAATATTATGCAGCCATCAAAAACGATGAGTTTGTGTCCTTTGTAGGGACATGGATGAACCTGGAAACCACCATTCTCAGCAAACTGACACAAGAGCAGAATATCAAACACCGCATGTTCTCACTCATAGGCGGGTGTTGAACAATGAAAACACATGGACACAGGGAGGGGAGTACTACACACTGGGGTCAGTTGGGGGAAAATAGGGGAGGGATGGTGGGGGGTGGGGAGTTGGGGAGAGATAACAAGGAGAGAGATGCCAGATGTAGGTGATGGGGAGGACGGCAGCAAATCCCACTGCCACGTGTGTACCTATGCAACAATCTTGCATGTTGTTCATATGTACCCCAAAACCTAAATTGCAATAAAATAAATTTTAAAAAAAAGTAAAAAAAAAAAAAAAATCACTAACTGGTGGTATAGTGAGGAGCTTATTCCTTGCAAACTCTTTGAAAAATATTACTGGTTATGGCTAAGAAAAGTATCTCCGGACTCTTAAAATTAGAGAAAAAAATTGTTCTCGATACACTTCTCCTATTCCACAAAAAAAGTCTTGTAATCCAACCTGTAGAAAGTTGTCATGAACTGTGACTTACTTTGTACAACATAATTCTCAACCCTTTATACTCGTATGTGTGAGAAACTCTCACTATCTCTCATTACAGACAGTGATTTTCAACACAGTATAAATGGCCTCATTAAAAGTGAGGTCACTTTATATATAAGGAAATACTAATCTCTGAGTTATATGGTTCAAATAACTCACAAAACTATCTACACCGTATCAAAGTGCAGTTAGGGTATGCAAGTCAAGCCTACTATCAGCTACAAATTTATAAAACCTAAAACTTCCAGGAAAATCAAGCAAACATAAAGAATCTGAATTTAAAAGCCAACTAATACAATAAAAAAATAATTTTTTAAAAGCCTGATTAAATTTTCAGTTAAAATGCTCACATAATACTACACTTTGAATACTTTTAGTAATAATGGCTTTGAAAACTTACTTAAAAATGTTTAAAGAAAACAGGTGATTAGAGAAGCATTTTATAGCACAGATGATTAAATGGACTCAACTTGTTAAGAGGTCAGGAAAAAATAAGTAAAAAGCAAGTGAAGTGAGTTCAGTAGAATTATTTGGAAAACTATACATACCTAATAGGAAATCTTATACATTTCCAAAAACACTAAATTTAAAGCTTTTTAAGGCTTCAAAAATACTCTAAAATGTTTTATTTAAAGATAAAAGTAGAAATTACTCTTAAAAATCAACAAAGTAAAATTTTGAGTTACAAAATGGCATTTTAGGGGAGGGGTGAGTTTTCTTTTTAAAACATAAAAATGACTAAAGGAAACTCATGAAGTTTAATATCAATGTGAAAAATTACTGTAAAATGATTTTAGCCCCACTTGTTAAGAAACTATTATACATTATTATTATATGCTGCTTCTTTTCTAGTAAACCAAATAATCATTTGATATTAGGTGTTTTACACTGTCAATGAGCTGGTTTTGTTTGTTTATTTTTTGAGGCAGGTCTCACTCTGTAGTAAGGCTGCATTGCAGTGGAATGAACATAACTTTTGCAGCCTCGACCTTCTGGGTTCAAGTGATCCTCCCACCTCAGCCTCCCAAGAAGCTCAGACTACAAGAGCATAGCTCCTTGTCTGGCTAATTATTAAAACATAATAATTGTTTAGAGACAGGATTTCACCATATTGCCTAGCCTGGTCTCAAAGTCCTGGGCTCAAGCAATTCTCACATCTCAGCCTCCCAAAGTGCTGGGATTACAGGGTGTGAGCTACTGGGCCAGCGCTAATTGTTTTCAAATCCAAAAATAAATCAACAACAGAAGATAGTACTCTAACTTTTAACATTTTGAAATACTTTCTGCATAGTTTCCCCAAATATTAGCATTCTAATTGTGACTAGCATTATAGCTTTTAATGAGTCTAATCCAAGTAAATAATAAGCAAATGAGGATGAAAACTGTGAGAAATAATCATTGGCATATGCTTATGTTCCATAGTTATCAAGCTTACCTTTAAATTGCATGTTTAGCTTTTCCTTACAACTTAACACTAGATACAGGAAACTCTAGAAGTCATAAACAAAGACTAAACAAAATCCCCTATTATTGCCAAAATGTGTACATAATTGCAGCAGACTTATGCTGAATATATACTGAACATAAATATATGTTACATATATGTCTCTTATTCTATACAAAATCTCGGTAAACATTTTCCCAAAGAGCAGGAGGAATTTGTTCTCTCAAATTTTTTCTCATTAAAAAGGTTATTTTAAATAGCCCTACTTAGAGAAATATGTTCTGAAAATAAGCTTTATCACATTCCAGTTATTATTTTCCATAAGAAAAAGTCAGTAAAATAACTTTACTATAGTCAATAAGCCTGTTCAATGAACAGTGAAAAATAAAAATTTATCCAGAGTGATTGCAAATGAAATGTTTGCTTTTTCAAAATTACATGTAACTCTTTAAAAATTAGGGCAATTAATAGAACACTTAAATCATATTAGCAGAGTTCAAATTTAGCCTCTAAACAATACTTAAAGTTTCCTTATTCCTTTATGCTATTTTACAAAATAATAAATTACTTCATTATCATAATTTTCCTTTGCTACTTATTTCAAACTATAATGTTAGGACTGCAAATCGATGTAGATATACTATTGGTCTACACCTAATTATTTATAAACATTAATGGAAACAGTACTGTTCCAATCCACCACAACAATTTCCTTCTATTTTACAAGCAAGAACTTCTAACCCAGCTCAACAGTAAATCACATTTCAAATTCGGGTTTGAAAACATGTAATAAAGGTACACTTTAAAAAACATGTACAGTGTGAAATCTTTTCAGTAAGCCACTGAATTTTTGTTAGTTTGTTTTTATGAATATCTGGTTTACTTCCTTCTTCTGGGCAAGATTAGTATGCAATTCTCATTCTTCGCTACCAAGTGAAAAAACCTACAGACCTACACTATATGAAAACTTAACTTGGTATTGCTAGATGAAGACGGGTAAGCTAGCACCAAATGAACAACTGTACTAAATTTTAACACTATTCATTAACAGTTCCATTTTCCTGAGTTTGCGTTTGTTCTTTGGCATTGGTTTAGGATATAATCCATTTTTCAGAAGGTGTTCCTTGCTGAGGCGAATTTGGGCACCATGCTGAAGTTGGAAAGAGCATAAAGCTTGTAGAGGGCGAAGCAAAGTCTGTTAAGAAAAAAAAAGACACTAAATGTGACAAATGATGATATTCTATCTATATTTTTCATTCAGAAATATGTATCTTATATTATGACTGGCTTTTAACTACAAGAAACAATAGACACTCTAATAAATATATAATTATTTCTAGATAAATAATGACTTTAAAATTCACACCTTAATACCAGACTAAGGAATTTTAGTAAAAAGATACAAATGCTGATTTTCCATATAGGTAATAAAGGCTGATATTAGTTTTATACATTAACTTATTCAAACACCAGGAAAAATTGTTGCCATTATAATTGAATCTATAACAAGCAGACTGAGACATTTAGACACAAAGATAAGTACATCATAATAGTCAATTCGGTTTCTCTCACAAATTAATGCAAGCTTACTGACACCTGATAACAATTAGATGATGGCAGCAATGGGTAAACGGTTTGCTGTTTCTCTCATATTAGTCACATGGACCACATATGACTTGGACACCCAGGTTTTGGTTCATTTGAAACCATTCCAATAATATCTGAACCTATCTAAACTCAAATACCTTTAGGCCAGCCATAAACAAGTAAACTGGGTGGATCTTTATAAGCCAGTCGAGAATAGTGGCAGTTGCAATACAACTGGAGTATATTCTCTACCTAAAGTTATTCAAATTAAAAAATTTAAAAAATAAATAACATTAAACCAGTGTTTTAAAAATATTTTAGGTAAAATTCTTTCCTTGGGTCTGAGATCCCTGAGTAGATGTTTTCAAAAATAATAGCCAAAAAAAACCCTTAATTAAACAGATTGTTAATGGAGCATGAAAGAAACAAAAAAACTAATAGATTTAACCACAAAAAATTCACAATGTCTATGTGAAAATTTATTAACCCACATAGAAAACCCATGTGAACTAACCACTGCAGTAATGGTTCTCTTACATGCAGCCAAATATAATTCCCAACGACAATAACATCTGTAATCCCAGCATTTTGGGAGGCTGATGCACAACATAAGCAGTAGAAAAGGACTTAATAGCTTCAGTTTACAAGGAACTCTTAAAAATAGTGATAGTCACTAGCAGTTGCTTCTTCATATTCATTATTTTCTCCCTTATTAAAAGAATTCGAATTATATTCAAGGTAGCAATGTGTCCAGTTACTAATATTACATTGACTAATGATCCAATCTATCCAAGAAGATGTAAATAGAAGTCTTCGGATGGGGCTTCTAGAGACACTCTTTAAAGGGGGCAAACTTCGCAGGCATAGGTTTTTGCCCTTTCTTCCTGCCTAGAAAATGGTTGTTGAAGATAGGACAAGCATCATGTGACTACTAGGCAAGAAACATGAAGATTAAAGCCAAATACATAAGATGATGGACAGAAAGAAAAGAATATTTGTCCCTGAAGTCTTTTGCAGGCTGCATTCCCAGTCAGGACTGCCCACCTCAGCACTTCTGATATACAGGAGAAATACAAAACTCCATGTGAAGTAACCACTGCAGTAAGGGCTCTCTTACATGCAGCCAAATATAATTCCTTACTGTAATATACACCCTCACATGTGTAATCCCAGCATTTTGGGAGGCTGATGCAGGAGGATTGATTGAGCCCAGGAGTTTGAGACCAGCCTAGGCAACATGGCAAGACCCTGTATCTTGTAAATACATACACATGTGTATGTATATATATATATATATA
>NW_016107389.1:4434473-4436765 GCF_001604975.1 Cebus imitator | reverse complement strand
TATATATACAGGTGCACACCACCATGTCTGGCTAATTTTATAATTATTTATAAAATTTATAATTATTTAAAAAATTAGCCAGACATGGTGGTGTGCACCTGTGGTCCCAACTACTCAGGAGGCTGAGGCAGGAGGATCGCTTGAACCTGGGAGGTCAAGGTGGCAGTGAGCCATGATCATGCCATTGCACTCTATCCTTGGTGACAGAATGAAACTTTCTTTAGAAAAAAAGGCGGGGGGAGAAAAAGAAAGAAAAATGGTAAACATCTTAGAAAGGCTCTGCACAATATTATCGTAGGAAACTCCTTAGGTATGTTCTCATCATTTATTTTAATGAAGAAAAGAGAGGAAATGCTAAAATAACTAATATGACTATGTACTTTACAGAGTGGGTACAATGGACTGATAGTATTCTGAAACACTGTACCTAGGAAACATACCTAGGACCACATACAGACCAAGAAAACTGAAGATTCTATGGATACTTTATGATATTTATTAGATTCTTGCCTACAGAAGAAAACTAATATTCCTATGGTCAAAAGATTTTAACTTTTACATTCTGAAGATAAGATTCTGTCAATTTTCTGAGGTAATGAAGAGAATTAATTTTGGAAACAGGCAGGTCTGGGTTAGATCCCTACTCCACCTCTGTAGTAGTAGTGGTAGCAGTAGTAATAGTAACTGTAGTGGCAGAAACCCTATCCTTAACACTAACTCTATTATTCTACAACTACTATTACCATAACTGCGACCATTACTAATCTTAAAGGTTCCGTTTTGGATTATAGTAAAGATCCAATTCCAGTTGTGGGGATAAGAGATACAGGTCCATAGAGAACTCTTTCCAGAACCCAAAAGGAGAGAAAAGCAAGCTTTAAATCTATTAGCTAAGGAATATATTCTTCCCTCAAAATTTGAACTTTCAATGGGTCTTTGTTATGATGTTGTCTGATCCTAGAGTTTTACATCAACAAAAAAGAAGATACAGAGACCGTAGAGAAAGCAAGTTTAAACAACAGCACTGGGTTACATTATTCTATTAAGACACCTATCAAGATTGTGTATGTATATATATTTGCTTAAGAAAATACAGAGATGATGGTAAATAAATGGAACAGAAAGACAAGTATGGGGTATGTAAAGTACTATGTTCACAGCTAGGGACATGGGAGTAGGTGATAAGGTTAGAAGAGATGGAAAAGTGTCTGAGAACACTCCTTGCTCATTTAAAGTAAGAATCTAGGGTCTTTCATGAATATTTTTTCAAAGAGCAGAGAAAGTGAAATTGCCTAGACCCAAAACAAAGTCTACACACACACACACACACACACACACACACACACACACACACACACACACACAGGCTACATAAAAAAGCCTACTTCTTTCAAAAGAAAAGTCTCCAACTCTGACATTTTCCACAGCTTAGGGTAGAGGCGAGGAAAAAAGCAATTCAATGCTTGCTTCTAACATTCTTTAGCACTCCTTGCTTTTGAGATCTTTTTGTTCTCTTGAGGATTAATATCTTGGTAACTAACACATTTACGCTGAACTGAGCTTATATCAATTATTGAAATTTCCTTCATGTTTAAGGCATACTCATACCTGTAACCACAATGTATAATGAGAAAAAAAGAAGGCAGGAAAGAGTTCCTTACACGTGTGTGTGCACGTTATGTGTGTGCATGCGTGTGTTTATGCTGTGTTTTGAAGGGGGAGTCATAAATCCCATTTCATTGTGCTTGTTATCCTCTGATTTTCTTCTTGAGTTTTATTTATCAAAATTTTTCAATAATTAAAAAAAAAACTGAGAACTTAGGGTTTTTTCACTATTTTTTTCTTTTGCTGCAAATGCAAAGTTTGTTATATGTTCCAAAAGACTGAGATGTTAGTAAGCAAACTGAAACATTATATTCTTTGCTGGTGATTATTAATTATATATAAAATCAACATGTTTTCATACAAATTAAATAAAATAATTGCAGCTTATAATGTTTTCATATTCTCTAGGCATTTTTTTTCTCAAGAAAAATGTCTTTTTGCTGGGTGCAGTGGCTCATGCCTGTGGGCACTTTGGGAGGCTGAAGTGGGCAGATCACCTGAGGTCAGGAGTTCAAAACTAGCCTGGCCAAGAGGGTGAAACTCCATCTCTATTAAAAATACAAAAATTGGCTGAGTGTGGTGGCAGGCACCTGTAATCCCAGCTACTTGGGAGACTGAGGCAGGACAATCACTTGAACCCAGGAAGCAGAGGTTGCCGTGAGCCCAGTTTGCGCCATTGCACTCCAG
>NW_016107389.1:4418117-4434407 GCF_001604975.1 Cebus imitator | reverse complement strand
TAAAACACACACACCAAAAAAAAAAAAAAAAAAAAAAAAAAACAAAAGCTAGTTATTGAAAAAAAAAAAAAAAAAAAGAAAACCAAAAAAAAAAAAAAAGAAAGAAAGAAAGAAAGAAAGAAAGAAAGAAAATTCATTATTACACTCTAAGCAAGGTTAATAAAAGAATCAGAAAGTTAATATACCAACTCAAATAATGGCACCAATGCAAAAAGAAAAATGTTGCTATAGAATGTTCTTTTAACAAAAAAAGAAGAAAAGGCTGAACATAAGAGAACACAAAATACAAAAAAGAAAAGAGAAAACACTAAAAGAAAAATCTAGCCAAAAGCTATTTAATGTTGTGCTACTTAAATGTAATTTAGCATATTACAAATGCTGTTTGCACAGCTTAGTATGAATATTTAAATAATGCAATCTGGAATGCTAAGCTAACACAGAAAAACACCAGAGGGGAAAGAAGGTTATAAAAGTACATAAATTTCTATCACAGAAGATTCTACTTGTCACATGAGTTACAAATTTAACAAGTATGTCTAAATCTTCTATGTAAAATCTAAGAAAGCTTCCACTTTCAAAAATTATAACCTTCCAAAGACATACCTCTTGTATGTAATTATTTTTCTCCAGGATGGAAAGAGCAACAGCTGCACACTCCAGTGTAGAAAGGCATCTATTAGTTGGCTGCATCCGAATTACATACTGACTAGAAATGCTAGTTTTTAATTGCACCTGAAATCAAAAAAAAAATAGAATAAAATTTTTGTTTTAAATTTAAAATTATAAAGTCTGTGTTTTAAATGCTGATTATTTTCCTTCCAAAACTACCAGCAGTTTAGAAGTATTAATTGTATCAATATCTTTTATGTATAACATCCTTTTGGTGTTGTTACTGTTAAATAGAAGCAAGAAGATAGCTTTATAGAAGAAGACACATCCACAATATATACAAACTACTACATATGAAAGTAAAGAGTGAATATACACTTCATAAAAGAAGATATAAGAATGGCAAATAGGTACATAAAAAAGTGGTCAACATGATCTAATATAAATTAAAACCACGTTAGGGTAACATTTCACACTCTCTAGAGTAGCTAAAATAAAAAAGACTAATACCACCAAATGGCAACAATATTTTGTTTTTTTGCTTGAAACTCTCATATATTTGTAGTGGGAGTGAAAATTACATAATGACTTTGGAGAATTATTTCACAGTTGTTTTGTTTAGTTGCATGGTTTTCCCTTCCATTCTTTTTTAAAGATGGTTTATTTATTTTTTATTTAAGGTTCTGGGGTGCATGTGCAGGTTAATTTTTAAGTAAACTGTGTGTCTTGGGGGTTTGGTATACAGATTATTTTGTTACCTAGGTAATAAGCATAGTTATTACCTGATAGTTTTCAATCCTCTCCTTCCTCCAACAGTACACCTTCAACTAGTTGCCAGTGTCTACTGTTCCCTTCTTTGTGTCCATATGTACTCAATATTTAGCTCACACTTATAAGAACACATGGTATTTGGTTTTCTGTTCCTATATTAGTCTGTTTAGGATAATGGCCTCCAGTTCTGTTCATGTTACTCCAAAGGACATGATCTAATTATTTTTGTGGCTGTACATTATTCCATTGTGTATACATACCACATTTTTTAATCCGGTCTATCATTGATGGGCATTTCGCTTGAATCCATGTCTTTGTTAGTGTGAACAGTGCCACAATGAACATACGAGTACACTTGTGTCTTTATGGTAGAATTATTTATATTCCTTTGGGTATATACCCAATGAGATTGCTGGGTCAAATGGTTATTCTATCTTAAGTTCTTTGAGAAATTGCCACACTGCTTTCCACAGTGGCTGAACTAATTTACAGTGCTACCAGCAGTGTATAAACATTTCCTTTTCTCCACAACCTCACCAGCATCTATTATTTCTTGACGTTTTAACAATAGCCATTTTGACTGGTGTGAGAAGGTATCTCATTGTGGTTTTGATTTGTGTTTCTCTAATGATTAGTGATACTAAGCATTTTTTCATCTGCTTATTGGCCACATGTATGTCGTCTTTTGGAAACTGTATTTTCATGTCCTTTGTCCACTTTTTAATGGGGTTCTTTGTTTTTTGCTTCTAAATTTGTTTAATCTTCTTATAGATTCTGGATATTAGACCTTTGTCAGATGCATAGTTTCTAAATATTTTCACTCATTCTGTAGGTTGTCAGTTTTTTGCATTGATAGTTTCTTTTGCTCTGCAGAAACTCTTTAATTAGGTCATATTTATTTTCTAGTATCCTCAAAGCTGTGTGAGTCTTTCACTTCTTTACACTATCAAAGCTCTCCCATCAGTGGTATCTTGTCCCTCAATCCCCTCTCTCCTTTGCATGACAGTCCCCAATGATGACAAATATGGTTCTTCTAGTCTGTGCTTTTTGTTCAAATAATTCACTACAACTAATATCATTTATTTCCTGAGGGAGAGGGGTTGAAAAAGGGAGAAACAAATTGCTACTGCTGCTATGTAGACATTATAAAAGAAGGCATTCAATTTTAGAATATGTCCTTTAAAGCAGATTTGACTAACAGTGTTTTAGGTATGATTATTCTGAAACTACCGTGCATTTCTACCAATGGGAAAGGTAGGAAAAAGATCTGGGAGGGGACAGAAATGGAAGAAAATGGTAAAGAAACATGTACAGTGATAAAAGCTAGCCTATGTTTAAATAACTCTAAGAGTAGTTTACAGTGTGGACTAAGTAATTACTAACAACTTTGATATTTCACCAAAGCAACTAGAACAGACTACAGTCAACTACTTCTTTCAATACTCAATTCTAAGTTTTTATTGGAGAAATTTATAACAGACATTTGATTACAATAAAATCTTTACATGCAAAATTCTCAGGTAATTTTGTTTACTGAAGCAAATTTGGTTTGCTATTTGAGGGAGGAGTTTTAAGGTAAGAAAACTCAGAATTTGAATCTCTCCAGAAATTATAATGAAACTAGATGTAGTAAAAGACTAAATCGCTAAAATATGTCATATTATTAACATACATATTAGATAATACCTTATTAATTAATCTTCTCACATCTCTTCCTTTTATGCTTATTACACACTTGATTCAGTGAGCAAATGAGCAAGGGCAGAAAGAAACCCGTCTAATCTATCTTCTTGAGAAGTCAGAGGCATCATAATAAATAATTTGTAAGAAATTGCCTTGTCTTCTTAACAAAAATTTAAGACAATCCAAGGCAAATTATTCTAAGAAAAAGAAAAATTAACCTATGATTAAAGTACGGTATTCAGAAAGCATCTCTATTGAAAAATAATTATCATTTCAAACCTGACAATAACTAATCAATTCACCTCAACCAAGACATTCTTTTCCTTCAGTTCCTCCTCAACTACAAAATAAGGTAGCTGGAACTGATGATGTCAAAATCTATCTTTTAGTGATCAATCCTAAAACTTGAAAGAGTAATCTTACTATGAAAAATTTGGAAGCCATGCTGACTCAATGAATGTTTCAGTAATTATAATCCTTTGGAAGTTGGTTCTCTACAAATATTGCAGGAACACAGATTCAGAAATTCAAATTTTAACCAGTTCAGAGAACCAATGGAAAAGATGTGAAACTAATTACAGAAATAAGATCTGGAAGAGTTGACTATTTCTAAAATGGAAGTTATATACAAACAATTTTAGTTTAGAACAGGCTGAAATAAACTTCCTTTTAGCAGCATCTTAAAGTCTTCGCCATTAAAACACACACACCAAAAAAAAAAAAAAAAAAAAACCCTCCTTTTTGTATCAATCTTATATCTACAGTCTTTCACAGCAAGATTCTTTATCTGAGCTTATAAGCTGCCCTTTGAAAGAGAGGTACTAAATTTTTAAATCTAGCTCCCATCTCTCAATACACTTCACCACTTCCATTCCCTCCCTTAGGTTAACAGTATGATGGGTAAGACTCCAGGTGTGCCATCAAATAGATGCCAGTTCTAACAAAGATGTATTAATTTATTACAAAGTTTCATCATTTACTGAACCCTAAATGCTATTCTAAATAATGAACATGTATTATTTAATTCTCACAAAGGCCATATGAAATAAGTACCTTCATTATCTCCATTTTACAAATGAGGGAACTAAAGCACAAAGAGAGGAAATAACTTATGGTTCCAAAATTAGTTATGTCAGAGTTGCATATAAATCTATTAAGGCTTACTCAAGGGCCCAATTTCATCACCAGGTTAATAACTAAAAGGATAAACTCTCAGACAAATCCCAGTATATTAAACAAATAAAAACAAAGCTGTTCCACTGGAAAACAAGGTTGAGGCACCCTTCAAAAAGTTTATAGTTCTGCTGATCCTAGTTTTAAAAACAATGGTTTAGAGTGAGGGGTCTTCTCTTACACAAGTATAAAAGTGGCACATAAACATCAGTATCTATGTCCTGCTCCAGCTTTGTCACACTATGAAACCTAAAGAAGTTTTTATAAAAAATAGAGATTCCAGAAATTAATGTTGAAACTCAGAAAATGTGATAAAAATCAAGCTTCAAATGGTCTTAGTTGCAGATAAAATGGTAATATTAGTGCTATTTCTCCAACACAATATTGTTTGTTTTTTTATCTGGATTGGCTTTATCTGCATATCTTAACAGTTTCTATGGAAAATAATATTTCCAAAATTACAGAAAAGAAACAAATGTAGAATACACTTGGTTTAAAATTCAGCTCTTCTTTATATAATCAGGAAAATATAATGAACAAAAGAAATGAAGCTCCAGTAATGAACCCAAAAGAAAGGAAATCTATAAAATGACTTACAAAGAATTCAGAATAATTCTTTTGAAGAAGTTCAGGGGACTACAAGAAAACATGAACAGAATATTAAATAAATTTTGGAAAGCAATTTATGAACAAAATGATAAGTTTGACAAAGAAATAAAAACAAAAATAACAGAAATCCTACAGATAATGAATACAACAACTGAAATGAAAAATTCAATGGAATGCTTTAACAGCTGACTTCATCCAGAATAAATAGTCAGTGAGCTCAAAGATAAGACATCTGAAATTATCCAATCATAGGAGAAAAGAGAATAAAAAGAGAATGAAGAAGGCTTATGGAAATTATGAGACACCATCAAACAAAGTAATCATTAACAACTTTTAACACAAAAATTTAAAAGTTACATAATACTCCTCCAACATACAAAAACTTTAATGTTAAAAAATACAAATACATCATTGAGGAGTCTAAATATTAAGCACTTAAAAACTTCAAATTTGAGTAACTCTAAGGAATAATACAAAATTTAAATTCTGTTAACTGAGTTTATTTAGCCAAACATCTTAACTACTAGGTTTTACTGTTAATACAGTATTTAATCTCTACTAATTTCCGTAAAACTCCATGTAACCCATCTGAAGTCACTGGGAACTATGGGTATGGAAATATATCCAGAAGGAAGAAAAACGCATAGATTCATAAGATCACAGGATTGGAAGCAATCTTTAGAAGTAAAATTGTCCAACTTCTTGGCCTTAGGCATAACTATTTTCAAAAAATGTGGATTCACAGAAGTAATCTAAAGTTTTAAATAATAATAAATAATTTCAGAATTATTTCAGTAAATTAACAAAACATTATGCCATAAAACAATGCCTGAAAGATGTCACTAGAGATTACAAGTAAGCCTTTGCATTACTTTCTGCTGCCCCGATTCCTTTTGTCCAACAATAGCTAATGAAAACAAGTCTCTGTTGAACAATGCTACAGAAATTAACTTTTATAATATCAACTGAAATTAAATTTGTCCAACTGGAGTGTGTTAACATGTATGCATTTTTCATATTGGGCTTTTATTCACTTTATTAGGTCATACTGGGTCAATTTATTCCCTTTATTAGAAAATTTAAATTAGAAAATAATTTAGGATTTTAGAAACTGATTTATTAATACTACTGTTGCTTAAGTAATAACCAATTTAAAATGTCTTGCTAGTCAAACATATTCTACCAAAAAAACTTCATTTAACTATGGGCAATTCTATGAATTTCAACAGCTGTCACGGCTTCATAAGCATCTCTTGAAAAATAAATGATAGACTAGCCTGGGTGTGAAACTCAACACATATTATACAATTACATCATCATCACTTGCCAAATAAAATTTTTATTTTAAAATTTACTCTGAGCTGGGCCCAGGGTAAATGGTTCATGCCTTAATCCCAGCACTTTGGGAGGCCAAAGTGAGAGGATCGCTTGAGTCTAGAGTTCAAAACCAACCTGTGCAATATAGTGAGACCCCCATCTCTACAAGAAATTAAAAATTAGCTAGGTGTGGTGGCACATGCCTGTAGTCCAGCTATTTGGAGGCTGAGGTGAGATGATCACGTGAGCCCAGAAGCTCAAGACTGTGGTAAGCTACGATAGTGCCACTGCAATCTAGCCTGGGTAAAAGAGCAAGACCCTAGTTCTTAAAATAAAGGAAAAAAAAAAAAGAAAAAAAAACTACCTGAGTTAAACTGCATGCTGTTTCATTCTACTAAGAACATCTATATCTTATATAACATTGAATAAAAAATAATGTGTATGAATTGGGAGAAAGAAAAGCATAGCAACTATAAGCAGGAGATCTTACGTTAAACACACCTGAGTTGAAATCCCCAAATAGTTTAATGATCTCAAACAAGTTTTTTTGAATTCTCAGACCCAAAACATTAATAACCTTAAAGGGTATATGTGCTTTAAGGAGCTAATATATGTGAAGTGCTTAGCAATGCCCAGCATTACAGTAAGCACTCAATACTAGCAAAAATATTGATGTAAATGATACTGCTGATGCTGATGTTAATGAGCATGATGGTAGAGTGATTTGCAATGTGTTCTTCACAGTGTAATGAATACATGTGAAGCAGCTCAGCTTTACTACATAAAAAGTCAGACAAAATAGTCATGGGTATAGGATGAGATTGAACTGAGGACAAAGTCAAAAGAATGTCAGCTTTTACAAAAGGATGGAAGAATTAAAGCTATGGAATAGGTAGACAGAAAGTAATCTAAGCAGTAGGAGAAACAAAAGGGAAAGATTTTACTGAATAACAGAGAAGAAAGAGTTACTTGGCCAAGTAAATATTGCTAGAGTTAAAATGCTGTCACTGTAGTTTTTTTAATAAAAGGTATGAATATTTTCATTAAAGAAATATTTTGAGACAAATAAAATTTTATTTTACCCTTTTTACCCTTTAAGTACATGGTCTGAGCATCATTAAAATATGCAATACTCACCAAAGTAACTAGATCTTGTATTTCTATCTTTAGATACTTCTTTAAAAACATTCCCAAACAATACAGACAGAAAAGAGAGACCAAGAATTCACAATAATTTTTGAAATACTTTTAAAATAAAAAATTTTCATTTCTTGACTGAGTGTTTATGTTGTATCTACCTGTTTTTAATGTATTCTTTTATCCTCCTCTACCTCTGCACACGTATAGCATGTTTAATTTATTTAGTGATAGTAAAGTGGCAGAGAGACATATGAGATAATTAGTTCCTTTGAATAATATGCAGTACGTGACATTTAATTGAAAAACCATGGGTTGCCGAGTAACAGAGCTTTGAAAACCCTGGCTTATTTATAACTAATTGTTTGACTCTTCATGGACAACAACTGAACCAAATATGTAAAATTATAAATGTTTACATGTTACTGTCTCAATAATTATTCTCTGTACTTTATTTTTTAAATAAATTCTATTTTGTACATTTAAGGTATACAATATACTATGGGATATGTATAGATAGCAAAAAGGTTACTGAAGTGAAGCAAATTAACACATCCATCATCTCACAGTTACCCTTTTTTAATTTTTCTAACAAGAACAGCTATAATCTACCCATTTAGCATGAATCCCATATACAGAACAATTTTATGACCTGTGGTCCTCATGTTGTACATCAGACCTCCAGGCTTGTTCATCTTACATATCTGCTACTTTGTATCCTCTGACCTACATCTCCCCATTTCCTGCCCCCTAACTCTCCAACCACTATTTCATCCCCTGACTCTTTATATTTGATTTTTTTAAGATTCTGCATATAAGTGAGATCATGTAATACTTTTCTTTCTATGTCTGGCATATTTCACTTAGCATAGTGTCCTCCAAGTTCATCCACAGCAAATGGCAGGATCTTGTTTTTTCTTTGAATAACATTCCATAGTACATATGTAACACGGTTTCTTTATCCATTCATCTATTGATGGATACTTAGGTTACCTCCATATCGTCATTGTTGTGAATAATGCTGCAAGGAACATGGGATTGCTGATACCTTTAGAAGATGGTGATTTCCTTTCCTTCAGGTATATGCCCAGAAAAGACTGTATATACGGTCATATGGCAGTTCTAGTTTTAATTTCTTTAGAAATCACCATCCTGCTGTTCATAATGGCTATACCAATCCATATTCCCACCAACAGTCTGTACCTTATTGAATAACTTTATAAAAAAAAAAAACAAAACTAAATAAAAGGAGACATATACTATGTTCATGGAATGGAAGACAATTCTGGAAAACTGATTTATGAGTTAATGTAATCTCAATAAAAATTTGGAGAGATACTTTTGGGGGATTTCACAAAGCTGATTCTGAAATTACGTTAATGCAAAGGGTAAAAATACCAAGATACTCTTGAAGAAAAATACAGAAGATTTTGCCCTACCAGTTAGACCTATTATAAAGCAACATTAATCAAAACACTATGAAACTGGCACAGAGGAAACCAGAACAATAGAAGAGAATTTAAAGCACAGAAATATATTTTCACATATATGCAAAAACGATAAATGCCAAAGATAACATTGCAAAGCAGTGGGTTTAAAAATGATTTTTTTTTAGTAAATGGTGGGCAGTCATATTGCAGGGGTAGTGAAAAAGTGAAACTACAACCATAGTTCACAATAAACACAAACATCAATTACAGGATGATTAAAGACAAATGTAAAAGGCAAAACTCTAAAGCTTTTAGAAACTAATCTAAGAAACTATGAGAGATAATACAGACAACACTAACCATGAGAAAAGACTGAAAATTACAACCACATTAAAATCCCAAATTCCATTTATCAAAACACAATCAAAGAAAAACAGTGAAAAGACAATCAGAAAAGATAGTAGACATTTGCAACTTACATAACTGTGAAATGGCTCAGAGCCAGAATACATAAAGAATTCTTAGAAATCAGTTAGAAAAATAGCCAAAAAGCTAAAAGAAAAAGTGGTTAAAAGATATATACAGGCACTTTAGAAAAGAGAAAATCTAAATGACTAATAATATAAGGGAAATGAAAATTTTACTACTACATATTAAAATATTGGCAAAAGTTTAAAATACCTGATGTCATCACGTGTTAGAGAAGATAATTTGCATTCATTGTTGGTGGCAGTGTAAAAGGTTACAGTTGCTTTAGAATACTTTGGTTAAATCTAGTAAAATGGAAATGATGCTTAACCCATGACTCACTTATATTATAACTGAGAGAAACTCTTGCACATGTGCACTGGCATATATCACAAGAATATTCATAGCAACACTTATAACAACAGCCCCAACGTGAAAACAACCCAAATGCCCATTAACAATAGGCAATTATGATATATTCACATAATGGGATATTATACAGTAATGACAATGAACAAAGTATGAAATGGATGAATCTTAAAGACATAATATTGAAAAAAGCAAAATACAAGAAAGTACACATAACATGGTTCAATTTATAGAAACTTTAAAAATAGGCAAAACTATATTATTTAAAGGCATATACATCTATTTAAAAACAAATAATTACAATAAAGATCAGTATATGATTACCTTGGGGATAAGAGAAAGCTAGTTAAGGGAGTGTAACAGAGTGCAACAGAGACCTTTTGAGACATAGAATATTTTTTAAATGTTCTGTTTGTTGACATGAACAGTGGCTACAAGAAAGTTAACTTTTTAAGTATTTTTTTTTACTTTACACATAATGTTTTATGCACATCTCAATATAAAACATGTTACTAGAAATTCTAATGATAAATATTAGCTTAATAAATGTATTTTCCCATTTGAAGTTTTTTCTGCAATGCAAAAAACTAAAATCTAATTGAAAAACAGAAGACAGCTATCCATCATTATATGTGTGCCCCTGAATAGTTCAATTGCTTTTAAGTGTCGTTTTCCTATTACACGAAATAATGGGTTTAAATCTATCCTTAAAATTACTTCAGGTTCTAAAATTATTGAATTTTCTCTATATCTCTCATTTTTCAGGTGAGCACTATCAGGACCCCAATTAAGACTCATGTACACTTCCTACATTCTTTTCATTCTCCATTGTACAGCAAAATGAAAAAAAAATTGCATATGCAATGTCAAATAGATATACATGTAAACATAACATTTCACTATTATTTAAGAAACAATGATCAGTCAAATTGTGAGCATGAATTACTATTCTGTCAGCCTAGTAAGTGCCAGGAGCATAAATAGATACTGATTAAGTTTTAAAAACCGAAACATACAATAAGCATTGTTTGAGAGTTGAAATGTGTGAAAGAGAAATATAATATGCATTATATTTTGTGGTACTGTAGAAATTAACTTTATTAAATTTAAATTTTTTACTGTCCATTCGAAGTGTAGGCAACATATTGACATATTAGATAATGCCTACACTGGTTCTGTCAATTATCTGTTTAGACTATTTAAGAGGGAAAATGAAACTGCAAAACTGAATGAATTCTTAGTCCATTTCAACATAGTCTGAGTAACATAAAGTTCCATCCAAAACCCACTAATAACATATAAAACTTCTCTTCAGGAAGATGGCATAAGTCCATCAGCTTTGTAATATGAAAAATAGGTGCATAAACGTCAGATATTGAGTTTGACAAATAAATTAGTTTTTGATGATACATGATACATATAAACTTAAGAGCTGCCACCCCCAAAAAAAGTGATTAAATACCAAAAATGGCAATGAAGAGTGAAAAGAATGAGGAAAAATAGCATGAAGTGGAAAATTCTTAACAAATTACAGGAAATTATTTTCTCTTCATAAGAAAAAATTCTGATTTCAAATTATAGCTGAACTTTCCTAAAGTTCATCATTCATCTTTCAAATAATTTAAATAGAAGCTCTATTAGGTGGTTAATCCAAACACTGGTATGTTAATGCCACCCTTCTTTGTAGGAAGCAATAATTAAAATAAAAATATCACTATGATGAAAAACAATCTTTAACAAATTGTGATTCATTGTTGCTATTTTTCACCATCTGCTTAATGTTTCTCCCATAGTTTATCCCACTATTATCTTACTAGAATTCCCACTGCTTCCTTAATCTATATAACAGTTGTATAAATTTAATTTATTTGCAATATTTAGAACCTAATTCCATCTATATTAATTAGTTACCTGTCCATTATTGGGCAAGGTCAACATATTCAACCCACGGACACAAAAACAGAAAATCTTTGGAACTACTAGCATGGCTTTTATTTTTGAGTAATTATCTCTCCCCAGTTATAGTACACAATTCCAAGTCACCATCATCTCTAGCCTGGATCTCTGCAAATACCTAACTAGACATCTTGCTTCCACTTCAGCCTTTTTAGAAATCGTTCTCAAGCATCAGCCAAGTGATGATGTAAAAAAAATAAACTGATCACATTATGACTCATGCTGAAACCCTTAAATAGCTTGCCACTAAGCAAAATCCTTACCATGGCTTAAAAGTCATCCATTTCATCAATGTCACTTGACTCCCCCCTTACTAAATAACAGACTAAAGGTGGCCTGTAAGTTTTCTGACTCCACTCTTTGCCTAGCTATTATTTGTTTATCAGTTTTCAAATTTTACAGGGGTTGTCCTGAATCCCCAACCTCAATAAAATCACCATATGAAAGTACCCTATGTTTAAAGCATTCACAAAATTTACCTTAATTTGCTTATATATTTATCTAAATGGCCATTTATATCCACACTATACATAAGCTCCATTAGGATGTGGACTGTCTATTTTACTTCCCATTGTATTCTAGCATCTAGAACAGTATCCAACACAGTAGCATCTGTTCAATAAACATTGGTCGAATTAATAAGGGCTGATCATAGTAATTAACAAATAAACAGGTACAGCTAAGAATTACCAATGCCAAATCCAGCTGTTAACACTTAAATTTAGAAGGACAACTAAGGTGGCTGATAAGGCACAGCCAGGAAATATCTTTCTCACTGAAAGAAACCAAATATTGACTAATCCATCACATTTCAAACAGATCTTTTGAGAGAAAATACTGAAAGTCAAAAGAGACATAATGCAGAAAGTGTGGTTAAAGAGGGAGGAAACAGGGAAGCCTTCATGGAGTTACCAAGTGCCAGGACACGTTCACAGTCCTGAACAGGTCCTAAGGAAACAGAAAAACTGCCCAGAGAGCAGGCCAAACCTGCGCCAACCCCAGAAGGTTTTTCAGTGCACAGTGCAGCTGCAGCAAAATGTGACCACAGGCACCCATCGCCAATGGCTGGCCTTCTTCCTCTGAGAGGGTGTGGATCCTGCTGGCTGCAGGCCAGGAGAAAGCAGGGCTGCCTTTCCCATGGAACTTGGGGACATCTGCTCCTCATGTATCCTTGTCCGCCTGCTCTTCCCAAGACTGCCTGCTTGGCCACCCCACAGGAAGGTGCCACACAGCACAGCCTCCACTGCCTCACCTGAGTATTTTACCAGTGGCCTGGAAGGAGTTCAGCCCCAACGGCATAGCTGGTGTTTGATCCTAAGGGACAAGAGGAAAAAACTCAGGCCCAGCCTTGCCTGCAGGATTTAAGTACCCCACCCACAGATACTGAGTAGAGATTTTTGGCCAGAGCTTGGTCTGTGAAGGCGCCCCCACTCTCAGAACACTATGAAGAGTGTGGTGAGGGTTTCTGTGCTGGCATGGTAGCTGGGTGTCCCTCCTCCACAAGACCGGTCCAGGAAAGATATGGCCTGTTAACTAGCCGCAGCTTCTACCCCAGGGAGCCCGGTGGCCCATAAAAACCAGGAACAGCCCAGTGATCTGGGTACAAAAGGCTTGAAACAACTCTAGCCATTTGGAACTGCTCCTGAGGCAGATGACATAGGAAGTACCAGTTTAGAGGAGCACAATCTAGGTGGGCCCCACAGGCATCAGTTGGGCAAACAGCTATGGCTACAGGTGCCACACCAGCTGGATACCCTCACAGAATCAATACCCTGCCAAGATCATCCAACCGTGACCCACTGCATCATCAGTCCACCTGTAGACACACCCTATAACCCTCTCTGACTCTGCCAAGCTCAGAGGACCAGCGGGTCCCCAGGGAGTTGTGGGTCTCCTGGTAACTTAACCTTTGGCTTGTACAACCCCTAACTGAACAGCGAGCACAGCCCACCAAAGCTTCCATGGGGCTAAGGAAAAATAGGCCCCTAATTGAAGGGGGCTACACCAAGGCCTAAGAACAGACTCAGTGAGGGAGTCATCTCTTGTCCCCCACCTTCCCTTCCCAGTGCACACACAATGAAGTACAAGAGGCACAAGGCTGAGTAAGAACCTTTCAGAAGATTTTTACTCCTAGGTGCCTTCTACTGGATTGATGCCTGAATTACAGCACCAAACAAAAATAAATTTCTTCAACATACAACACCCAAGAAATCCAAAACAAGGAACTAATCACAACCAAGAAACTCAGGGTCTTAGCCCTTTGAAAGCACTCAGAAACGAAGCCAATCACCTATACATAATATACACCACATTCAAACCATCAAGGGGAGAAAATATAAAAACAAAAGCATCAATCAAGTGACAGCAACGTCAAAAGAAAAAGAAACACCAGCTTCCTCAGATAAGGGGGAATCAGCATAATAACTCTGAAAATTCAAAACATCAGAGTATTTCTTTCCATCTAAAGTATCACATTAAATCCCTAGCAATGGATCTTAACTAGACTGATGTCTGAAATGAAAGACAGGAAGTCAGAATCTAGATGGCAAGGAAATTCAATGAGATTCAAGAGAACATTGAAATCCAATACAAGGAAGCCAGAAAAACCATCAGAGGCATGAAAGATGGCATAGCCATTTTAAGAAAAGAAACAGACTTAACTTCTGGAATTGAAAAATTCACTAAACGGATTTCACAATATAATTGGAAGCCTTAACAACAGCCTAAACAAAGCTGAGATGAAAATTTCAGCACTTAGGATCAGTAACTTGAATCAAACCAGTCAAACAAAAACGAAGAAAAAATAATTGTAAAAATGAGCAAAGCCTCCAAGAAATATGAGATTATATAAAAAGACAAAACCTATGACTCAATGGAATTCCTAAGAGAGACAGTAAACATGGAAAACATATTTGAAGATATAAGCCACAAAAATTTTACCAGTCTCACTACATGCAACTTCAAAAATGTCAGAGAACCTCTGCAAGATACTGTACAAGACAACCATCCCCAAGACACATACTCATCAGACTTTCCAAGATCAATGTGAAAGAAAGAGGGCTAGAGAAAAGGGTCAGATCACTTATAAAGTAGGGCCCATCATGTTAACAGCAAATTTCTCAGCAGAAAGCTTACAAGCCAGAAGAGACTGGGGGCCTATTTTTTAGCATTCTTAAAGAAAAGAAATTCTTACCAATTTCATATCAAGCCAAAGTAAGCTTCATAAGTAAAACAGAAATAAAATCTCTTCTAGACCAGCAATTGCTAAGGGATTTTGTCACCACTAGACAAGACTTACAACAGGTCCTTAAGGGAGTTCTCAATATGGAAACAAAAGAACACTATCTGCTACCACAAAAACTCACATAAGTACATAATCCACAAACTTAATAAAGCAACTATACAATTCAGACTATAAAGCAACTAGCTAATAACACCATAACAGGATTAAAACGTCACATATCAATATTAACCTTGAATGCCAATGGTTTAAACACCCCACTTAAAAGGCAAAAAGTTGCAAGTTGGATAAAAAAAAAGAGGACCCATCTTTTTGTTGTCTTCAAGAGACCCATCTCACATGTAATAACACCCATAGGCTCAAAGGAAAAAAAATAGAGAAAAATACATAATGCAAACTGAAAACAAAAAGAGCAGGCGTTGCTATTCTTGTGCCACATAAAACAGATTTTTAAACCAACAACAGTAAAAAAGTACAAAAAGGTCATTACATGATGATGAAGGGTTCAAATAAATGAGAAGATTTAATTATCCTAAACATTACACACCAAACACTGGAGCCGCCCAATTAATAAAACAAGTACTTCTACATTAACAAAAAGACTTACATAGGTACATAATAATAGTAGGGAACTTCAATATCCAAATGATAGCATCAGACAGATCATCAAGTCTTATAACAGATTCAGCACGACCAATTGGACCCAGTAGATATCCCCAAAATATGCCACCCAACAACCAGAGAATATACAATCTTCTCATCAATACACAGAACAAACTCTAAGATTAACTGCATACTTGGCCATAAAGCAAATCTCAATAAATTCAAATAAATCAAAATAATACAAGATATTCTTAGATGAGAATGTAATAATAACAGAAATCAATATCAAAAGAAAAAAATTCTCAACATCATTAATGATCAGGGAACTGTAAATCAAAACCATAATACGATACCACCTTACTCATACAAGAATGGCCATAATCAAAAAATCAAACAACAGATGTTGGCATGGATGTGGTGAACAGGCAACACTTCTACACTGCTGGTGGGAGTATAAACTAGTACACACACTATGAAAAACAATGTGGAGATTCCTTAAAGAGCTAAAAGTAGAACTACCATTTGATCCAGCAGTCCCACTACTGAGAATCTAACCAGAGGAAAAGAAGTCATTATACAAAAAAGATACTTGCTCATACATGTTTACAGCAACACAATTCACAATTGCAAAAACATGGAACCAACCCAAATGCCCATCAATCAACAAGTGGATAAAGAAACTGTGGTTTCTATCCACACACACACACACAATGGAATATTACTCAGCCATAAAAGGCAATGAATTAATGGCATTCACAGTGACCTGGATGAGCTTGGAGACTATTATTCTTAGTGAAGTAACTCAGGAACTGAAAACCAAACACTGTCTATAAACGTAATTCACCACATAAACAGAACCAAAGACAAAAACCACATGATTATCTCAATTGATGCAGAGAAGGCCTTTGACAAAATTCAACAGCC
>NW_016107389.1:4381936-4416247 GCF_001604975.1 Cebus imitator | reverse complement strand
TGTTGAACAATGAGAACACATGGACACAGGGAGGGGAGCACTACACACTGGGGTCAGTTGGGGGGAAATAGGGGAGGGACGGTGGGGGGTGGGAAGCTGGGGAGAGATAGCAAGGGGAGAAATGCCAGATGTAGGTGATGGGGAGGAAGGCAGCAAGTCACATTGCCACGTGTGTACCTGTGCAACAATTTTGCATGTTCTTCACATGTACCCCAAAACCTAAAATGCAATAAAATAAATAAATGGGGGAAAAAAAAGAAATGCAAAATGTATACTGTGAAAAATGCAAAACATTGCTTAAAATAATTAAAGATGACCTAAATAAATGGGGAAAAAAAAAAAGAAAACCAAACACTGTATATTCTCACTCAAAAGTGGGAGCTAAGCTATGGGGATGTAAAGGTGTAAGAATGACATAATGGAATTTGGGGACTCAGAGGAAAAGAGTAGGAAGGGGGTGAGGGATAAAATACTACAAATAGGGTATAGTGTATACTGCTCAGGTGATGGGTACACCAAAATCTCACAAATCACCACTGAAGATCTTACTCATGTAAGCAAAGACCACTTGTTCCAGAATAACCTATTGAAATTTAAAAAAAAAAAAAAATTTTAATATCAAGAGGATCTCACAAAACCATAAAATTACATGTAAAATAAACAACTTGCTCCTGAATGACTTTTGGGTAAACAACAAAATTAAGGCAGAAATTAATAAAATTTTTAAATAGATGAAAACAGAGATGCAAAATACCAAATTCTCAGGAACACAAGGCAATGTTAATAGGAAACTTTATGGTGCTAAACATCTACATCAAGAAGTTAGAAAGATCTCAAATTAATTATCTAACATCACACCTAGAAAAACCAGAAAAACACAAACAAAGCCCAAAGCTAGTAGAAAAAAAGAAATAACTAAAATCAGACTGGAACTAAATGAAATTGAAACCTAAAATTCCATACAAAAGTTCAACAAAATAAAAAGTTAATTCTTTGAAAAAATAAGCATGATCAACAGACTACTAGCTAAATTAACAAAGACCTAAATAAGCACAATCAGAAATCACAAAGGTGATGTTACCACCAACCCCACAGTAATATAAAAGTTCCTAGGAGACTATTATGAACACCTTTATGCATGCAAATTAGAAAATCCAGAGGGAATAAACAAATTCCTGGAAACACACAACTTCCCAAGATTAAATAAGGAAGAAATTGAAACCCTGAACAGACCAATAATGAATTCCAAAATTGAATCAAGAATTTTAAAACCTACCAACCAATAAAAAAGCCTTGGACCAGAGGGATTCACAGCCAATTCTATTAGACATACAAATAAAAGGTGGTGCCAATCCTACTGAAACTATTCCAAACAATCAAGGAGAAGGGACTCCTCCCTAATTTATTGTATGAAACCAGCATCATCCTGACACCAAAATCTGGCAAAGGCAGAATAAAAAAAAAAAAAAAAAAAACCTACAGGCCAATATCCCTGATGAGCACAGGCACAAAAATCCTCAACAAAATACTAGCAAACCAAGTCCAGCAACACCACAGTCAATTAGGCTTTATTCCAGAATGCAAGGTTGGACTGACATATGCAAATCAATACATGTGATTCATGACATAAACAGAATTAAAAATAAAAACCACATGATCAATAAATTCAAAAAGTACTTTCAATAAAATCCAGCATTCCTTCATGATAAAAATTCACAACAAATTAGGCATCAAGGGAACAAACCTCAAAATAATAAGAGTCATCTATGACAAACCTACAGTCAACATCATACTGAACAGGTAAAAACAGAAACCATTCCCCTTAAGAACTGGAACAAAACTTGGAGATCAAAAAGTCCAAACAAACAAAAAGGAACTGGAACAAAACAAGGGTGCCCACTCTCACTATGTCTCACTATGACATAGTACTGGAAGTCATAGCCAGAGCAATCAAGTAAGGGAATGAAATAAAAGACATCCAAGTAGGAAGATAAGTCAAATTATCTCTCTTCACTGACAATATCATTCTATGACCTAGAAAACCCTTAAGACTCTGCCAAAGGGTTCCTAGATCTGGTAAACAACTTCAGTAAAGTCTCAGTATGCAAAATTGATATACAAAAATCAGTAGCATTTCCATACAACAACAATATTAAAGCTGAGAGCCAAATCAAGAACACAATCTCATTTAAAATCGCCACAAAAAAATAAAATACCTACAAATACATCTAACCAAGGAGGTAAAACATCTCTACAAGGAGAACAAAAACATACTGTTGAAGGAAATCAGAGACTATGCAAAGAAATGGAAAAACATTCCATGCTTATAGATTGGAAGAATCAATATCATTAAAATGGCCACACTGACCAAAGCAATGTACAGAGTCACGGCTATTCATATCAAACCACAAACATCATTTTTTACAGGATTAGGGAAAATTATTCTAAAATTTATATGGAACAAAAAAGAACCCTAATAGCCAAAGTAATCCTAAGCAAAAAGAACAAAACTGGATGCATCACACTACCTGGCTTCAAACTATGCTATAAAGCTATTTATTGTAACCAAAATAGCATGGTACTGGTACAAAAACAGATACATAGACCAATGAAACAGAATGGAGAATCTAGAAATAAAGCCACATCCCTACAATCAACTGATCGTTAACAAAGTCTACAAAAATAAAAAATGGGGAAAGAACTCCCTATTCAATAACTGGTGCTGGGATAACTGGTTAACCATACGCAGAAGAATGAAACTGGACCTCTACATATCAACATATACAAAAATTAATTCAAGATGGCCAGGTAGGGTGGCTCACACCTGTAATCCCAGCATTTTGGGAGGCCAAGGCTGGCAGATCACTTGAGGCTAGGAATTCGAAATCAGCCTGGTCAACACGGTGAAATCCTGTTTCTACTAAAAATACAAAAAAAAAAAAAAAAAAAAAAAAAAAAAAAAAAATAGCCTGACATGGTGGCACATGCCTGTAATCCCAGCTACTAGGGAGCCTGAGGCAGGAGAATCATTTTAGCCCTGGGGACAGAGGTTGCAGTGAGCCAAGACTGCACCACTGCACCCCAGCCTTGGTGACAGAGTCAGACTCCACCTCAAAAAAAAATAATTATTATAATTCAAGATGATTAAAGAATTAAATATAAAACCAAGAAGTATAGAAATCCTGGAAGAAAATCTAGGAAATAGCCTCTGGATATCAGCCTTGGCAAAGAATTTATTACTAAGTCCTCAAAAGCAACTGCTACAAAAGCAAAAGTTGAAAAGTGGAATCTAATTAAACTAAAAAGCTTCTGCAGACCAAAAGAAACTATCAACACAGCAAATCAAAAAACCTACAGAATGGATGAAATTACTGGCAAACTATGCATCCAACAAAGATCTAATATCCAGAATCTATAAGGAGCTTAAACAAACTTCAAGCAAAAAAACAAAGAACCCCATTAAAAAGTGGGCAAGGATGTGAAAATACATTTTTCAAAAGAGGACATACATGTGGCCAACAAGCAGGTGAAAAAATGCTCAGTATCAATAATCATTAGAGAAATGCAAATCAAAACCACAATGAGGCTGGGCACCGTGGCTCACACCTGTAATCCCAGCACTTTGGGAGGCTGAGGTGGGTGAATCACCTGAGTTTGGGAGTTAGAGACCAGCCTGGCCAGAATGGTGAAACCCCATGTCTACTAAAACTACAAAAATTAGCTGGCTTTAGTGGTACACATCTGTAATCCCAGCTACTCGGTAGGTTAAGGCAGGAGAACTTGAACCTGAGAGGTGGAGGTTGTAGTGAGCTGAGATCGTGCCACTGCACTGCAGCCTGGGCAACACAGTGAGACCCTGTTAAAAAAAAAAAAAAAAAAAAAACCCACAATGAAATGCCATCTCATACAAGTCAGAAGGGCTATTATGAAAAAATAGCAAATGCCTGCAAGAGGCTATGGAGAAAAGGGAATGTTTACACACTGCTTGTGGGAATGTAAATTAATTCAGCTACTGTGAAAAGCAGTGTGGCGATTTCTCAAAGAAATTAAAACTGAACTATTAATTGACCCAAAAATCCTATTACTGGAGATATATATACGTATATATGTATACACACAGACACACACATATATATATACACACACACACACATATATATATGAATTGTTCTATCATAATGACACAGTATCAACACAATATGTTGATCGCAGCACTATTTACAATAGCAAAGACACAGAATCGACCATGATGGATTGAATAAAGAAAATGTGATACATATACACCGTGGAACACTACGCATTCATAAAAAAAGAATGAAATCATGTCCTTTGCAGCAACATGGATGCAGCTGGCAGTCATCAACCTAAGTGAATTAATGCAGAACAGAAAACCAAACCACATGTTCTCATCTGTAAGTCAGAGTTAAGTACTGGGTATACATGGACATAAAGACAGGAACAACAGACACTGGACCCTACTAGAGAGAGGAAAGAGGACGTGGGGCAAGTGCTAAAAAACTACCTATCAGGTATTATGCTCACTACCTGGGTGACAGTATCATTCATACCCTAAACCCCAGCATCACACAATACACCCATGTAACAAACCTGCACATGCACCCCCAATCTAAATACAAGTTGAAATTATTTTTTCATCAAAAAATAACAGATATTGGCAAGCCTGCAGAGAAAAGGAGATGTTTATACACTGTGTTGGTAGGAATGTAAATTAGTTCAACCACTGTAGAAAGCAGTTTAGAGACTTTTCAAAGAACTGAAAAGAGAGCCAACATTCAACCCACCAATCCCATTACTGGCTACATATACAAAGGAAAATAAATCATTCTACCAAAAAGATATATGCACTCATATGTTCATCGCACAGCACTATTCATAACAGCAAAGAAACAGAATCAACCTAGATATCCATCAGTGGTGGATCAGATAAAGAAAATGTGGTACATATGCATAAGGAATACTGTATAGCCAAAAAAGAATGAAATCATGTCCTTGGCAGCAATGTAGATGCAACTAGAGGCCATTATCCTAAGCAAATTAACATAGAACATGAAAATCAAATACTGCATATTCTCTCTTATAAGTGGGAGCTAAACACTGGGTACACAAAGACATAAAGACAGGAACCACAGATACTGGGGACTACAAGAGGGAAGAGGAAGGAAGGAGGGCAAGGATTGAAAAACTATGTATTGGGTACTATGCTCACTACCTAGATGACCCCAAACCTAAGCGTCAGGCAATATACCCTTGTAACAAACCTGCACAAGTACCCTCTGAATCTAAAGCATTTAAAATTTTTAATACCTAAATTTCAGGGGTTTGTGACTTTACTGGGGAAGAATATGAGGGGACAAGGAGTGGAGAAAGATACTGTTTAAAAAGGTTAAGGATTTGTGTCTGAATTCAGGCTTACAAAGTTGATAAACAACTATTTTAATCAATTATTAACTTTTAGTTGGAGAATTTTAAATTGGTAAACAAGTATTATTAGTCATCATTTATAACTCTGGAGAAACTTTGGTAAGCTTATAAAGTGGAGATAGCTCACTTATAGCACACATATTACAAGAATTACAAATATAGACATTTTTCATATTATGAAAAATGGAACATATTTCCATTTAACCTGAGAAATCTATAAAAACTCCTTAGACTTTTGATCCAAATAAGAACTGTGTTTAATTTATAAAATATGTCATGCTTATCTAATCCTTTCCTAGGACTAGTAAAAGAATTGCTTTTTTTCATTCTATGCAACTCTAATCTTTTTTTTAATAATGCAAAATCTGAAAACCTTATGTCAACATATTGTCATTAATTTCTTTTAGGATACAGGAAAAATTCAACTGGAGCAAAACTTAGTGGGTTATTGAAATCTACATCAAGAGCATAAATAAATTATGTTTTCCAAACATTATGCCTTAAAGTGACATTTTTAGAGCACTCATTTAGAAAAAAAATTCTAAAGAGAACATGTAATTTTTAAAATTATATAGTCATATAAGAAAAGTAGATGTTAAAAAGACCTTTTATCCAACTAATATATTTGTCTAATCACATACATACAAAGAAAACACACACAAAAACATCAAAATGGAGATTTATTTATTCTCCCATAAAAATGGAGATATACCATAATCTTCAAGGTTGTCAACTGAACCATGTACCTATTTAGGTATAAACTTGATACTATTGGAAACTAGCATTTCATTATCAATGACATCATTCACATATTTCTAAAGTATTTCACATTCTATATAAAGTTCAACTTTTTAAAAGATTTTAAATCCATCATAGGAATATGGTTTTAATAACCATAGAATTTACATTTTTGTTCCTTTAAAATTAAAATGTTGACTGGCACAGTGGCTCACACCTGTAATCTCAGCAACAGGAGGCCAAGGTGGGAGGAGTTTGAGACTAGCCTGGGTAACAGGCCAGTTGCCTAGGTGTTAGCCATGTTAGCCAAGCATGGTGGCATGTGTCTGTAGTCCCAGTTACTTGGGAGGCTGAGGCAGGAGGATCACCTGCACCTGGGAGGTTGAAGCTGCAGAGAGCCATGACTGTGCCACTGCACTCCAGCCTGGGTGACAGAGCAAAACCCTGTCTCAAAAAAAAAAAAAAAAGATTAATTTCGAACCTATACCTAAGTGTAATTATGTAATTATAAGAAGGTGTGGTAGAACGTTTTGCTGCAAATTCTTATAGTTACATACTTATACGTGGCTATATGTCCTAAAAGAGATTCTAAAAAAAAAAAACAGTGTCTCGTAGGCAAGGGACGTTTATCACACAACTTTTAAATTAACTTTTACTTAAAGTGAGGGATGTGAAACTTTTTAAAATTTTATTTATTGTTTTTCTTTATTTAGCCTATTCCTGCTAAATGCAGGCAATTGTTTAATAATACTGCATATAAACAGAAACCTACGTATATTATACCAATAAAGAAAACACTAACCTAAATTTAGACTTATTAAAATACTGATAAAAGATAAAGATGTTCATCTGAAAGTCTGCAGTGGGAGTAAATGTTGGGCCTGGTGATTGTCAAGAACAAATATTTTTAGTATTAAGATTGACATGGCAGCTTGATAGAACAGCATATAACTCAAGGTTACCACCCTTGTTAGAAATATATTGTTAAAATTTTGCTTTTTTTTACTTCCTATAATTATTTTTTCTAAATATAAAAAAGCATGTTAATTATTAAAGACCTACAAGATTTAGAAATGCATAATATAAAAAGTGAAGTGCCCTGCAATGTCACCAGCCAGAGAAAATGACTATTTACTTTAAGGTATTTACTCTTCCAACATCTTAACTTTTAAAATATAATTATAAAATGCTTAATATTTATAAGATAGAATAGGTAATAGTTGGGCTATGAAGCATAACACTTCAACTGACATCCTTGAATCCTCTAATAACCATTTAGGAAACTGAATATATCCAAAATGATTGACAGTATCAGTATGCTCCTCCCGGTATACTCAAGAGACAGAAAGAGAGAGAATCGAGATCCATCCAAGTTCACTTAAGAAGGTCCATAATAAAACAGTCAAAGTTCTCCTAATAAACTCTACCTTTTCTGAAATAACTACTACTCTAAATTTTTAATAATTTTCTTACATTTTGGTATCCTAAATAAGACATTGTTCAATTTTGTCTATTTTTGAACTTTATAAAAAGGGTATGTATTCTTCTATGACTTGTCTTTTTATCTTTTTAACACTGTATCTCAGGTATTAATCTATATCATTCTTATAGCTGCAGTATATTCATTTTATTTCTTTCTTACAGTATTCTTGTTCATGAATTTGCCACAATTTAGTTATTCACTGAAAGATATGGGACCTTTAAAGTTATTTGCTATTATAAACAAAGTAATAATAATTAAACATATCCTAGTCTAGGAATATAAACGTATCACTAGAGTACACATCTAGGAGTGGAGCTGATTAAGTCCTAGGTTAAGCACATTTGCATCATCACGAAACAATGAAAAACTGTGTTCCAAAGTAGTTATATTATATACACTTTTCAGTTCTGAATAAGAGTTCCATTTGTTCCACGTCATCTCCTACATTTAGTATTTTCATACTTTTAAAAATGTTTGCCAATCCAGTAGGTATAAAATCGTTTCTCGTGTGAATTTTTTATTTTTCTTTATTACTCATCAATTTATAAAGCTATTTTATATCCTTTATTCCAAAGAGGCTTAGATTTTTACTGTTCATGTTATAAACAAAGAAATGTAGATGCACACACGTACTTCTGTCAAAAAAAAAGTATGAAAATTTTAAGAGATCTTAATAGCAGTCTCTATCATCAACTAGATGAGTGAGTGAACTTTCCTATTCATGTGTGTGGGGTCTGTGTACGTGTTTGTTAAGCTTTTGTGGGCTTTTTTTAACTTAAGTATAACTTCTGTGTACATATGTATACATATATAATACAGAGTGTATATCTTAATATGTGTCAGGCTTGATATACTTTTACAAAATGAAAATTTTTACTTTTGCTTTATGTTGGGGATTTTTTGCACTTTCCTAATGACAAATGCTATTAAGAATTTTGTCATATGCTCATTAGCCATATATCTTTTTTTTGTGAAATGTCTGTTTAAGTCTTTTACCCCATTTTATATTGGGCTTTCTGACTTATTAATTTTTAAGAGTCTTTATATATTACAAATATCTTCTCACTGTGAATTATGTTTTCACTCTAGGGTCTTTTGATGACTAAGTTATTGATTTTAATGAAATATAATTTATAAATATTTTACTTTATGGTTACTGCTTTTCATATTGTGTTTAAGCAATCTGAACATCAAAGTCACCTAAAAGAAAAGTTAACGGTAACTAGCAGACACACAGTGCTGGGCGCTTGCCTCTTCCCACTAGCCAGAGTGGAAGGTCTAATGATTCACTTCGTACTGTGTAGAGTACACAAAGTCTTTCCTCAGTAGTAGAGAATAGGTAGCTCTAGATTAAACACTTGAAAACTTGTGCAACTGGACTTACTGCTTCCTCTTTCATATCTGCCATCATCAAGTGAATACATCTGGCATAGTTTACAGGTGTATGAGAAACAAGTAGAATAGAGTTGAATCATATCAGTGGCCTAGCCAGCCTGTGCTAGTTACAACAGTAAACCAACCAAGATTAGCAGAACTGCCTAGAAGACACCCAACTGACCACAATGTGGGAGCAATAAGCTTATTGTTGTAATGCTACTAAGATTTCGTAGTTGAGGCTGGGCATGGTGGCCCATGCCTATAATCCCAGCACTTTGGGAGGCTGAGGCGGGTGGATCACAAGGTCAGAGGGGCAAGACCATCATGGCTAACACAGGGAAATCCCTTCTTTACTAAGAATACAAAAAATTAGCCAGGCATGGTGGCATGCACCTGTAGTCCCAGCTACTCAGGAAGCTGGGGCAGGAAAATCATTTGAACCAGGGAGATGGAGCTTGCAGTGAGCCGAGATTGCACTACTGCACTCCAGTCTGGGTGACAGAGCAAGACTCTGTCTCAAAAAAAAAAAAAAACAAAAAGATTTTGTGGTTGTTTGTTACACAGCAGTATTGTGGCAATGTGTAACTGATACTTTCATGAGGCAAAAAAAAAAAAAAAGAAAAGATTTCTGGCCTTAGAGTGATTGCAGAGCTTTGTAATACTTCAAAATGAGATCTTTTTCTGTCATTTAAAATAAGAGGGTTGATTTAGAGAAAAGGTACTCAATGGAATTTAAAGGTTTCAAAAAAGAATACCTATATTCAGATAAGCTATATAATTTCAGTAAAAGATTTCCCCACCCAAGTCTCTCATGTTGACACAGACATGTACTTTAATAAGGACTGTTTGAGCTGCTGAGAAGTCTCTCAGGAGAAAACTGTGATTGTCTTCTCAGTGTCTATTTCATAAAATCATGTGAGTTAGAGGTTCTTCAAAAACTTAAAAACTCTGTATTACTGAACTTTTCAAACATACCCTAAAGGAAAATAATATAATAAAGGCTTATGTATGTATTATGCAGATTCCAGAATTATCAACATTTTGTCAATCCTGCCTGTTCTGACCCCCCTAGTTCTTGGCCATCTTTTCTTAAAACTATATTAAAGCAAATTACAAACTTCTTGCTACTTGATTCCTATAAGCTTCTGTATACAAGCATAGGTGATTATCATTTAAAATCATTACCAAACTTTTATTACACCTAACAGAATTAGCAATTATACCCTAGTATCATCAAACAAATTTCTCAACTGTCTCAAAACAAATACAGCTGGTATTTTCAAACTATGATCCAAACAAGATCCACACATTGCAGTTAGCTGTTAGGTTTCTTTTTTTTTTTTTTTTTTGGGTGGGGACAGAGTTTCGCTCTTGTTACCCAGGCTGGAGTGCAATGGCACGATCTCGGCTCACCGCAACCTCCGCCTCCTGGGTTCAGGCAATTCTCCTGCCTCAGCCTCCTGAGTAGCTGGGACTACAGGCACGCGCCACCATGCCCAGCTAATTTTTTGTAGTTTTAGTAGAGACGGGGTTTCACCGTGTTGACCAGGATGGTCTCGATCTCTTGACCTCGTGATCCACCCGCCTCGGCCTCCCAAAGTGCTGGGATTACAGGCTTGAGCCACCGCGCCCGGCCAGCTGTTAGGTTTCTTAAGCCTCTTTTATATCTTCCAATTCCTTATTTTAAGTCAGAATATTTCAAAGGTGATGTGCTGAGTATTTCCCATTGTATCACATTATAAGGCACGTGATATCTGGTCATCCCACCTTTAGTGGTGCTAAAATTCATCATTAGTTTAAGTGTCAACACCCTGACTCCTCCATAATAAAGTTTTCTATTCACTCACCTAATGGTTCAGCATCTAATGATAATCCCTTCCTAAAACTATTATTTCAGTGGAGGGTTTCGTGACTATAATTTTTCTAGGTCTAATTTCCTCTGTATCTAACTGGAATTCTTGTACCAAAAAAAAGCCTCTTCAAGTACCTAGAAACCCTGAAATATAGTTTCTGTAGTAAAGGCAGGATAGCTAAAGGGAAAGAATCACATATTCATTATTTTCAGAGTAATGAGTTGATAACCTCGTAAATGTCAATAAAGATCAATATTTGATTTTTCACTTATTTTTAAGGTATCATTATGAATTCATGTTGTATGTTCTACACGTTTCATATAGTATGGATTTTTTAAATGTTTTGATCCATTCCAGAAATTAATATTTTAGATATTCAAATTAACCCATCATATGGATCCCTTCAATTGACTTCTGCAGCCTTTTGCTATAATGTCATTAGTTTTGCTGTCATCTTTGCCCCAGCACTAATAATTAGGTTCATTTGTTTCCTTCACTTTCATTTTTTATTTACTCATAAAAAATATTTACATAGCTGCATGGTCAAACTATGTAATAAGATAAACTTATGGAAGGTTTGCTTTACTGTCTGTCCCCTCTACTTATTGCTTTCCTCCCTCATAGGTAACATTTTTGGATTGCCCATCTACTACTTTTTTATAAAAAGATGAACAAATACTTAGTATATAAAAAATACACGCCAGGAACCATGGCTCACACCTGTAATCCCACCACTCTGGGAGACCTAGACAGAGGATCACTTGAGCCCAGGAGTTCAAAACTAGCCTGGGCAACATGATAAAACCCCATCACTACAAAAAATACAAAAATCAGCCATGTGTGGTAACATGCATCTGCAGTCGCAAATACTTGAGGAGCTGAGGTGGGAGGATATCTTGAGCCCAGGAAGTTGAGGCTGCAGTGAGCTGTGATCATCCCCCTGCACTCCAGCCTGCACTACTACAGAGTGAGGCCCTGTCTCAAAAAATAAATATATATGAATATATGTTATATTATACTGCTACAACACATTATATATTATATAAAGGCATAGTGTATTTATAATATGTATTGTATAAATATATTATAATCTTATATAAATTAACATTCTTTCCTTTCTTACACAAAATGTATACTATAAACATTGTTTGGTACCTTGCACTTTTCATTTAAGTTACTCTTAAAGATATCTGAATATCATTCCTTTTCACATTTATTTTTCTTTTTGTAACAGTATAATAGTTGATTGTGTAGCTATACCACAGTTTATTCATGCAATCCACTTTTTTGATATTTGCTTTTTCTACTCATTTGCTATTTAAAATAATAATAATAAATAGCATTGCATTAATCTTTCTGCTGGAATCCTAGGGATTGCTGGGTCAAAGGGAAAATTTATATAAACGTTCACTAAATATTATCGAATTACCCTCAATAGAGTGGTAACACTCCTACAAATAATACATGAAAACTCATGTTTCCCCACAAGTTCGTAACGGAGCATATTGTTTAGGATTTTTGACAATCTGATAGATCAGAAATGGCACCTCAGGATAATTTTAATATGCAGCATTCCTGTTAGGAGAGAGGTTGAACCTCTCTGCCATATGTCTACGGGCCCATTCAAACTTAGTTTTTTTCAGTAAGCTGTCTATTAATATCTTCTGCCTATTATTCTGTAAAATTAATGGTCTTTTCACTTTTAGAAATGATTACATTACACAAGTTGCACATTTTTTCCTGGTTTATCTCTTTCGACTTTAAATTTACATCCACTTTGGGGCAAGCTAAATGGAAACTGCCTCCATTTCTCCATTTCTCAAGAGAAGTCGGAAAGATGAGAATTCATTTGTATGCATGACTTTATTGCTTTACACTAGAAATGGGCTTTAAAGGACAATGTTCTCTAATTACTAATTACTGGTTTGACAACGCCTTCACATTGAAGGGTTCTAAAAACAAAATGACAGTTTTTGCTTAATGTCTCCCAACAGTTACCTGGATTAGAGTTAAATCATTTAAGCAGACATTGTGCAATGCAGTTTTCATTGGTAGGTTCACCTGAAACTTACTCAGCCTAAAGTCTGATGTTCCAATGATACCATGACATTGAATTTTATGATTACAGTGAGGATTTGGTAAAGCCCACTTAAATGATTTCCAAGCTAAACAAATTTCATCCTTGGGGCTTCAGCTACCCATTTTAACAGTGCTCAGATCAGGTGCAGAAATATAAAATTTTTCCCTGAGGCAAATCTTGGCCCTGCTCAAAGGTATTATCTTGATTTGTCCTACTTACAGAGGAAGCATAGCCTTCTACTGCAATAGCTACCCTTTAAGATGCTCACCTTCACCCTCAGTTTGGCTGATAAGCCAAATACATAGGTTTTAACTAAACAAATTTTTTTTTAAAGAATAATTTCAAACTCACTATTTCTCAGTATTTTTTATTTCAATAAACATTTATTGAGTACCAACTATGTGCCTGGTACCTAGAAAAGAGACTGAGATAAGGCAGAGACAACAAAGGAGAAGTTTCTTGTGTTATGGGTCAGTATAGCCAAAACAGCAGAAAATGAACATAAACTCAAATAAATAATAGTACTTAGTGGTAGGTCCCAAGAAGAAAACAAAATGGGCTAACAGAAACTAAATGGAGAGGCTCATTTAGAATGAGTAATGAGGGGAAAGACTCTGCTTAGAGAGGTAACATTTGAGCTGAGAGCTGAATTATAAAAAGCTAAAATCACAGGGATCTAAGGAAGCAAGTTCCAGGCAGAGTGAGTAACAAGAGCAAAGGAGGTAAGCCAGGGGTCCCCAGCCCCCCAGGCCATAGACAGGTACTAGTCCAAGGCCTCGCAGGATGTGAGCAGTGGTAGGTGGGTGAGTGAGCATTACCACTCACTTTGCCTTTCGTCAGATCTGCCACAGCACTAGATTCTCATAGGAACGCCAACTCTACCATGAATTGCTCATGCAAGGGATCTAGGTTGCACACTCCTTATGAGGATCTAACTGATGATCTGATGTGGAACAGTTTCATTCCAAAACCACTGACCCATTCATAAAAAAAAAATGTCTTCCAGGAAACCAGTCCCTGGTGCCAAAAAGGCTCGGGACTACTGGGCTAAGCAATAGTGGCATGTACAAGGAAAAGCTAGAAAGCTAGACTGTCTGGAGCACAGTGAGTAAAGGAGGGCATCCTTTTACATCCAGGGAGTTTTAGGTCTCTATTCCTAGGGTAAAACAAAAAGAATGTTAGAAATAGGGCAGATATGAGAAGGTATCAAGACAGCCTTGGTTACTTCATTGTCTTTGTTTGTATACAGATCTTTTAGTGTGATTATAAAAGGAAAAAAAAAGTGAATATCTTGAATTTGCATCTCAAAACAGGAATCCACCTAAAATATAATTTACTTTGAAAAAATATCAAATACTATACATATATACCAGTTTATATCATTATACTTCTTAGTTGGTAAAACAATGTTGATTTTCTACCTAACAATTATTTACCCCACCTTCCTTGCCACCAGAACCAATTTTTTCAGATGTTCAGTTAACAATGTACTCAGAGAAGGTAGGGCTAGCATCGGGGAATGAATCATAATAACTACAAGCAAACCGTGGCTATCCCATTACTCTTTTCCAGTGATTCGTTTAGGGGTGATCATATGAGCCAATTCTGGTTAATGAGACATAAAAGGAAGTCTAATGAGGCACTTTTGAAAAAGTTTTATCTAATAAAAGGAGAGAGAGATGTTGAAAAGAAGTTTTGTTTCCAAAAATATAGTTTTCTTTATAAGTAACATAATTATATTTGAGAAAATATGTAAAAAAGAAGCAGGAAAAATATCCCTTATTCTTCCTGTTTCTTGCTTTGGACATTTCCATTTGAAAAACTGATATAGAACCCTGATGGTGCTGAACTGCTGACCTAGCCAACCCTGAACTGCCTACCTCTGGACTTTTTATGAGAAAGCCCATATTTCTTCAAGCCACGTTTAGTCACATATTCTGTTATATGCAGGCAATGGCAACCTCAGTAACACAAATGGACACTGCATTATGTTTTTTGATTCATAGCTTTTACTTTAGGTTATTTAGCTATATACTTCGTACTCCCCTAAATGTCCAGAATTATAAAAACAAATAGTTGTCCCCAGTAAAGGTAAAAGTTCTACATTCACACTCCACAAGAGAATGTTCCCACAAATCAAGTGTGTATAAATTATATGCTGCCTATATTCTTCTGAATCCTTTCCACTGTGCATTCTGTCTTTAACTTAATTACATGTCATCAAGCACCAAACCAAGTAGGCACTAAACCATAGACAAAAACATCTTATTCAAGAAGTCCTTTCCTATAAGAAGAAATATACATTTCAATGCTCTTCCATTCTTTTGAGTCAACTACATAGCTACTGTATAAAGAAGTCCTTAATAACACATATAGTTACTATAATTTCTGTGGTTAAGTAATGTATGTGTGACTCCATACAAAAAGGAGACCTATGACTTTTAAGTTAAAAAAAAAAAAAATCCAGTTCAAAAAGGTTTTGAGTCATGGTATTACAGTATTTTTGGACATAGAAGACATGCAGCTTGAGAGGAAAAGATAATTTTGGACATTCTCATGGGAGGAACAGATCCAGAGCCCTGATACTGTGCATTTACAAAGTACCTAACATAATTTTATAAATACTATTATCTCATTTAATTAGTTTCAAAGCATATATAATTGTTCCTATTTCCAAATTAGGAGACTAAGGCTCAAAAACAGGTACATAACATGCCCAAAGCAATTAGCTAATAAAAGAGAAAAGCGGTGAACACATGTCTGTCCAGTCAAGGATCTTTCCCTTACACAACATGATGCATTAATACCAACAATGGCATTAAAAAGCCCTCCACAATCTGGGCTCTATCTTATTCTCTGGCCTCTTTTCTTGCCATTTCCTTACTTTGCAAGAAACCCTGATCTGTCTATAGTTTCTTACATATATTCTTCTCTGGGACTTTGCTCCTACCTTGCCCTCTATAAATAAGTGTCCTTCTCTTTCTCTGCACATCTTCTCCTGGATGACTTTTACACATTCTCTAAGTAGGTAATATTCCTCCATTAGAAACTATTTCGTAATTTCCCCTGCCAAGATACATGATATTTCTCTTCTCCCAAAATACCTACTAGCATTGTTCTTGGTACCCTGTATCATATTTGTGCATTTGTCCCCCTCAACTCTACTGTGATCCTTCAGAATGGAAATGTTCCTTTCCCCCCATCTTTGTATTTGCACCTAACAAAGGGATTAGCACAAAAAATATGCTGAATAAAATTTGCCTTATAAATACATTTGTAAGCAAACAGACTAGCCAACCAGTCACATTTCCTTCACAGGGAAGGATTTACCTTCTAATTTTTCCTTGCCACAGAGAAAAGTACCCCGGAAGAGGATCTCATATTGACAGAAAAATGTCCAACAAGATTTATGAAGAATATATCAAATTGGGAAGTAGTTTCTGAACTAAAATACTTACTAATAATTATGAAAAGAAAGTATATAATAGCACAGCTCTCCAGAAGTGCTTTTAATCATAAAATAGTATACAGCTCCAAACATGTTTCCTATCTCTGTTTTAAGAATTACTATTAGGCCGGGGAAGGTGGCTCATACCTGTAATCCTAGCACTTTGGGAGGCCGAGGAGGGCAGATCACAAGGTCAGGAAATCGAGACCATCCTGGCTAACACAGTGAAACCCCGTCTCTACTAAAAATACAAAAAAATTAGCCGGGTGTGGTGGCATGCGCCTGTGGTCCCAGCTACTTGGGAGGCTGAGACAGGAGAATCGCTTGATTCTGGGAGGCAGAGGTTGCAGTAAGCCGAAATCTCATCACTGCACTCCAGCCTGGGAGACAGAGAGAGACTCCGTCTGGGGGAAAAAAAAGAGTTACTATTAAAAGTAAGAAACATACAGGGAAGTTGGCCTCCTAACAATCAGTCAGTAAATTCTGAAATGCAACTTCAGCAAAATTTGCTTTAAAATGTTTTAGCATAACAGCAAAATAATTTCTTTGTTTTTTACTTGCCCTATCTTCAGCCAAATAAAAGAGTTTTTTTTTTTTTTAAGTAAAAGTACTACACAGCTAAAGAAAGGATAGATCTGCTTCCCACATTGGTGCTATATTTAATAACATACCAGAGTTTATATTTTGTGTCCAAGATTTTATTTGCCTTCAAAAAGACTGCTGTACATGAAGAGAAATATATGAAGTAGAAAAAAATCAGTTTGAAATGGTCAGTTAAGAGGATGGTGAAATGGTAACTACTGTGATTTATTTACATTTGGCTCATCGTTCTCATGTTAAGAGTTCATTAAAATCACCAAACTTAAGGGTGCTAAGAAATGCAAGCATTTAATTCAGAAGACAAATATATTTTTTCATAGTTCTAGGGAAAATACATTTTTTTCTCTAAACCTTCTGGAAGTCTTGGTAATTATGTTAGAAACAAGAAACACAGAAGATAGTGCAGGCTCTCCGAATAAATGTTAAAGTTTAAGTCATTCATCTATTAAAATGTTTCCATATGTCTGTATACAACAAAGTTTATTGTTTCCCCAACACCTTAGCAAAATGGAATGGCAATTGCAAAGGCACATGACCAGTGAGTAAGGGCAGGAATGTGGGTAGGGAAGGGAGAGTATGAGATTGGAAGGATTTAATCTTCAGCCACCTGACTCTTGATTTAGTGCCCTGTCCTTTAAGTTACAACTTTCTCTGAAATATCATTTAAAGTATTGAAACATCCTTTGTCCACATTATAAAGTCCAACTTTCAAACTCACAGAACAAAGAAATAAAAAACAATACTGCATGTTGATAAATATTATAAATGAAAGTGGGATCTCTATACCAAGTTTAATAGTGAATGAAAAATTCTTACAGTTAAAAATTTGGTTAGGAAAATTCAGCACATTCAGTTGTATGCTTCCATCTTCTGCTTTGATCCACATCAAAAAACTAAATCAAGAAAGGCTTAACTGTCTCATGTTGCTGTTCACTAAATACAAGATTATCTTTGTGAGTAAGACTTTTCAATGTGCTGCTTTTTACATCTTCTCCTGATAGCAGAAGTAACCACTGTTCTTGGGGAAAAAAGAACTGAAACCAGCCAAACCTTAAAAGTCATGATGGCCTTTAGGAGTGAGAGAAAGTTTATCCCTTAATTGCTTGCCTACTTCCCACTCACATTTAATATTGGGGGTAAAGTTTGTTGAGTATTTTCCAGAGAGCACTTTTCGCTTCTTTGTTCCTAAGGCTGTAGATCAAGGGATTCAGCATGGGAATCACCACTGTGTAAAACACAGAGGCTATTTTGTCTGTGTTCATGGACTGGCTGGAGTTGGGCTGTAAGTACATGAAGATGATTGTGCCATAGAAGATGGACACAGCAGTGAGGTGGGAAGCAGAGGTGGAGAAGGCTTTCTTCCGCCCTTCAGCAGAACGCATCCTTTGAATGGTGACACATACGAAGAAGTAAGAAACGAGGATGACCAGGAGGGTGAAGAAGACGTTGAGGCCAACCACAAAGAAGACCACCAACTTGCTGATGCGTGTGTTGGAGCATGACAGAGACAAGAGTGGAGGAATGTCACAGAAGAAATGATTAATCTCATTAGAACCACAGGAGAGTCTGAAGGTGCCTGCTGCATGGATAGAGGCATTGAGGAAGCCAGAGACATAGGAACCAATAGCAAGGAGGGCACACACACCTGCTGTCATGGTGGTGGTGTAATGAAGGGGCCTACATACCACTGCATGGCGGTCATAGGCCATGGAGGCCAGAAGGTAGCACTCAACAGTGGCAAACCCCACAAAGAAGAACTGAGCTGCACATCCATTGTAGGAGATGACCTTGTCCCCTGACTGCAATGCATCCATTGTTTTGGGGGCTACAGCTGATGAGTAACCCAAGTCTACAAAGGAGAGGTTACTGAGGAAGAAGTACATTGGAGTGTGGAGATGGGAGTCTGAGTGGATGATCACCATCATTCCCCGCATCGTGATGAGGCAGATGAATAAAAATGCCAGGAGGAGGGATATCTGAAGATTGGGGTCATCTGTTAATCCCAAGAGGATAAACTCGGTGACTTCTGTGCTATTCTCCACTGTGACAAACTTGAATTAGCCTGATGATTAAAGACGAGACAGCAACAAAATTCAAATGAAAGGATGAGAGGGGATTATGGGATGATAAAAAAGGTAAAAAACTAATGTATAGAGAGAATGTACTGTGTGTAAGATTCGTGCTAGAATCTTCTGGTATATTATAGCTTTTAATTCATATGAGGTAGGTGCTATTATGCCCATCTTACAGATAAGAAAGTTAAGGCTCAGGGAGCTGAATATTGAACAAAATAGTCTATTTAGGGGTCAGAATCAAAGTTCGCCCCTTTATATTGCTGAATCCAAAGTCCATACATTGAGGAATTCAATGTTTGAATTCTTCAACATATTTACATCATATAAAGTCAAAATATGATATGGATATAACTTTGTATTTAGTTAATTATTAAACATTAAAAAATCCATCAAAAAAAGTTCATTAAAAATGAACTTTTAATGTTTATTTTTAACGAACTTTTAGCATGAGAACTATGAGATGTTTCAAAGTACAGGACTATAAAGCAAAACAAAGTTCCCTAGCTGAATTAGGAAATGACTTTCTATTAATTAAAAATATGTACTTTTCCTCATCCATAGACTTTAGCATACTATTTCCTTAGTCATGATAAGGTAGCCAAGATTAAACAGGTAAGCAGAAAAAAAAAAGAAAATTGTAAAAAGTTACTCCTCTTTATATTTTTCTGATAATATTTCATAAACAGCTTATCATGTACTATATCATTATTTTATGCAGCACTATAATTTTAATAATAATTAATGATTAAAAACAACATAAATAACATTCCTGAAGGTGATGAGGAAGAATGGAGCTGGTCTAAGTTACTCTGGAAAATGATATCTTAACTGGATACCATTAGGCTAAAGACACAAAGAACTATAAATAAACATAGCAGTCTAGTGGGTAAATCTGTTTCTTGTGGCGATAGGTATTAACAATTCTGAGACTAATTTGCATGTATACTCAGTTTGAACACATAAATTACAGAAAGGGAATGAGGTTTCTTGATGGTAAAGACAGAAATTACATGTAAACAAAAAGAAAAGGCTAGAACGAAACTTGTGGTGCTGGATGAGAGTTTGTGATGCCAGTATAAACTCATTTATCTTAATATATAGAAAATATTACTTAAAATTAATAAATTATTAAGATATTAATATTTTATTTATTTAATATATTAATATTTTAACATATGTGGATAGCCAGATACAGAAATATTACACATGTACAAATACATTGGTTAGTATACACAGACATATTTCCAAGGGCTGTCAACTGAGAGAATCTAGAAGCAGTGACACTCTATATAGCAAGGAAGCCATCTAGGGCCCATACCTTGGTTTCTAAATATAATTCATCAATAAAAGGAACCCAGCTTCCTTAGAGAAATGGATGGTTTTAGGGGTAAAGCAGGAAAATGCCAGATGAGTCTGGAGAACCTGGTAGTGAGAGAAGGTAAGAAAGTGATCAAGAAAAGAAAGAGAAGAAGGGGTGAGACATGTCAAATGGATCCAGGAACCAACCTGAAGAGCTCCCAGTGACCAAAGTTAAAACAATTTGAGCAAAAAAAATTAAGATAGAACTGGATTATAAACCAAAGAATAAAACAAATATCCCTGAGTCAATACTGAAATAAATGATTAAACAATAACAATGAGATAGAAAGAAATAATTATTACAGATACTCCTTTACAAAAAAAATCCAAGTAATATATTTAGATATGCCTGTTTCCAGGAGGTAGATCTTAATTGTCCACCTTGAATGTGAACTGAATTTAGTGACTTAATTCCAATAAATACAGAACAGGAAGCTGGGTTCAGTGGCTCACACCTGTAATCCTAGCACTTCAGGAGGTCGAAGTGGGCAGATCACCTGAGGTCAAGAGCTCAATACCAGCCTGATCAACATGTAGAAACCCCAACTCTACTAAAAGTACAAAATTAGCTGGGTGTGATAGTACATGCCTGTAATCCCAGCTACTCGGGAGGGTGAGGCAGGAGAATTGCTTAAACCTGGGAGGTGGAGGCTGTGGTGAGCTGAGATCGCACCATTGCACTCCAGTCTGGGCAACAAGAGCGAAACTCCATCTCAAAAAAAAAAAAAAAAATAGAAAACAAAAATGAAAAATAGTAACTTTACAGTGGAGAAAGATGGCAAAACCAGTGTCTTGTCACACCAGTGACAAGTCATGTTGATATAATGTGCTCCCGAAATGATGAAAAGCACATGCACGCACACGCACACACACACACACACACACACACACACACACATATATATATATATATATATATATATATATTTTTTTTTTTTTTTGAGACAGATCTCATTCTGTCACCCAGGCTGGAATGCAGAGGCGTGATCTCAGCTCACTGCAACCTCAGCCTCACAAGTTCAAGGGAGTCTCCTGCCTCAGCTTCCTGAGTAGCTGGGACTACAGATGCCTGCCACCATGCCCAAATAATTTTTGTATTTTTAGTGGAGGTTGGGTTTCACCATGTTGGCCAGGCTGGTTTCTAACTCCTAACCTCAAGTGATCCGCCTGCCTTGGCCTCCCAAAGTGCTGGGATTACCAGCGTGAGCCACGGCGCCCTGCCACTTCTGCATTCTTTATCAAGATCTTTAACCTCAGTATCATCATGAGAAGATATCAGATAAACCCAAATTGAGTAAAAAATACTTGACTAGGCCAGGCGCGGTGGCTCACGCCTGTAATCCCAGCACTTTGGGAGACCGAGGTGGGCGGATCACGAGGTCAAGAGATAGAGACCATCCTGGCCAACACGGTGAAACCCCGTCTCTACTAAAAATACAAAAAATAGCCGGGCATGGTGGCACGTGCCTGTGGTCCCAGCTACTCAGGAGGCTGAGGCGGAAGGATCGCTTGAACCCGGGAGGCGGAAGTTGCTGTGAGTCGAGTTTGCGCCACTGCACTCCAGCCTGGCGACAGAGCTAGACTTCGTCTCAAAAAATAAAAAATAAAAAAATACTTGACTAGTACTCTTCATAAGTGTCAAAGTCATGAAAACCTAGGATTATGTAAAACAGTGACTATAAAACTGTCAAGATTAGAGGAAAGAAATGTGACTAAATACAACATGCTATGCTGGATTGATCCTGAAATAGAAAAAGGACATGAGTGGAAAAACTGGTGATAGCTAAATAAAGTCTGTAGTTTAGTTAATAATATTGTATCAGTGTTAATTTGTTAGTTTTAACAAATGTACCATGGTTATTTTAGCTGTTAACACTGATACAGCTCTGAAGAGTGGAGGAATGCCAAAACTGGATAAAATGACACAGACAAGTGGAGTGGTTTAATGAGTGGAGAGTTTAATAGGCAAGAAAGAAGGGAGAGGAAAGATGGAAGAAGCACCCATGTACAGAGACAGAGGGAAGGGGGCTCCAAAGTGGAGATAGGAAACCCCAGTGCCAGGCGGATAACAGCCAGTTATATGAGGAGGCTAGAGGAAGCGTGCCTGATTTGCATAAGGCTCAGGGGATTGGTTTGACCACGCATGTCATTCACAGAGTCTGCAGAAAAAACTGGCCCACCCACCCTAGCCTTTAATATGCAAATACAGGGCGCCATGATGTTCTACACAGGTAGGAATATGTGGGGACAGCCATGATGCCAGGCACACGTGTGGGCTGGGGCAGGAGGACAACTGTGGGCATCATCACCCAGTTTCTAAATGGCCTGTATTTGCATATCAATGGTCGCCAGCCAGGCTCTAAGAGACAGGGGCTTTCCTGCTAGACAAGAAATGTTTCTAGAACTGCTTTAAAAGAGAAAATCTTTCCAAGGACCCCTTTTCCTCTCTAGCTAATTTCTTAATGACTCCTAAAACAACCTTAGGGAAAGCTGGGTGACAGATATATAGAAAATCCCTGTGCTGCCTCTGCAAATTTTCAGTGAAATATTCCAAACTAAGAAGACTTTTTTTAAAGGTGATACAAAATCAGTGAAATAAGTAAGAGTAAAGAAAGTCATGGTATTAAAAAAGAAAATGTGGCCGGGCATGGTGGCTCACCTCTATAATCCTAGCACTTTGGGAGACCAAGGAGAGATCACTTGAGCCCAGAAGTTCAAGACCAGCCTGCACAACATGGTGAAACCACATTTCCACAAAAACTACAAAAATTAGCCAGGTATAGTGGCACAAGTCTGTCGTCCCAGCTACTGAGGCAGGACGATCAATTCAGCCTGGGAGGTAGAGGCTGTAGTGAGCTATGATCACGCCATCCAACCTGGGCAACAGAACAAGACCCTGTCTCAAAAAACAACAAAAAAAATGTAATTACATGTGCTGTCATGTCACAAAAAAACTAAATCCATTAAGTCATTAAGGAAAATAAACTATTTGAATGTCAAAAACTAAATCTATGTACTGGCATCAGTTTTTGAAGCCTTTCCCATCTTCTACAATGGCTTTCTTTTAATGTTAATTTTATATTTGTTTCAATTTAATAATGCTTCCAGAGATACTTCATACCTATAGCACATACACATATATGGTGTCTCTTCCATCCACATTTTTACCTATCACTACACTATACACACTATACTGCAACCTTATTTTTTGTTTTTTTTTCCCACTTACAATATAGCTTAGAGACCATTATACAGCTTTATAACTGTCAACTGTATTAAATGCTACTGTTGATGAAGTAATTCTTCAAAATAAATTATGCTCTAAAAATATACAAAAAGACAGAGGACTGGGAGGAATTAGCTTATGCAAAAATTAATTATATGTTAGAAAAACCAAAAATAATTTCATATAAATTAGTTTAAAAAAATAATACCAAAATAAAAACATTCAAATCTAAAGTGATGTCTCTGCCACCTTTTCCACATTATTAAATGTGAAAACAAGGTGCTTCAGACCTTTTAATTTACAAGGAAAACATCACAAGTTAGAGAAAATAAATATTTCCATGAATCTCACCAAGCAAGTAGGCAAATGTTTTTGGATTAAGAAAATGTAGACTTATTTACTGCTAAGAGTTAGAATCTACAAGTATTTGAATCTTAAAGGACAAACCTAAACAGATTTTTCTCAACACTTAGGTTATAAATTATATGCTAAAAACATACTCAAATTAACAGTTTTTTCTTAATTTACCTAGTTAAAAGAAACTGGAAAATACAAATATCATTTGAAATAAACTGTGTGTGTGTGTGCGTGTGTGTGTTGTGTGTGTGTGTGTGTGTGTGTGTGTTACTCTGGAAATACAGTAAGGAAAACTAGTATCATTAAATGTGAACAAATATATACTTAACTGAATACGTCCACATTTAAACAAAGAGGAAGGTTTATTTGCTCTAATTACATTTTAATTATGCAGCCCTATTCAGAACAGTGGGAAAATGCAAGATACCATTCATTAAAGTTTTCATATATATAGCAGATCACTTCTTTCATGGAAAAAATATAGCAATATTTACATTCATAACTTAGTGAAGACTGTATTTGAGAACTAGAACACCTCTGTTTCAGGGAAAACATCCTGCTGCCTGGGCTTACATATATGTGCTTCAAGTTTATTTTTATATGTTCGAAAAATAAAAAAAATTTTTCAAATCAGGGCTCAATGCTTTCACTGCCTAGGTCTTTAAGTTTCATTGTAGGTCTATTAGGCAAAAGATTTAAACCTTTTCCTACTGTTGCTTTATTTAAAATATAACCAATAGGAACAAAATTTCAAAAATAATATAATGAAGAACATTCTCAAATTATTACATAGCTAAGAGCTACAATTTAAAATTTTCTATCAATGAGTATTTTTTTATGTTTACTGAACAGTCTCCAAAAGTAAAAGTTATTTAAAATGCCCCATACTACTGGAGAATATAAGTATATTAAAAAGAACTTAAATCACGTTAAAGAAAAACATAAACATGTAGGGAGAAAAAAAGGAAATAACCAAGTGTTTAACTGTTATCATATATGCTCTTAAGTATAAGAGGAATTGGAAATAAAGAGAAACCAGAAGGTCACATAGAAGTAAGGGATATAAACAGTGTTATTACAGGAATCTTTCTAAGAACTAGAGGAATAGACAAAACAAGTAGCTCAAGTCTTAAGCCTATTTCCTAAATACCTATTTGAACTTTTGATCAACCAACCAACTTGTAACTAAAAGCACTGAGAGATTATTAGGGCCCATTCTTCTTCATTATATTTTCTGGTATTTAGTTGTTCGACAATATGAACCAGTACCTGCAAGGACTCATAGCGTTGCCTCTTTTAACATAATCAACTTTATATCTAAGAACCAAAAATATTATTTAAACCTGAGTAAAAACTGTATTTAAAAACAAACGCTATTCTTAGGCCTATATACTTCCAATTGACTAAGATTAACAAATACAGATGATTTTTTAACTAAACAAATCATTTTTAAAACACAAACTATAAAAAGAGCCACGTGAAATATTAGTGGCAAAACAGAAACACATTCTATTAAAAATATCAAAGAAGATAAAGCTATGTTTTTCACCTATTCCTAATTCTAAAATTCTGGCAGACTTACTACGTGTAAAAACTGCACAGTGGTGTGTTCCCACATATCATAATGCTCATTTACAAAACTTTTCAATTGCTAGCTTATCAAAGCCACATTGCACATTTTCTCATCAACACAGAAGAGCAGCCCTCCTCTTAAATGTAAATAAAATCCTCTTTGCCTACAGAAATTAATGAAAGCATATATTGTCTGAAAAGTCAATTTTATGCTAATTTAAACACACACACACACACACACACACACACACACACACAGCATATAATGTACATGCCTTTCCAATCTCATGGCCAATTATTCACCTCATAACCTTACAATACACCCACGATTGTGTACTTACAATTTCTGAAATACATTTGAAGTCAAATTTGAGAAAAAGCATTCCTTCACAACCAGTAGCCTTCAATCTAGGCTGATTCTAGCTTCACTAATCATAATCACTTTAAAATAAGATATAAAAACAATGTAAAACATGTTAAATGACATTATGACTGGCTTATACTTTATGCAAATACAGCATAAAGGAATAAAGCACTTGCTGACTCAAGGACCACTGCTTTGGACTCATGAGTATAAATATGTACTTCTAACTTTACTTTCCCTTCAGTTTGTTTCTAAATATACTATATACCAAAAATACTATCTATGTAAAAAGATAAAAAACAAAAATATTAGAGAAACAGAATCATACATGTAAGTAAATACATACATATTTAGAGAGTAAGAGAAAATAAAGCTTAAAATTTGAATCTTTACATTCTGGCATGGCCATGTTTTCTCAAACTTTATTTGAAGTTAATTTTTAAAAGCTGTCTAAATACATACAAATGAAAAATTTAAGAAACACAAGAGTAGCTGAAGAGCCATTATATCACAAGAAAAAGTTATGCTCCTTATTTTGCCTCAATTTAGCCTCAGTTTTTAAAGCTAGAAAACTGATGAGAGCAAAAATGTCCTCATTTTATCTCACTGATTCACAATAAACATTTCAAAAATGGAAATAATAAATTTTTCATTTTTTCATAGAGTATAGAATATAACCTATCTCCTTAGGATTCAATAAATCTAAAAAATAAGAACCATTTTTCAGTTGATTTACAACACATACTTAAGCAAGGACCTTTCCTCTCTTATAGACCTTAATATCATCAAAGCTTGTTCCAGAGTAGCTGACAACCAGTAAAAGTTTATAAAATGTTCTGAAGGTCTAAAAGAGGTATGTATGTGTGTGTGTCTGTGTGTGTCAGTGATTTTTGGGAAGGAGAATAACTGATGAGTCTTAGAAGCAAAATGCCTTAACATATTCCATTTTAGAACAACCAGGCATGAAAGTCATGAATCTAAAAACTGCTAAATTAAAACCTGCCTTTAAAAAATCTCTCTCACTTTAAATTAATTAGTTGTTTAACACCAGAGAAGTCACTTAAAGTTCTCAAATTAGTTTTCTCACATGAAAATTTGTGAAAGTACCAGAGATCTTACAGTTTAAAAATTGTATGATACTTTTTAAAAAAATCATCAAAAGCATCCAAACCAAATAGTTTCTACAGACAGTATACTAGTGATTACAGAATCAGACACATATTATTTCCCATGAGGAAGCCATGTGTCAATTACATTTATAATAACACTGATGCAAAAATTCTGGAGTCTTCATAAACAAATTGAATCCAGTGCTATGACAAAAACGCAGTTCAAAAGATGGGCAAAACATAAATGAACACTAACACTCTACAAAGGAACACAGAAGACGAAATGAATTCAAAAGGAAAATTTGTAAGGAAAGGAAGAATTTGATGTTATAAAAATATAATTTCTTCTTCAATTAAACTATAAAGTCAATATGATTTCAAAGGAACATACAAATGCATTATATAATTATTATTATTATTATTAGAGTTGAAAAAATATTTTTAGGCTGAAAAAAGGAAAATTCTGACAAAATGTAATAATTACTAAATACCTACTAATCTACAAAAATACATTAAAAACTTACAGTTAAAGAAAACTAAATTTATGTTGGCCTGAAATGGACAATCATATTACAAAATAGAATAATGGAATGTGGTAATGATTTATAAACTTTATAGGCAGAATATGTAATACGTTAGTTCAAAATTGAACAGCATACATAATCTAATTTACCTCAAAATAACTAATCAAAAAGAAAAAATTCATTCTATGGATCCAAGACAGAATTACTTACTCCAAAAGGCTTTAAAGAATTCCGCAGGAGAAAAAAAAATTCTTACAACTATACTCCAGCTAAACATCTGTTTTCAAGTAATTATTTATATTATCTATCCTCCACCTTTTCAGCAAGACAATTTTTCAAGACAGCAGAATGATTAAAAACTCTCTTGCGCCAGACTGTGTAACAGCATGTCTTTGAGCAAGTTACTTAACCTCTCTGGTCTTCCATTTTCTTAACTAAGTATTATGGAAGCATCTTTGAGAAATACATATGATTACATCAGGTTGTCAGATTGACCCCAAGAATGTATTCCCTCCCCACTAATATGTCTTAAATTGATAAAAAGAAAAATATACATGAACATGCAGTCATCTATAACAACACTTAAAAACCATAAACTAACCTCCTGAAAGAAATTAAAGAAGATACCAGTAAATGAAAAAATATCTCATTTTCATGGGTTAAAAGACTTAATATTGTTAAAATGTCAATACTACCAAAAGAAGTCTACAAACCAATGCAATTCCTATCAAAATCCCAAGTATTTTTTGCAGAAGTAAAACCAAACAAAAAATCTAAAATTCATATGGAATCTCAATAAACTACAAATAGTCAAAACAATCTTGAAAAAGAACTAAGTTGGAGACCCCATAGTTCCTGATTTCAAAACTTACTCTTAAGCTATAGTAATCAAATGGTGTGGCACTAGAATAAAGACTGATTAAAAACAATGAAACAGAATAAAGAGCCCAAAAATAAACTCTGGCATTAAGATGATTTTCAATACATGTTACAAGGCTATTCAATGGGAAAAGAACAATATTTTCAACAAGTGGTATCAGAAATATGAGATACCCACATTCAAAAGAATGTACAGGCAACAAAAAAAAAAGATAAATTAGACAACCTCAAATTTTAAAACTGCATTAAAGAACACAAACAAGAAAGTAAAAAGGCAACTCACAGAATGGGAGAAAATATCTGCAATTCAAACATCTAATAAGAGGTTAACATCCAGAACATACAAAAATTCCTACAACTCAACAATGAACATGTTGGGAGGCTAAGGCATAAGGATTGCTTGAATCCAGGAGTTCGAGACCAGCCTGCGGCAAGACAGTGAGACTCTGACTCTACCAAAAAAAATTAAAAATTAGCCAAGTGCAGTGGTGTGTACCTGTAGCTCCAGCTACTCATGAGGCTGAGGCAGAAGGATCACTGAGCCCGGAAAGTCGAGGTTGCAGTGAACCATCACTGCCACTGCAATCATTTTTGAGCCACAACAGCTCCAGAGGAGCAGGTGAGTTAAACTGGCAAGGGGCAACCTGCTCTCACCATAGGCCTCTGGATCCCTTGCAGGAGGGGACCCCTTGACCACCATGGACACTTGAGGTAGCAGGAAAAGCTGCTTCAAGAAGTGTTGGGGCAGCAAGCTGATGTGGAACCCAGAGAGTTTGGTGCAAGAGTGCCTATAGTGGAGCACAGCGAAGGACAGCCAACCCACTAGGCTCAACTTGCTCCCATAAGAGACTTTAGCCCTAGAAGAACTGTCACACCTGAACTCTGAAGAGCAGTCTTGCACATCAGATGGGGCTGGTCTGACCTGAGCACCCCTTATTGGCTGGCCTCTCCCAGGGCTCCAGCCTAGTCACATCTGCTTAAAGAGCAGTCTTGGGTGCCCTGGGAGCCCACACCATAGCTTCTGCACAGACGACCATGCCTGACCAGTAGAGAGCTTCAGCAAGGCAGCCCCTACAGCCATACAAGAGCCTGCATTAAGCTTCCTCATACTGCAGCATCCCCACAAGCCCACAGCACCTCCCTACCTCACTTTGCTGGTACATGTCTGCACGGTGAGTTATGCTTTATTTACACCACCAGCATGTGAGAATGCAGGATGCCACTACCCCTGCCAACCAGCACTGAAGACTGTAACCAACCTGATAAAGCTGAAAAACACACCATAAGAATTTCAAAATGCAATCAAAAGTATTAACAGCAGAATAGACCAAGTGAAGGAAAGAATCTCAGAACCTGAAGACTGGCTTTCTAAAATAAAACAGGCAGAGAAGAATAGAGAAAAAATAAAGAAAAGGAATGAACAAAACCTCCAAAAAATATGGGATTACATAGAGACCAAATTTACAACTGATTAGAGTACTTGAAAGAAATGAGGAGAATGCAACCAATCTAGAAACCATATTTCAGGATACCATCCAGTAGAACTTCCCCAACCTGGATAGAGAGGCCAACATTCAAATTCCAAAAACGTGGAGAACCCCAGTAAGATACTCCATTAGAAAATCAACCACAAGACACATAATCATCAGATTCTTCAAGGTCAAAATAAAAGAAAAAAATGTTAAAGGCAGTCAGAGAAAAAGGCCAGGTCACCTACAAAGAGAAACCCATCAGACAGCAAACCTCTCAGCAGAAACTGTACAAGCCAGAAGAGATTGGAGGCCAATATTCGACATTTCTTAAAGAAAAGAATAACATCTCTCAGCTTCAAAAAAATAATAAATAAATAAATAAAAAAGAAATTCCAACCCAGAATTATATAACTGCCAAACTAAGATTCATAAGAAAGAAAAAATAAGATCCTTTTCAAACAAACAAATGCTGAGGAAAACTGTTAACACCAGACCTGCCTTTCAAGAGTTCCTGAACAAAGTGCTAAAAATGGATAGGAAAGACCACTAAATATGGATAGGAAATATGGATAGGAAAGACATTGAAGTATGCAGACCAGTGACGCAATGAAGCAACCACATAACCACATAAAGAAGTCTGCAAAATAACCAGCTAGTATCATGACAGGAACAAATCAACACATATCAACACTAACCTTAAATGTAAATGGACTAAACGCCCCAATAAAAAGACACAGAGTGGCAACCTGGATAAAGAACCAAAACCCATTGGGTATGTTGTCTTTAAGAGACCATCTCACATGCAGTGACATACATAGGCTCAAAATAAAGGGATGGAGAAAAATCTACCAAGCAAATAAAAAATAGAAAAAGCAGGGGTTGTGATCCTAGTTTCTGGGAAAATAAAAAACAGACTTTAAACCAACAAAGACCATAAAAGACAAAAAAGTGCACTACATAATGGTAAAGGGTTCAATTCAACAAGAAGAGCTAACTATCCTAACTATCCTAAATATATATGCACCTAACACAGAAGCATCGAGATTCATAAAGCAAGTTCTTAGAGATGTTCAAGGAGACTTAGACTTCTACAGAGTAAGTGGGAGACTTTTAACACCCCACTGACAAACTTACTCAGATCAAGACAGAAAATTAACAAAGATTCAGACTGGATCAAATGGACCTAATAGATATCTACAGAACTCTCTGCAAAAAAACAATAAAATGTACATTCTTTTCATTGCCATATAACACATACTCTAAAATTGATCACATAATCAGAAATAAAACACTCTTCAGCAAATGCCAAAGAATTAAAATCACAACAAGTAGTCTCTTGGACCACAACACAATCAAAATTAAAATCAAGACAAAGAAAATTCACTCAAAACCATACAATTACATGGAAATTAACCTGCTCCTGAATGATTTTTGGGTAAATAATAAAATCAAGGCAAAAATCAAGAAGTTCTTTGAAACTAATCAGAACAAAGCTACAACATACCAGAACTAAGGCAGTGTTAAGACAAAAATGTATGGCACTAAATACCCACATCAAAAAGTTACAAAGATTTCAAATTAACAACCTAACATCACAACTAAAAGAACTGAAGAACCAAGAGGAAACAAATCCCAAAGTCAGCAGAAGACAAGAAATAACCAAAATCAGAGGTGAAGGAGACTAAGACATGACTAACCATGAACTAACTGAAGGAGACTAAGACATGAAAAGCCATTCAAAATATCAAGGAATCCAGAAGTTGATTTTTTGAAAAATTTTTTTAAAAACAGACCACTAGCTAGACTAATAAATAAGAAAAGAGATAAGATTCAAATAAATACAATCAGAAACGACAAGAGGGATATTACCACTGACCCCACAGAAATGCAAACAACTATCAGGGTATTATGAACACCTCCATGCACATAAACTAAAAAATCTAAAGGAAATTTATAAATTCCTGGACAAATACACCCTCCCAACACTGAAACAGGAAGAAACCCTAAATAGACCAAAAATCAGCTCTGAAATGGAGGCAGTGATAGTCTACCAACCAAAAAAAGCCAAGGACCAGATGGATTCACAGCTGAATTCTACCAGATATACAAGAAGAAATGGTATAATTCCTATTCAAACTATTCCAAAATATTGATGAGGACTGGTATCCAAAATATTGAGAACTGGTATCATTCCTACTCAAAATCATTCTGCAAGGCCAGTATCATCCTAATACCAAAATCTGACAGAGATACAACAAAAAAAGAAAACTACAGGCAACTATTCTTGATGACCATCAATGCAAAAATGCCCAACAAAATAATGGAAAACCAAATTCAACAGCACATCAAAAAGCTTATCCACCACAATCAGGTAGGCTTTATCCCTGGAAGGTAAGGTTAGTTCAACATATGCAAATCAATAAATGTGATTCATCACAAAAACAAAACTAAAGACAAAACCACTCATTATCTCAGTAGATGTAGAAAAGGCTTTCAATAAATTAAATATCCATTCATGTTAAAAACTCTCTTTTTTTGTTTTGCTTTTTCACCTTTTCATGTTAAAAACTCTCCAGAAATCAGGCACTGAAGAAACATACCTCAAAATAATAAGAGCCATATATGACAAACCAATAGCCAACATGATACTGAATGGGTAAAAGATGGAAGTATATCCCTTGAAAACCAGCACAAGATAAGGATGCCCTCTTTCACCACTCCTATTCAACATACTATTTGAAGTCATGGCCAGGGGAATCAAGCAAGAGAAAGAAATAAAGCGCATCCAAAAACGAAGAGAAAAAGTCAAACTATCCATGTTTGCAGACAGCACATCCTAGATCTAGAAAACCCCATAGTCTCATCCAAAAAGCTTCCTAAGCTGATAAACAACTTAAGGAATATAAAATAAATATAAAACAACTTTGGAATATAAAATAAATATGCAAAAATCACTAGCATTCCTACATACCAACAACAGTTAAGCTGACAGCCAAATCAGAAATCTACTCCCATTCACGACTGCTACAAAAAGAATAAAATACTTAGGAATACAGCTAACTAGGGAAGTGAAAGATCTCTTCAAGGAAAACTACAAAATACTGCTCAAAAAATTCAGAAATATCACAACAAATGGAAAAACATTAAAATGGACATACTACCCAAAATAATTTATAGATTCAATGCTATTCCTATTAAACTCTCATTGAGATTCCTCACAGAACTAGAAAAAATTATCTTAAAATTCATATGGAACCAAGAAAGAGCCCAAATAGCCAAGGCAATCTTAAGCAAAAAGAACAAAGCTGGAAGCATCACACTACCAGACTCTGAACTATACTACAGGGCTACAGTAATCAAAACAGCATGGTACTGGTACAAAAACAGACACATAAACTAATGGAGCATAATAAAGAACCCAGACGTAAGCCTGCACACCCACAACTATCTGATCTTTGACAAATCTGACAAAACGAAGCAATAGGGAAAGCAGTCCCTATTCAATAAATGGTGCTGGAATAACTGGCTAGTCATATGCAGAAGATTGATACTGGACCACTTCATTATACCATATAAAAATTAACTCAAGATGAATTAAAAACTTAAATGGAAAACCCAAAACTTTAAAAACCCTGAAAGACAACCTAGGTAATATCATCCAAGACATAGGCACGGGCAAAGATTTCATGACAAAAATCTTTGTTGACAACATCAAAAGCAACTGCAACCAAAGCAAAAATTGACAAATGGGATCTAATTAAATTGAAGAGTTTCTGCAAAGTAAAAGAAACTATAATCAGAGCAAACAGACAACCTACAGAATGTGAGAAAATTTTTGCAAACTATGCATCCAAAAAAGGTCTACTATCTATCATCTATAAAAAACTTACACAAATTCACAAGAAAAAAAGTCATATTAAAAAGTGGGCAAAGGATGTAAACAGACACTTTTCAAAAGAAGATATACATGCGGCCAAAAATCACATGAGAAAAAGCTCAGTATCACTGACCATTAGAGAAATGCAAATCAAAACCACAATGAGATACCATCTCACACCAATCAAAATGGCTATTACTAAAACGTCAAAAAATAACAGATGCTGGAAAGGTTATAGGGGAAAAGGAACACTTATACTCTGTTAGTGGGACTGTAAATCAGCTCAACCATTGTGGAAGGCAGTTTGGAAATTCCTTGAAGACTTAAAGACAAGTATCATTTGACCCAACAGTCCCATTACTGGCTATATACCCAAAGGAATATAAATCATTCTATTATAAAGATACATGCAGGCATATCTTCACTGCAGCACTATTCACAATAGCAAAGTCATGGAATCAACCTAAATGTCTATA